>NC_091942.1:3152500-3752500 GCF_041260155.1 Ptychodera flava | reverse complement strand
TAGCTTTGAAATTTGGTATATAGATTTCTATAGATGAACTAAATAATATTTATTGAAATTATGATGAAATCTGCAATTTTGAATTTTTGGGTCAATTTTTTCCATTTTTGGTTTAAAAATGTGTTTCTCAAAAAGTACTGGTCTAACAGCTTTGAAATTTGGTATACAGGTTTCTATAGATGAACTAAATTTGATCATTTGAAATTATGATGAAATCTGCAAATTTTATTTTTTGGGGCAATTGTTGCCTTTTTTGGTCAGAAAAAATTTTATTCTCCAAAAAACTACTCATCAGATAGTTTTGGTTGACATGTTCTTAGGGATGATCCAATGTGATATATTCAAAGTATGATGAAATCTTCGATTGTGTATTTTTGCAGCTATTTAAGCCACTTTTTTCTGGCCACTGCATTGAGCTATCAAAGATTTCCACCTTATTCATCAACATGTGTCAAAAATAGTTATTTTCTACATAAACACAGCGGAGCTATATCGGCCGCTAGGTCGCTTGTTGATATTTGTAAACTTATTTCATTGCTTGAGGATGATACCTATTCAGTAAATCCAGGTTTTGATCATTACTCTTATTACACTATAATTTAAACATTCGTTCTTCATTTGGTTATGTCTGCTGATAATATTTTCCTAAAGAAAGGTGAAACATGAATTAATTTAATCACATTGCATTGCCATTTTTTACGATTTCAAATATCATTTGTGTCAAATTATGTATTGGTTTTGGTTGAGAGGACAGATAGTTTCCAATTTCTGTTGTCAATAACCAACAAAACCAGAAGTAATTGAAATTTTTAAGATGACACTAAGGGGTTCTATACACTCATGTGCAACATTCCAAACGTATGCATATTAGATTAGACATCATGGCATAGTGGATAGGGCAGCCTGTTCATTATCATAGGATGGTTGTTTTTAGCATAATGTTGTGTGCTTGGATCAAAACTTCTATTCTCATTGCTTCATTAGGTTCAGTGAGGGCTTTGAGGGAAATCGGTACTTTTCCTCAGATTTGGTTGTGACCCACTCGGTAGAGGGTACTGTATACTTTATTGTATCATTGGATGTTGACCAACTTTGTAGAGGGTACTGTATACTTTATTGTATCATTGGATGTTGACCAACTTTGTAGAGGGTACTGGGTACTTTATTGTATCATTGGATGTTGACCAACTTGGTAGAGGGTACTGGGTACTTTATTGTATCATTGGATGTTGACCAACTTGGTAGAGGGTACTGGGTACTTTACTGTATCATTGGATGTTATCCAACTTGGTAGAGGGTACTAGGTACTTAATTGTATCATTGGATGTTGACCCACTTGGTAGAGGGTAGTGGGTACTTTATTGTATCATTGGATGTTGACCAACTTGGTAGAGAGTACTGAGTACCTTATTGTATCATTGGATGTTGACTAACTTGGTAGAGAGTACTAGGTACTTTATTGTATCATTGGATGTTGACCCACTTGGTAGAGGGTAATGGGTACTTTATTGTATCATTGGATGTTGACCAACTTGGTAGAGGGTACTGTATACATGTACTTTACTGTATCATTGGATGTTGACCAACTTGGTAGAGGGTACTAGGTACTTTATTGTATCATTGGATGTTGACCAACTTGGTAGAGAGTACTAGGTACTTTACTGTATCATTGGATGTTGACCAACTTGGTAGAGGGTAGTGGGTACTTTATTGTATCATTGGATGTTGACTGACTTGGTAGAGGGTAGTGGGTACTTTATTGTATCATTGGATGTTGACCAACTTGGTAGAGGGTAGTGGGTACTTTATTGTATCATTGGATGTTGACCAACTTGGTAGAGGGTAGTGGGTACTTTATTGTATCATTGGATGTTGACTAACTTGGTAGAGAGTACTGGGTACTTTATTGTATCATTGGATGTTGACCAACTTGGTAGAGGGTAGTGGGTACTTTATTGTATCATTGGATGTTGACCAACTTGGTAGAGGGTAGTGGGTACTTTATTGTATCATTGGATGTTGACCAACTTGGTAGAGGGTAGTGGGTACTTTATTGTATCATTGGATGTTGACCAACTTGGTAGAGAGTACTAGGTACTTTATTGTATCATTGGATGTTGACCAACTTGGTAGAGAGTACTAGGTACTTTATTGTATCATTGGATGTTGACCAACTTGGTAGAGGGTAGGGGTACTTTACTGTATCATTGGATGTTGACTGACTTGGTAGAGAGTACTGGGTACTTTATTGTATCATTGGATGTTGACTGACTTGGTAGAGAGTACTGGGTACTTTATTGTATCATTGGATGTTGACCAACTTGGTAGAGGGTACTAGGTACTTTATTGTATCATTGGATGTTGACCAACTTGGTAGAGGGTAGTGGGTACTTTACTGTATCATTGGATGTTGACTGACTTGGTAGAGGGTACTAGGTACTTTATTGTATCATTGGATGTTGACTGACTTGGTAGAGGGTACTAGGTACTTTATTGTATCATTGGATGTTGACTAACTTGGTAGAGAGTACTAGGTACTTTATTGTATCATTGGATGTTGACCAACTTGGTAGAGGGTAGTGGGTACTTTATTGTATCATTGGATGTTGACTGACTTGGTAGAGGGTAGTGGGTACTTTATTGTATCATTGGATGTTGACTGACTTGGTAGAGGGTAGTGGGTACTTTATTGTATCATTGGATGTTGACCAACTTGGTAGAGGGTAATGGGTACTTTATTGTATCATTGGATGTTGACTGACTAGGTAGAGTACTAGGTACTTTATTGTATCATTGGATGTTGACTGACTTGGTAGAGTACTAGCTACTTTACTCTACAATTGGATGTTGACCAACTTGGTACAGGGTAGTGGGTACTTTATTGTATCATTGGATGTTGACCAACTTGGTAGAGGGTACTAGGTACTTTACTGTATCATTAGATGTTGACCAACTTGGTAGAGAGTGCTAGGTACTTTATTGTATCATTGGATTTTGAATGACTTGGTAGAGGGTAATGGGTACTTTATTGTATCATTGGATGTTGACTGACTTGGTAGAGAGTACTTGGTACTTTATTGTATCATTGGATGTTGACTGACTTTGTAGAGGGTAGTGGGTACTTTATTGTATCATTGGATGTTGACCGACTTGGTAGAGGGTAGTGGGTACTTTATTGTATCATTGGATGTTGACTGACTGGGTAGAGGGTAATGGTACTTTATTGTATCATTGGATGTTGACTGACTTGGTAGAGTACTAGCTACTTTACTCTACATGGATGTTGACCAACTTGGTACAGGGTAGTGGGTACTTTATTGTATCATTGCATGTTGACCAACTTGGTAGAGGGTAGTGGGTACTTTATTGTATCATTGGATGTTGACTAACTTGGTAGAGAGTAGTGGTACTTTATTGTATCATTGGATGTTGACCAACTTGGTACAGGGTAGTGGGTACTTTATTGTATCATTGGATGTTGACCAACTTGGTAGAGGGTACTAGGTACTTTACTGTATCATTAGATGTCGACCAACTTGGTAGAGAGTGCTAGGTACTTTATTGTATCATTGGATGTTGACTGACTTGGTAGAGGGTAGTGGGTACTTTATTGTATCATTGGATGTTGACCAACTTGGTAGAGGGTAGTGGGTACTTTATTGTATCATTGGATGTTGACTGACTTGGTAGAGGGTACTAGGTACTTTATTGTATCATTGGATGTTGACTGACTTGGTAGAGAGTACTGGGTACTTTATTGTATCATTGGATGTTGACCAACTTGGTAGAGGGTACTAGGTACTTTATTGTATCATTGGATGTTGACCAACTTGGTAGAGAGTACTAGGTACTTTATTGTATCATTGGATGTTGACTGACTTGGTAGAGAGTACTTGGTACTTTATTGTATCATTGGATGGTGACCAACTTGGTAAAGAGTACTAGGTACTTTATTGTATCATTGGTGTTGACCAACTTGGTAGAGAGTACTAGGTACTTTATTGTGTCATTGGATGTTGACTGACTTGGTAGAGAGTACTAGGTACTTTATTGTATCATTGGATGTTGACCAACTTGGTAGAGAGTACTAGGTACTTTATTGTATCATTGGATGTTGACCGACTGGCAGAGGGTATTGGGTTCCTCATACTCTTATTTGACATTTCGCTTTTTGCAGTCTGTTCATACAAACACTTTCAATCCTAAATAAGTGGTCAATTTTGATTCTCTTGGCAGGAATTTTAGTAGATGTTTGAATTACTGACTTGTTCTGAAAATGCTATGCTTCTTTCATTGTAAAGAATTGCCAATACATGTTTCAAGTGTCAAGCACATACTCGAAAGACCCACCTCAAACCATTCTGCAACTTTCTAACCTCATATCATCCTGGCAAATTTCGAAACTCAAAACATCTTGGCAAAAGTCCAACCTCAAACCATCCTGGGGTCATCAAATAGCTAATTTTGGTAATTATATCCAGGTGAAAACATGCAGAGAAGATGCTTTTAGTTTGGAATAGAAGTCCACATAAGAAATATTTCATCTTCGCTAGTTTCTGCATAGGAAAAAAGTTAAGGTGCTGCATTTTTTAAAGTTTCTCCTCATAACAAAGATAGTCACATATGCAAACTTGCGTAGGTATGCACATATGTGTGCTGTTCCATGACAAAAGCTGTACGATTACATTCAAAGTTATTGTAATATTTGAACATTCATACAGTGTTGGTTGTATAGTAATGATTTTCAGATATTTGACATGAAACAATTCTTTGCATTGATGGCTGAAAAAATGCAATTCTCAGGGTGGTATATTTGGTAACTATCAAAACTTTCATAGATAATATAACTTTTATACATAACATTTTAGCAATGTGTACAGAAATTTCATTCCTAGATGGTCATGATAATTTATCTACTTTACCTATACAGTGTGTGAATGTGGCATATTGGCTTTGATTGACGTCTTCTTTGCTAGGTAAGCAGATACCATAGCTTGAGAGTGTGAATCCGATCAAGAAATTACTGAATTAAAAATTAAGTGTAAAGAACTTCTTTAAATGCTTATGAAATGAAATCAGTGTGTGTTGTTCTATTAAGCAGCAATACAGGCAGTGTGATCATGATGTGAATAATTTATGCAATATTTATAACACTGGTCTGACAAGTATGGAAGCGTCTTACATTTGCTGTAAACAAAATTATGGTTTAGTGTTTTACCACTGTGCATTTCTTTTCTGTACCACTATTCAGCGACAAGGTATTGTCATTAGCCATAATTCTACTTTTTACACTCGTGCCTTTCAGTGTATTTCAGATGCTATGAACACACACTTTTTAACACAATCTTTCAGTAACTTACCATGTCACCATACCTTCAAGTTTGTAATTAAGTCTGCCGTAACTTAACTCTGTAGACATAAACCAGATGTCCTTCTTTTTTGAAATAATAAAACAATAAAACATTAAACATTTTGAACTTCAGTTGTGTCAATGTGTATTGCACCTTCAACGAATATAATGTATACATGCTATCAAATAAAATACACATCACACTATAGATATACAACACTTGCACAAATATACTATATATATATATACTATAATATATATATATATATATATATATATATATATATATATATATATATATATATATATATATATATATATATATATATATATATATATATATATATATATATGAGTGGCCCTCTTGATAATCCTAATTACATGTAGTTTATTTTTGCATATTTGTTGTGAGCGTGTGTGTGTGTGTGTGTGTGTATATATATATATATATATATATATATATATATATATATATATATATATATATATATATATATATATATATATATATATATATATATATATATATATATATATATATATATATATATACAATATGCAAAAATAAAGGGTCAACAGGTTCAAAGGCCCAATAACAGACTTGGAGAAAATAAATACAAACAAGCAAACAGTACAATATCAACAAACTTAATCAAAATTAAAAATAAATTATGTACAGAATGAATATAGAAAATGGACCATAAGAATAAAAATATTTGGACACAAAGGTCTTAAAAGCAGTACTAGGTAAAAACATATCTACAGAAATGTCATTACACAGTGTAATAAACCTTGGGATAAAAGCAGATTGTCTAAGATTCAACCTGCAACGTAGAACTTGAAATAAAGACGGGGCCCTGAGGCGTCTGAGTGGTGCATAAAATGGCAATTGATATAAAAGGTAGGGACAAGAAAATTTCCAGAAACTATTCCGTTAAAAAAGTCAGATCTAAAACCTCCCGCCGAAGCGGGAGAGAAGGGAGATTAAAATGCATGCAGGACTGTTTGTAATCACTACTATAGTACCCAATAAACTTCAGACACATATATTTAAGGAAACTTTTTTGGACTTTCTCTACATGATCAATAAAATATTGACAATTTTGAGACCATACCACAGAGCAGTACTCTAATGTGCTTCTTACTAAAGATACATACAAGGATGTCAAAGCTCTCGGAGAAGAAAATGTACTACTGGATCTCGTTATCAAACAGAGAAGTATGAAAGTACGTTTACACAATTCTTCAATATGCCTTATAAATGACAGATCAGAAATTAAGATAACACCTAAGTCTCTGATCTCACACACTCTACAAGCATCGATAGAATAATCGTACAAAATGTGCAACTTTTACAACTGTAATGTGATTCAAAATAAGGACACCCTCAATAAGTTACCCATCAAATTGAAAGCTCTTGGAGCAACAGTAGGCCTATCAGAGAAATCCAAAAGTGAGAATGATAGCTCCCCTCCTCATAATCATTAGGACTTATTACGAATGCAAGGATATTTTCCATCCAGGGGTCAGTTCCGTAGTAAAATATAAAGTGACAGAGGACAGTAGACCACAAGTTAGGCGTCGCTTATTTTGGAGCTAAACACCAAAGAGACATTGTCATTGCTAGGGTAAAAAATGAGCAAAGACAAAACAAGTTGCACAAAGAATTAAAGATACTGCTGCCGGAACATATTACCTTGTTCCTCATTACTGTTATTACTGACATAAGCATAAGCTTACATAAAAAAATGTGGCACCACATTTTGCGCTGAAAATTAAGCATTCACTGCATATTGATATTCAAAATGCTTGAAAGGGACTACAGGTAACCAATGTCCGTTACTTGAGTCCTGGGTCAGACAAACTAGATCCAGAAACGTCCGACCACAGTGTTGTCGATCAAACAATTTGTGACCACGAATTGAACGATTTGAATATGCTACCCCTAACATTTATGTACTATGGAGCATCGCAAAATGATTAATCGAGTCATCCAAAGGAAGTTTTTTTCTATACTATCACAATGCCAGATTGAAATATCCTGCATTTCATATATTTCTGGTGCAGGAGTGGGCATTTGTTTGTCGTAATTAAATTTAAACGTCATTGCAATCGCGAACAAACGAAATATTTGGAAAGAAAGCTTGTATGTTCTGGCGGACAAAAAACATTGACTCTACTGTGGCTGTACTTAAGTTGAGCAAAACGATTTCGTACATTGATTCAATACTCAATAAATCATGGCTTTAAAACGTTTAAAAATATTTCCATTTTTAAAATGCCATAGGTGTGCTGATAGGAGTATGTTAGACTGTCAATCGAGAATTGAAGAATACAGAAATGTATAGAGTCTGTGTGAATGGAAGACTAAAATCCCTGCAGAGAAAATGACAAATGTTTTTTGTGAAAGTCAGATGTCATCTTCTGTGTAAAAATTTCAAATAGCAAATGGTCTCTTTCATTTTTCGAAGAAAATTTGAATAAACGTGCGCCCCATAAGTTCTCTAAGGTAGTGAAGTGTCATTTACTCTGAGTAACAGTCTGATGATGTTGTCAGAGATGTATAACGTCGAAAGCTGTCAAACTGCTGAAGTACAGCAATGGTGGTATAGCTTTGTAATGCCATAGACTCCTGAAAACATATGGAAAGCTAGATCGCCACTTGATTTAGATTACTCTCGTCATTCTTGATACAGATAATGTCGGAAACTAAAGGACTATTGTGGCGTTAAATTGCCATTTTGCGAATAGCAGAACCCTTTCACATCAAAGAGTACAAATCAGATAAGCATACGAAGGTGCACAAAGGAGGCCGTATTTTCAAATTTGGGCCTGAAGAGCATCTAGAATGGGCAACATATGGCGAGACTGCTGTGTCGGAATGTCATTCAAATCGGTTAATAATTTATTTAATCAAGTGGCAAATGATTTCATCTCTTCTTCATTTAGAGACAGAGTGGTTAACTTCTATGGTTACTCGTGAACCCATCTCTAATCTGCATCAGACGGTAGCAATCAGGGTCCGTTCTGACCAGGGTGACTTAGCTTTCATTTGCTTCACAGTCAGGCTTGGTGGTTTGCTGGTCCATGTAAAGCAGTGTGCAACATACAATTATTACTATCTTGAACGATCTGATGAAAATCTTAAACCTCGACGAAGTTGATATTAAATCAAAAGTGTATTAGATTTCACTGTCTTTATAGTTTTATCGAACAAATGCATTGTAACTTTAAATTTGTGAACAAAATCTCCAGCATTTAGCTTACATGATTGAAGAAATTTTTAAGCAAACTTTCGAGTGTTGTTCTCTAATCATGAACGATCAACTATACGAATCAAAACTTTTCGCGCCGCATGTCACCCGCAGCTGCACTATGATGATGTCACTTTGACGTCATAAGCCAAAGTTTTAGCGACCGTACACGAGATAAGTCAACAGTGGCTGCCATCAAGCGTGCACGACCCTTTATAAAAGCCACATTTCTAAGTTAATGTGAGCCGGCATAGGAAGACAGCACGGTATATATTGTCGCCAAAGGAAAATAATTTCCCCTCCTTATTCACAGGAGTTATTGTAATTGTTGGCAGAGACGGAGGAATAGAGTTTTACACAAGCGCTAACCATGCCAAGGCTTCTCGACGTAACTGTTGTAATATTAGTCGTTATGACAGCAAGTGCAATGGGCCAAGAAGATCTGTGTGATGGTCAGTGTATGAATTTACGAGTTTTTTTATTCGATTTTCGTCTATTAATTATTGGACTATTCGATTGCTAGCATTTTGCTTCTATACTACTTTTGCAATTACTTTGTAACTGTGTAAAAGCCTTATCGATATGGCACCATGGTAAAGGCATATTTGTAAAGACAGGCATATGGCGTCCAAGCAGTCTGGGGATTATAGTTTTTGTAATCCAAGGTATGCGCCTCAAGAACAGATATTTCAATTTGGACTCTCAAACTTTTGAAACACTGTTTTGGTCTACAGCCTGTGGGGGTTAAGTTTTGACATGCAGTAACTAAAGTTTTTGGCTATTTTCTTTTGTGAATATAGAAAATTTAATTTTTACCTAGCGAGTTATTTTTATCATACACAGGGATGGCAGCCAATTTATATTTTAAGAGCCGGTCAATTCTGTATAGTTTGTTTCATTCGCACTAAATTGTGCACAGTGACCCCTTATTTTTAGTTTCCTTGAAAGTTGGAGGGGAGAGACGCATCCAATTGTGAGGGTAATCATTAAAATACAATGTAGTTTTGGGCAGCTATTGTACTTTATTGTATTTTAAAAATGGGCAGAATTTTCTGTCTCCTTGCCTTGTTCAGTCGGTCTTTCCTACTTGAACGCTTATAATGTCCGACCCTTCCACGTCACGGTGGACTTGAAATGAATTTTATGTCGCCGTATGATTACTCCAATAAACGAGCTGTGTTCTTGCCAAAATTTGAGTGAAAGTTTAAGTCACTCTATTTCGAGGCGCACACTATGTACGTAAGTAAGTCAAACTGAAAGGGAAGCGAGGATTCTAAAACGAGATGGGTGTTTGCAATCATCGCATTTAAAACACGTTCACACGAGCTAGCATAATTTGGAATTTCTACGTGCGTTCGTTTCTATAAATATCTTGTAAACGCAATGTAACAAATCAACGATCACAGACACCTTTCAAGGTGAGCTGGGGAATAATTGAAAATAATATTTTGTAGATTTTTTCTGTGCACCCCAAAATGTTGAGTGACCCCCTTTCAACTTATAATGTTGTAAAAAATCTCCTCCGGCGCGATATCGTTGTATTTATTGCGCCCTGTGCACTTAAACCTTGCCTATAATGGTCAAGAAATGTTATTGATTTACTTTTAAAGTGCTGTAATTTGACCCAAGTCTTATAAATCTAAGTTTGCCAAAAGTATTGTCAAAATCAAAAACAATCAAAATCTATTTTGGCAAGTGTTTCCTAATATATTCTAGAGGATTGATATGTGTGCTACCATTTTCATTGTCGGGTGATTGCGGCGCCACGGGCTTGGGGTTCAGTGCCGATGGCAGGGAAAACTATTTAAATTTTAATTCTTTCTGGTAGGTAAGCTTATATCAAGATATTTGTTCAATTCCATATTCATAAAGAGCACTCATCAGGCACAAATTTTCACAAAAGTGAAGAGGAAAATTCGCATGAGTTCTAACTAAGCAAGAGCGCTGAAATTTCTTTGAAAGTTCTTGAAAGTACACTTTTTAAGGAATAAGTTAGACTGGCCCCTAGTCGCCTGGCTTTGCTCGGCAGCTGAGTTACTGGCTGGCTAAGCGACTCTACGGGCCAAGGCGTTCACCCCGCGATCTACGTAGCAGCCTTCTGTTGGTTAGTTCTTCAATTTATTGTATGTTTTAACACTTATATGCTAACAAACTTGGAGCAAATCTTTGAATAAGTATAATGATCAATATTATACGACAAAGACTTCTATGTTATTCTTTAATAGCAAGTTATGACAAACTAAATTTACAAGATTTTTGCCATTCAAAATAGAGAACATACAAGACACGGTAATTTCTGTTCCTTTCATCCTTCCATCGCCAGACCAGCAGCTAGGCATCTGCCCCGAGCCGGACGGTTTATTCTCGGACCCAGAGGACTGCAACTCATACTACCACTGTACAGGGGGCGTAGCCGAACACAAGACTTGCGAAAACCCAGTTCACATCTTCGACCCGAGAACCGGAACTTGTAAACACCCTATCCTCGTGCCGCAGTCCATCAAAGATCAGTGTCAGGACTGAGCAGCTCACAAATTAAGCACTTTGGAAGAATCAAAAGGCACATTTAATCTGCATAATATGTAGTTACATCTGGTATTAGTAAACATCAAATGCTGGATATCACCCTCCACGGAACCAGAAGGACGGATACTACAGACATATTTAATTGAATAAAATGTTTGTGCCAGAAAGTGATGATGTACTTCAATATGTCTTATGTATCGAATGAATATTTTCTATTAGCATATTTTTTATAAGTTTCTCTTATTCAACCTATATTATTGGCTTTTTCTCTACTATTTTACTTCAATCTTCAGTACGTTCTCCGATTCGATACGCACGACTTCAACAGCATTTAAATCGCATAACACGGCAACCTTGCCTGCGTTCAACTCAATATTGCAACAGGAAAACCAAGCGACCGGTGCGGCGCGTGCACACCTGTTACCCTACAAGGAATGATGGGCGATCCAATCAAAGGCCAGAATGGTGTATCAAAATATTGCAACCGCTGTGTTGAAGGGGACACACTTCTGCTTTGAAATTGTGTAACCACAGCGTCAGTTTAGGAGAGTTGCCTATGCTATCTCAGCAATGTAAAGAATATCTGACACAACAAAGGAAAGTGCGGCCAGGTAGACCGAGACGACGGTGTTTTCCGACTGGTTCAATTCTCGGGTCTACTTAGAGTTTGGTTCGTGTGCACGTCAATCGCCCGTTTGCTCCAATTCCGCCCTGAGACTGCGCCTACGCGTCACATAGACGTGTGCACATTCACGGAATGGCCCTGTCACACCTTAACGATTTAGCCAGCGTATCCCACAGGGACGCGTTATCTTCGAATGACGAATGTTGGTACTATGATACCGATTTTCGAACATTATGACTCGATCTTTTTCAACATTTGTTTTCCGTGTTGCTTGTTCACAATAACATATCAATTATTAATGAATATTTATATTTCCGTCTGATTATAAAAATAGTATTTTCAAGATTAAGTGCTTTGCCACTGTTCTTATATAAAACACCAAGGGTGGACACAAACCGGACACCTGAAAGAAAACTGCTCTGTACGTCAATCATTTCAAACGGAAACTGTCATTGGACAGGTGGCGCGTGGTTCATCGGAACGCGTACGGTCTGTACGTTACCATGTACGACTCGCGCTCGAACCTTAGTAAAAATCACTGAAATATGAAAAAAATGACCCAAAAGATATTCCACACTTCACATATTGTTAGACAGGCACTAGGTTTAATAAGTTGTACGCATATGTCTTACTTTAATGCCATGAAACAGTCGAAAACTGTGCGAGATCCATACTTCCGGGTTGAAACACTGGGACGTCGTTTGCAATGTTTGTGTTTGCACATACTTACGTCATGGGAAAGCCGGCACTTCATAGCCAATCAGCACTCGAGAAATCTATTGTGACATCGCGACCTGTAATTTGCATACAGAGCAGTTTTCCCTTCGTTCAAGCAGCGAAATTACACTCCGTTTCAAATGACAAACGCACTATTTGGTAATGTTACCGGAAAAATTATTTATTTGACGTAAGAAAGGGCGATAACTATTGGTTTTGTTGGCATATAACCTGTTACAATGTAGATTTTCCCAAACGGTCTAGTTCGGTGTCCACCCTTTGATTTCTTAGAGTAAGAGTGCGTGTACAACTATTCAAAGTACCCAAATTCGCAAGAGGTTGCAGCGTGCGCATGACACAGCTGGGGAAAATAACGCGTCCCTGTGGCGTATCCCAACATATGAAAACTTTGGCGAATACGCTGGGCGTACGTCGCAGTTGAAATGCGTCGAGATAATTGTCCAGCCAAAACGTATTTTTAACCTATGAGTACGTTATGAATACGCTATGTATACGCCCAAAATTTAAAATACATCGTTAGTTCAGCAAGCCAGCGTTTTAGAGAAATTTTGGTAGGTCGGTATGAACCTCTGCAATCAATATTACTCAAATCTCAACTGCACTCGCATATAGCCGCTCGTTTGCTCCAATTCCGCTCTGCGCCTACGCGCTCTGTCACACCTTGCGATTTAGCCAACGTATATATACGCCACAGGGACGCGTTATTTTCCCAGCTGTGTCATGCGCACGCTGCAACCTCTTGCGAATTTGGGTACTTTGAATAGTTGTACACGCACTCTTACTCTAAGAAATCAAAGGGTGGACACCGAACTAGACCGTTTGGGAAAATCTACATTGTAACAGGTTATATGCCAACAAAACCAATAGTTATCGCCCTTTCTTACGTCAAATAAATAATTTTTTCAGGTAACATTACCAAATAGTGCGCTTGTCATTTGAAACGGAGTGTAATTTCGCTGCTTGAACGAAGGGAAAACTGCTCTGTATGCAAATTACAGGTCGCGATGTCACAATAGATTTCTCGAGTGCTGATTGGCTATGAAGTGCCGGCTTTCCCATGACGTAAGTATGTGCAAACACAAACATTGCAAACGACGTCCCAGTGTTTCAACCCGGAAGTATGGATCTCGCACAGTTTTCGACTGTTTCATGGCATTAAAGTAAGACATGCGTACAACTTATTAAACCTAGTGCCTGTCTAACAATATGTGAAGTGTGGAATATCTTTTGGGTCATTTTTTCATATTTCAGTGATTTTTACTAAGGTTCGAGCGCGAGTCGTACATGGTAACGTACAGACCGTACGCGTTCCGATGAACCACGCGCCACCTGTCCAATGACAGTTTCCGTTTGAAATGATTGACGTACAGAGCAGTTTTCTTTCAGGTGTCCGGTTTGTGTCCACCCTTGGTGTTTTATATAAGAACAGTGGCAAAGCACTTAATCTTGAAAATACTATTTTTATAATCAGACGGAAATATAAATATTCATTAATAATTGATATGTTATTGTGAACAAGCAAACACGGAAAACAAATGTTGAAAAAGATCGAGTCATAATGTTCGAAAATGGGTACTCATAGTACCAACATTCGTCATTCGAAAGATAACGCGTCCCTGTGATATACGCTGGCTAAATCGTCAAGGTGTGACAGGGCGCGTAGGGGCGCGTAGGCGCAGAGCGGAATTGGAGCAAACGAGCGACAATGTGCGAGTGCAGTTGAGATCTGAGTAATATTGATTGCAGAGGTTCATCATTCAGTCCTGTTACACTCAGACTAACTCACAGAAGAGGAAGTAGATAAAAAAAACCATGATTCCATAGAACTGCATCATCACTTCTTTTATTCGATAAGGCTAAATAAGAATTGCAAATATCCTACATGTGGCAATATATGAAAAATACAACTGAACAACGATTTATGTAATCATTGGTAATAATTATTTTGAGTTATTGATGTAAAATAAATGTATCAAAATATTTCAAAATGTTTATCGTAAACTTAGCAAATAGCGTAGTTTGGGCCATTAGTCCATATTCACTGATCATGAATTTGAATGTGAACTTTCCGATCGCGATCCAAAATCGTCAATACTGACGTAACTTCAATTCAAATACAAGTATGCTGTTTGTCCAGATCGTATGAGGGCATTTAGTGCAGAGGGCGCTGTGCGATCGTGCTGGTCTTTGATTCATCGATGTCTTGTTCAACCACGTTGAAGGACCGGTAGCTGCGACATTTTTACAGATTTTTCACAACTTTTTTATGCCAATTAGCTGGTTCTTGCTCTACTCCGAAAAGCATGTTGAAACACTTACCAGCTTATTCACACAGCATCTGTACGTGTAGAGTGCGCTGTTATCGATATTCATATTAGAACTCTAGTCAGGACGAGAATTCACTGTCAACAATAGTGCAGTCTACACATGCGCAGAGTGACTCAACAAGCTGAATACTGCTGTGTATCTCAACGCGTCTGGAAGCAGAAACCGAAGTTAATAGTAAAGGAAAAAAATTGCAAAAAGTCATCAACAGTTACAGTTCCTGGCCCTTTAAATGTAACATGCTGAAACAGGAGTGCGAACATCGGTTGTCTGTCATCGTCTATTCATGACAGTATAAAACTACAAATCGATATGCAAGTATGTCTCTTCAAACGTTACATTTTACTTGAAAATTGTCCAAACTCACTTGCGTTTCGTTGACTTGCGATGCTACAACACACGCCTGATATGAATAACAATATTAATAGCAAACTATACTCAACGTGCAGACATGATATATGCAAAACATGTGAAATTACAAAAAGATAAAACACTGGACAAAATAGTTATTGGGTGTTTACAATACACTGGAAGCACCAGGTTTTTACATCAAAAGAAAAAAAAATGAACTTATCTTTATTGATTGCGTCAAAATTAATTTCATAGGTGTAAAATGATAGGTTTTGTCAAGTTACTTTTAATGAATATGTGCAAATTTAGTGTCCAAAACGTTAAAATGCCTAAGTCAATAAAAATGTCCCGAGCTGTCACTAAGGCTGATTTCTAAACAAAAGAAATGGTCAATATTTCGCTTTCCTCTAACAAAAGTATTCAAGTAAAAATATAATGTTATCTATATGTATATCTGTAACCGGCCAAGAATACACTCTAAGCTACAGAAATGGTTTAGGCATAAAAGAAACTGGCTGTTCATTATCGTAGCATTGTATGAAGTATTTCGTGCGTGGACTTACACAGAAATTTGCTTCACAATTGTCTCATCGTCACAACTGTATTTTCAGAACGTCAAAAGCATTATTTCTGACGCGGAAAAAACACGTTCTCTTTCTGACGATAGCGCATTTTTTGACCCGTCAACAAACATTTCAAAACAGTGAACGCTTTTTTCGCCGATTCTGCCACAATATGATAGATTACTCTTCGTTCTTGTACGCATGATAAAATACTTCTGATATATATCATTATTTCTTACAACGGCGTATCCCTTTATTACGAAACTGTTTTTAAGTTCTAGTTCACTGAAAACATTTCGACCGTATCTAGTGTTTACCTATAATCATCGCTTAATATAGGCTTGAACTTATCCAAATACCCAATAAATGCTTTTTCATCAGAAGATAAAACTGATTTATTTTATATGATGGAGAGTCTTAACCAAATAAAGTGATTGAAGTGGAGTTGTTAGTTACAAATATTTAGGGAAAACTACCTAAGATACTTGAATCTTTATTACTCTTATTCGTTGACCTACTTATAATATAAACTGAATCATCTACAAAAAACAAACAAGACACAAATCAGCCGGGAATATTTGTCGGGTACGAAGAAACCTTCAACGATGTGTGGGCATTGTCGAAAGAGAGGAAACACTCATTTGCGCATCTTCAGATCGACGATACCATTCCACGACGGGGGTTTAATCGGATTCGAGACTGATGTCCTTTCTCCGTCGTAAGTGGCGGGGTGAGCAAGGGCGATATCCACACCTATTTGAGCAGCTGTTCTGGGTGCACCGAACTTGAATGCCTAATATGGGTCAAGGAGAGAAAATTATATATGGTAAGGAAGCAGATCTGTTGGTATGTGCAAGCTTATATATTTCAACGCTAACAAAATGCTGTTTATCGGGGTAGATAAAGAGCTAAGAGGGCACACAGTGGACCCTCCAGGACTCTGGTCGGAACAAGCTTTGGCGCATTCTATAAAGGTGCATTCTTAAACCCTTAGTACAATAATTGGCTGTGAAATCAGCGTGTTCTTGCGCAAATCCAGGATCTGTCGACCAATTAAAGAGACACTTGGGGGAAAAAATGAAGTCTCGTGTATGATAATCTCCATTGTCATCGAACAGTAAACAATGCAAATCGTTTTTTATTCACCAATATACATTTATCATGAACGGTGTAAAGTACCTATTTGTGAATGTATGATGCAGACACAAATGAAGAGAGAGAGAGAGAGAGAGAGAGAGAGAGAGAGAGAGAGAGAGAGAGAGATATGTAGGGCAGACCACAGGGCAGACAGACATAATTCACGTACGTCTACAGGTACAAGGTCTACCAGTCCACTGGCCAGATCCACTACATTGTCGGCTGTAGCTTCCCCCGGTGGCATAATATCCGGCGTTACAGTAGTAATCGCATTTGCAGCCATATTTAAAATTGTTAGAGCACACCACCTGTCCGTTATGTGGGGGTGGTAGGGGGTCGCATGTCACTTCTGTTGGTAAAATAATCAAAAGTATAAATTATTAACTTGCAACTCCAGAGATTCGTAAATCTTGTCCAAAGATGTATGTTCAATGTTTACTGTGTTACTATGAAAGGTCGACGAGGTATTGTATAGTTTGAATGCGCCCAGGGGACAGATATTCCGACTCTAAAACTTGTATTCCGACTCTAACACTTTTACAAAACCTTTTTTTCCTCAGTTACATTTGGGAGCTAATTTCAAAGCTTGTAGAACAGTAAAATCTTTCACCGGCTCAATCATAAAGGGACGGCAGCCAAATTACCATGCCCTGCCCGTCGCATTTTGATGGTCGAGCTGAACCACGTGACTGACCACAAATACACAGTAATGTTTGTTTTCATGCCCGTGAATATGAATTTATATAATAAGATTAACAACTCAAGTTTTCGTAACTTTACAGCTCAAACGCAAATCATAATCAATCACTAAATAAAATGGAGCACTTGTGGGCCAAGTTTGAGATACTTTTTTTCTGAAAACATCTCCAAATTTTTAAAGCGCGCGTGCCAGTGCGTCGCGTATTGCTCAGTTCTGGGACCAAGTTGTCGTTCGCTCCTGAAATTTTCGTAAATTTTGACGGTTTTCTTGGGTTCGTTGATAATATAATGGAAATAACAGTCTCCACACTGACCATTAAAGTTTATATATGGGCGCGGGCTCGAGGAAAGCCAAAATTAACGGGCCAGGCTTGATTTTTGGCTTTCCTCTCGCCCTTGCCCCATAAATAAACGTTAATGGTCAGCGCGTCGCCCGTTATTTCTATAGTATTGATATAAATTGGGTAATTTGTTTTTCTATCACCAAATTTTGCACAGTGACCTCTGCTTTTTATCCTTGTTTTTGAGAAGGAATGAGTTGAAGTTTCCTTACGGAAAGTTTGAACCAAAGTTCAAGGTTTTCAATTTCTAGCCAATTTAATAAAATCTGCATAACGCCATCCCCAAGAAGGTGTACTAGCATTTCAAATTTGAAAGTAATTGGATGGGTGGTATCAAAGGAGAACAGGTTCGACAAAGAAGTGAGAAAATGCCCTTAAAGGGCGGGTGTCGTCGGGACTCTGCTCAAAGGCTGCCGGGGACCCCTACGACCGATGTAAACACTGTATACTGAGAGTACGTTGTCGCTTGATGAAAGTTAAAACACGTTTGTTAACAATGACTATGGTAAAACTTGAATGTTGCAGCTATGCTGACGTGATGCATCTAGATATCTTGCATGAAATACATTGTAAACAAGAAAGTTGCACCTGCGCACTTCTGACGACACCCCTCTTTGAACATTTGGATATGCAAATTTCATTATTATTTGCACAAGACTAAGTAAGGTCATCCATTGGAACCACACTAAATTTCATGGATATTATATGAGGCTTCCTAATCTAGAACATTTTCAAAGAAAAATGAACAAAAAGCAAGCAAAATCTCAAGTAAACCAAATGTGAAGGATTTCTGACAAGAGCTTTAAGAAAAGAAGACTGTAAAATTGACAGACGATGGCAACTGGACGACAGGCGATGATGAGCAATCAACATAAACGATAAGCTCTGCATAGTTGAACTAATAAAACTGTCCGACTTCCAGTTTTTGGTGAAGCCTACTTGTTTTACCAAAAAGAAGAAAAGTGTTTGAAAATTAAATGAAAATCAATGCTAGTAATCCCGGTAGGAATAACTAAACCTGTACGACGTGTGCTTTATATTGTTATGTAGGTCATTTACCCCACACTCATCATGACCTGAGTTCAATTAGTCTAGAACATTCTCAAGGTCACTGCCCTTGATGACCTAACAACCTGAATTCAATTAGTCATGTTTGGAATGTTCTGGAAAGTTGATTAGTTGTGTAAGGGAGATAATTTTAGAACAGTAATTAGCATGTCAATAAAAGTTCTAGATTGTTCTTATATGCCTTTATAAAAGGGACGTGCTCAGCTTCCAGTCAGACTTTTGGGATCGTGTCTCTTGTGTGTTACTAAACTC
The DNA here is from genome assembly GCF_041260155.1 of Ptychodera flava. Taxonomy (NCBI): domain Eukaryota; kingdom Metazoa; phylum Hemichordata; class Enteropneusta; family Ptychoderidae; genus Ptychodera; species Ptychodera flava. The sequence goes on along the minus strand of NC_091942.1, from coordinate 3,733,271 downwards.
CAGCAGTAGTCATTCTCAAGACTTTTCAAGACCTTCACTGTCAACGCTGGATTTATACTGTGGACTTTATGCAGCTTCAAGCCTGCAAGGACTGTTCATTCATCCGACTGACTGTTACAACTCTGAGACTGGAGCTTTGCCGTCCCAGCTGAGATAAGTAATCTGTACACTTTTAAAGCTTGTACTCTATCCCTGACTTAGCAATTAGTTTTATTTTTGTAATAAATTTTGTTTAAACGTTAACTGCTGAGTTCACCCTTTTGTTCGTTTTCTCTAGCACGTAACAAATTGGGGGCTCGTCCGGGAGACGAATATTTTGAGCCGTTTGACAACATTTGACAGCCTTTTCAAAACTACTGTATACTGTGAACTCAGCGAAATTCAATCATGGCGGAATTCAAGCCAGACGAATTATGGATGACCTTGATCAGGACACATTTAATTCCCTCAGAAAAGACAACCTCATAGCACTGGCAAATTTCCTTAAAGTAGATGTCAAAAGATCTATGCGCAAGCGAGAAATTCAGTTCAAGATTGCAAAACATTTAGTTAATTCTGGCCATTTTGAAGAGTCTGCCTTAAAAGATTATGAGCCTGAGTCTTCCTTCGAACTCAAAAAATTAGAATTAGAAATACAGGCAGATTGGAGCTTAAGAAATTGGAATTAGAAAAGGAAAAATTGCAAATGGAAGAAAGGGAAAGGCAGGAAAAATTACAAATGAAAGACAAAGAATTACAAATGGAAGAAAGACAGAGAGAAAAAGAGAGAGAATTGGAAGAACATCGACTACAGTTAGAAATGAGACGTTTAGAGCTTGGACAGTCAGGAAAATTCTTCCCTTCAGACAAGTTTGACATCACTAAGCATTTCAGGTTAGTTCCCCCTTTCCAAGAAAAGGATGTTGATAAATATTTCCTCCATTTTGAGAAAATTGCTCAGAGTCTGAATTGGCCTAAGGAGTCCTGGTCTATGCTTTTGCAGAGTGCTTTGGTGGGTAAAGCCAGAGAAATTTACATTCAGTTGTCAGTAGAGCAGGCTTCAGATTATGATTCTGTGAAGGAATTAATTCTCAAGGGCTATGAGTTGGTGCCTGAAGCTTACCGTCAGAAATTTAGGGATTGTGAGAAGGTGAAGGATCAAACTTATGTTGAATTTGCTCGAACAAAAGAACAACTGTTTGATCGTTGGTGTTCTTCGGAAAAGGTCAGTCAGAATTATGACAAATTACGACAGCTTGTTTGATTGAGGAATTTAAAAGGTGCATCCGGAGTGACATCAAGACATTTATCAATGAACAAAAGGCAGATACATTGGAGGTTGCTGCACGTTTGGCCGATGATTATTCATTGACCCACAAATCTTCCTTTCTCAGCAAACCATCCCAGTCCTTTTCATACAGAAACAATGCAGGTAAATTTAACTCCTCCTTTTCATCCAAGAATTTCTCAAAGGACAGTAGAAAATCAAATGACAACAGTTCACAAAATTCAAGTAACACTCCCACATCATCAGATCCCAAGTCTCAATCTCCTTCTGACAAACAGTTCGGTACACTTTCTTGTAATTATTGTAGAAAGACGGCCATTTAATGTCAGATTGTTTCAAATTGAAAAGAAAACGTGAAGGTCAAAGTAGTCAAAGTGGATCTAAGCCCACCGGCTTTATTTCTTCATCAACTCAATTAGAGTCTAATAATGTGTGCAACACATTTTCTGAGGTTAAATCCCTCTCATCCCCAATTAGTGAGGTCAAGGTCAATTCTTCTCAAGATAGCATTATGGGTATTTTCGAACCATTTATTCACGATGGTTTTATATCACTTTCTAGTGATTTTTCTTCCGCTACCCCTGTCAAAATTTTAAGAGATACCGGGGCTTCCCAGTCTCTTTTGTTGGCAGATACCCTGCCGTTTTCTGAAAAGTCATTTTCAGGTTCTAAAGTTCTTATTAAGGGGGTAGATTGCAATGACTACATTCCTGTTCCTCTCCATAATGTCTATTTGTCTTCGGACTTTGTTTCTGGACCTGTGACTTTAGGTATTAGGCCTTTTTTGCCTTTTGAAGGGATTCACCTTCTTCTCGGAAACGACCTTGCTGGGGACAAGGTCATTACTAATCCACTTGTGACTGATAATCCTAGTTTAGATCAGGATCCAGAGCCAATTGAACAAGAGATACCCGATTTATTCCTTCATGTGCTATTACTCGAGCCATGTCAAAGAAAACTTCCGAGAATCAAAATACTCTCAAAAATAATGTCACAGATGTTGACTTAAATGACACCTTTCTCAGTCAGGTGTTTGACACGGATCATTCCGTTATCCCTCGTGGATTTGAAACTTCCAGTAAAACTTCTGCTGACCAAAGTCAGACATTTTCTAGATCAAATCTCATTGCAGAACAACACAAAGACCCAGATATTTTGTCTTTGTTTGACAGGGTAGATGATGAAGGTAAAACTTCAGATAGCTCTGTTTCCTATTATACAAAATCTGGTATTCTCATGCGTAAATGGAGACCTCCAGATGTTTTGGTTGATGACGATTGGGCTATAAAACATCAAATTGTGGTTCCAAAGCCTATCGTGCTGAAATATTGCGCCTGGCCCATGAAACCCCTGGGCTGGTCACTTAGGAGTCAGGAAAACTTATCATAAAATTCTCAGTCACTTTTATGGCCTAATCTCAGGCAGGATGTAGCACATTTCTGTAAAACTTGTCACACATGTCAAATGGTAGGAAAGCCAAATCAGACCATTCCAAAGGCCCCTTTACAGCCAATTCCTGCATTTCAAGAACCATTTAGTAGGATACTAATAGACTGTGTTGGGCCCCTACCAAAAACAAGATCAGGAAATGAGTACATGTTGACAATTATGTGTACATCAACTCGGTTCCCCGAAGCCATACCACTGAGAAATATAAAGACAAAGACTATAGTGAGAGCTTTAGTCAAATTTTTCACTTTATTCGGCCTCCCTAAATGTGTCCAGTCCGATCAAGGCTCCAACTTTATGTCTGGAATTTTTCAACAAGTAATGGATCAGCTAGGCATTAAACAGTATAGGTCATCCGCCTATCATCAGAAAGTCAGGGTGCTCTTGAGCGATTTCATCAAACTTTGAAAAACATGATTAGGACCTACTGTTTTGACACAGAGAAGCAGTGGGATGAAGGAATTCATTTTCTGCTCTTTGCTGTTAGAGAGTCAATTCAAGAGTCTCTTGGTTTTAGCCCATTTGAGCTTGTATTTGGACATACAGTCCGTGGCCCACTTAAGCTCGTTAAAGAGAAATTCCTATCAGACGATGATGATTGTCTGAATATTTTGCAATATGTGTCAGATTTTCGTACAAAGCTCTCTAAAGCATGTGAATTAGCCAGAGAAAATCTTGAGTCATCTCAGCAGTCAATGAAACCAAATATGATAAAAACACCTCAAAACGGAAGTTTGAACCAGGTCAAAAGTTCTTGTTCTACTTCCAATTCCTGGCAAACCACTCCATGCTCGTTACTTTGGGCCATACCTAATTGATAAGAAATTGAGTGATTTAAATTACATCATAATAACACCTGACAGGCGAAAACAAAAACAGCTATGTCACATAAATATGCTTAAGCCATATTTGGATAGGGATAATCCTACTAAAACAAAGCCTGTCAGTACCGTCAGTTCTGGCCATTATGAAGATAGTGATACTGAAACTGACTTGAGTGAAAATACTCTAACTCAAAGCTGGGCTCGGTCAAGCTTCAGAACTCAGAAATCCTGGAGAAGCTGGAGTCTACAAAGTTGGCACACCTCCAGCCAGAACAACAACAACAGGTGAAAGAACTGCTCCATGAATATAAACACCTGTTTCAAGATGTTCCAACGAGGACGAACGTCATCTATCACGACGTTGATGTTGGGGACAGTAAGCCTGTAAAACAACATCCATACAGACTGAATCCAACAAAAGCGAAATATCTCCAGGAAGAAGTCAAATACCTGCTGGACAATGACTTTATTGAACCCAGTAAAAGTAACTGGAGTTCGCCGTGCATACTTGTTCCCAAATCAGATCACAGTTATCGTATGTGCACGGACTTTAGGAAGGTCAACACTTTAACAAAGACAGACACTTTCCCAATCCCGAGGATTGATGACTGCATCGACCGAGTGGGAAAAGCCAAGTATGTGACAAAATTTGACCTACTGAAGGGATTTTGGCAAGTCCCTCTGACGGATCGTGCTCGTGAAATATCCGCCTTTGTACACCAGACGGATTGTTTCAGTACAAGGTGATGCCATTCGGAATGAAGAACTCTCCGGCAACGTTCCAACGGATGATCAACGACGTCATATCCGGGCTAGACGGGTGTGCAGCTTACGTTGACGACGTCGTCCTGTATAGTGACACCTGGGAGGAACACATCAAGCTCATGCGGAAGTTCTTTGAGAGACTGAGTAAAGCAATGTTGACTGTCAACCTTGCCAAATCGAGTTTGGTTGGGCGAGGGTAACTTACCTCGGACATACTGTAGGACAGGGTGAGGTAAAACCTGTTGATGCCAAAATCAGTGCCATTTCAAGTTTTCCCATACCAAACTGCAAACGACAACTGATGCGCTTTCTCGGTATGGCTGGTTACTACAGAAAATTCTGTCCAAATTTCTCCACAATTACTGAGCCTTTGACTAACTTACTTAAAAAGAAAGTAAAGTTTGTTGGTCAGAGCAATGCCAACAGGCATTTGATACACTTAAAGCCATACTGCAAAGTGCTTCAGTGTTGTCTGCACCAGATTTCACTTTGCCATTCAAATTAGCTGTGGATGCTAGTGATACGGCTGCTGGTGCTGTTTTATTGCAAGAGGATAGTCATGGTGTAGATCATCCTGTTTGCTATTTTTCACGCAAATTTAACAAATCCCAGAGAAACTACTCTACAATTGAAAAAGAGTGTTTATCTTTGATATTAGCTTTACAGCATTTTGAAGTTTATGTTACTTCTTCAAATCAGCCAATAGTGGTTTATATTGATCACAACCCTCTTGTTTTTCTGCAGAAATTTAAAGGCAAAAATCAGAGATTGCTAAGATGGAGTTTAATGTTACAGGAGTTTAATCTTGATATTAGACATATCAAAGGCAGAGACAATTTAATTGCAGACTGTCTCTCTCGTATTTAGAGTTTATTGTTGTTCACTTTCAAGAAATTTTACTTTAGAGTAAAAAAATTTTGAGTACTTAAATCTTTTTCAAGATTACATTTGTAAAAGAAAGATTTTTCTTTGAAAATTTTCTTTTTTGAAGAGGGGGTGTGTTATGTAGGTCATTTACCCCACACTCATCATGACCTGAGTTCAATTAGTCTAGAACATTCTCAAGGTCACTGCCCTTGATGACCTCACAACCTTGAATTCAATTAGTCATGTTTGGAATGTTCTGGAAAGTTGATTAGTTGTGTAAGGGAGATAATTTTAGAACAGTAATTAGCATGTCAATAAAAGTTCTAGATTGTTCTTATATGCCTTTATAAAAGGGACGTGCTCAGCTTCCAGTCAGACTTTTGGGATCGTGTCTCTTGTGTGTTACTAAACTCCAGCAGTAGTCATTCTCAAGACTTTTCAAGACCTTCACTGTCAACGCTGGATTTATACTGTGGACTTTATGCAGCTTCAAGCCTGCAAGGACTGTTCATTCATCCGACTGACTGTTACAACTCTGAGACTGGAGCTTTGCCGTCCCAGCTGAGATAAGTAATCTGTACACTTTTAAAGCTTGTACTCTATCCCTGACTTAGCAATTAGTTTTATTTTTGTAATAAATTTTGTTTAAACGTTAACTGCTGAGTTCACCCTTTTGTTCGTTTTCTCTAGCACGTAAGATTTATATGAAGAATTTCATACGACCACAAATGAAAAAAAAAATGGCAAAAAATGTATGCTTGAAGCCAGGCGAGTACGCAAGTTCCCCGGACGTACACAATCAAACTTATGACTATTCACTGTATGGAAAGCTTACCTTTGCAAACAACTTCGGCTCCACTCCATTTTCTGTTTGCTTGGCACTCTCTTAGTTTTGTGCCTGACAACATAGTGTATCCCTCAAGGCATCTGTATTGACAGCGATCGCCGACTGACTGTCCCTCGCAGTAGATTTCACCGTTTTCCGGACTACCCAGCTTATTACATCCAGCTTCCTCTGAAAATTCAAGAAGCGGTGGAATCGAGTATACGTACCTGACATGACATCTTTGGTGTTTTTGGAAATTCCAGATAAATTTTTATCCTAATGAAAGCTAACTGCCCCCTTATTTTTGGAAGAAACTGGAAACTTTTATAGAAAAGTAAAGCAGGGGTTACTTATGACAAACCATATATATCCTTATCAATTCCGTACAAACCCATTTCCCAAGTGTGAAGGTGTGGAGTTGATAGCATAATAGCAGTTTTGGCCACGTTTCCGGATCCACGATGGCCATGTTCTTGAATCGTGAAAGACGCCGCTGTTAAAATGCGTTTCCTCCCCGGTTTGGGAGTTGACATGTACAAAACCGTGCCTTTCACTGATGCTCGTGTTAGCTTATTGCTGGAACTGACCAGCCATATATATGCTGCTCTCAAATAAATTTATTCTTCAAATGGCACATTTATGAACTACATACAATGCGGATATAGTGCTGCAATATATTCATCTCATGATAACTGCTACAGATAGACAGTGGAAGGTAGGTTTACTGCCATACCTTCACAAACTGGTTTCGATCCAGTCCAGGTGCTATCCCTTTTACACAGTCGCATATAAGTCCCCTGAAGTTTGTAACCGTTATTGCAGGAGTAGGTACAGACCGAGAAAAGTTTGTTTTCGTCTTTACAAACTACCCTGCCGTTATCCGGGCTCCTCAAACGACTGCAGGGTCGCCCAGTAATATTGGATGGATCTAAGGGAATTAAAGAACGAAACGAAAAGAAAAGTAAATAATTTCAAATGTATTAGCCAACTTCATAACAAAAAACGGCGCTGGCTGACTCCACAACTCCATGCAACGTTGATGTTTTGACCAAACGTATCGTGACCCCTAGTGTTTATGTAATGCAAATATTTTATTGTGATGGATGATACTCACGGCAAGCACCAGCTTCTCCATCCCAAACGCCACCGGATCGACATATCCTGACCGTTTTTGAAGGGCTAGGTCTCACTTCGTAATCGCCGTGGCATCTGTACTCGCACCGAGTGCTTATTGGATAGGCTCCGTGTTTAGCATTTGAGTTGCACATTAGCTCACCATTTGGTACCACTGAATTCAAGGCAACGCACACTTCCTCTGTGAAGGGAAAAAGGGGGAAATATTAAAAACTGTTCAATGACTTTGTTTTAAAGGGTTTGTAAATCGTTGTAATGTTCTCAGTGGCTGCCCTGAACGATAGCTGAACTCAGTTCAATTTGTCTGTGAAACAAATCGGCATGAGATTTCCTGCCTTTTTCATTTGCTTCTTTAAAAACGTTTTCGTTTGCTCTGCTGTTAGTAGATTTCTTATCAGTACTCAACTTCCTTTCGTACAGAGCTCGTCAGAAACTATCGATGGGTAGATTACAAGTCCCAACGGATAACATGATCTGGATTCAAAATTTGGAAATTATTTTTTGCCCAGTTGTATTTATATTAGATTTTTAGTATTATGCACGAATTGAGTGTTTTTGTCATTGTTATGTAGGTCTTTTCCCCCCACACTCATCATGACCTGAGTTCAATTAGTCTAGAACATTCTCAAGGTCACTGCCCTTAATGACCTCACAACCTTGAATTCAATTAGTCATGTTTGGAATGTTCTAGAAAGTTAATTAGTTCTGTAAAAGAGATAATTTTAGAACAGTAATTAGCATGTCAATAAAAGTTCTAGATTGTTCTTATATGCCTTTATGTAAGTATAAAAGGGACGTGCACAGCTTCCAGTCAGACTTTTGGGATCGTGTCTCTTGTGTGTTACCAAACTCCAGCAGTAGTCATTCTCAAGACTTTTCAAGACCTTCACTGCCAACGCTTGATTTATACTGTGGACTTTGCGCAACTTCAAGCCTGCAAGCCAAAGGACTGTTCATTCATCCGACAGACTGTTACAACTCTGAGACTGGAGCTTTGCCGTCCCAGCTGAGATAAGTAGTCTGTACACTTTTAAAGCTTGTACTCTATCCCTGACTTAGCAAGTCGTTTTATTTTCGTAATAAATTTTGTTTAAACGTTAACTGCTGAGTTTACCCTTTTGTTCGTTTTCTCTGCACGTAACAAAATTGGGGCTCGTCCGGGAGACGAATATTTTGAGCCGTTTGACAACATTTTGACAGCCTTTTCAAAACTACAGTATACTGTGAACTCAGCGAAATTTAATCATGGCAGAATTTAAACCAGACGAATTTATGGATGACCTTGATCAGGACGCATTTGATTCCCTCAAAAAAGACAACCTCATTGCACTGGCCAATTTCCTTAAAGTAGATATCAAAAGATCTATGCGCAAGCGGGAAATACAGTACCACATTGCAAAACATTTAATTAATTTAGGCCAATTTGAGGAATCCACCTTGAAAGATTATGAGCCTGAGTCTTTCCTTGAACTAAGAAATTTAGAATTAGAAATACAGGCAGATTTGGAGCTTAAAAAATTGGCATTAGAAAAAGAAAAAATACAAATGCAATTACAAATGGAAGAAAGACAGAGAGAGAAAGATAGGCAGGAAAGATTAGAAATGGAAGAAAGACAGAAAGAGAGGGAATTGGAAATGAAAGCAAAAGAATTGCAAATGGAAGAAAGACAAAGGGAGAAAGAAAGAGAGGAAAAAGAAAAGGAAAGAGAATTAGCAGAACACTGACTGCAGTTAGAAATGAGACGTTTAGAGCTTGGAAAGTCAGGAAAATTCTTCCCTTCAGACAATTTTGACATCACTAAGCATTTCAGGTTAGTTCCCCCTTTCCAAGAAAAGGATGTTGATAAATATTTCCTTCATTTTGAGAAAATTGCTCAGAGTCTGGATTGGCCTAAGGAGTCCTGGTCCATGCTTTTGCAGAGTGCTATGGTGGGTAAAGCCAGAGAAATTTACATTCAGTTGTCAGTAGAGCAGGCTTCAAATTATGATTCTGTGAAGGAATTAATTCTCAAGGGCTATGAGTTGGTGCCTGAAGCTTACCGTCAGAAATTTAGGGATTGTGAGAAGGTGAAGGATCAAACTTATGTTGAATTCGCTCGGACAAAAGAACAACTGTTCGATCGTTGGTGTTCTTCTGAAAAAGTCAGGGTGCTCTTGAGCGATCTCATCAAACTTTGAAAAACATGATTAGCACCTACTGTTTTGACACAGAGAAGCAGTGGGATGAAGGAATTCATTTTCTGCTCTTTGCTGTTAGAGAGTCAATTCAAGAGTCTCTTGGTTTTAGCCCATTTGAGCTTGTATTTGGACATACAGTCCGTGGTCCACTTAAGCTCGTTAAAGAGAAATTCCTATCAGACGATGATGATTGTCTGAATATTTTGCAATATGTGTCAGATTTTCGTAAAAAACTCTCTGAAGCATGTGAATTAGCCAGAGAAAATCTTGAGTCATCTCAGCAGTCAATGAAAAGCAAATACGATAAATACACCTCAAAACGGAAGTTTGAACCAGGTCAAAAAGTTCTTGTTCTACTTCCAATTCCTGGCAAACCACTCCATGCTCGTTACTTTGGGCCATACCTAATTGATAAGAAATTGAGTGATTTAAATTACATCATAATAACACCTGACAGGCGAAAACAAAAACAGCTATGACACATAAATATGCTTAAGCCATATTTGGATAGGGATAATCCTACTAAAACAAAGCCTGTCAGTGCAGTCAGTTCAAACCATTATGAAGATAGTGATACTGAAACTGACTTGAGTGAAAATACTCTAAACTCAAGGCTGGGCTCGGTCAAGCTTCAGAACTCAGAAATCCTGGAGAAGCTGGAGTCTACAAAGTTGGCACACCTCCAGCCAAAACAACAACAACAGGTGAAAGAACTGCTCCACGAATATAAACACCTGTTTCAAGATGTTCCAACGAGGACAAACGTCATCTATCACGACGTTGATGTTTGGGACAGTAAGCCTGTAAAACAACATCCATACAGACTGAATCCAACAAAAGCGAAATATCTCCAGGAAGAAGTCAAATACCTGCTTGACAATGACTTTATTGAACCAGTAAAGGTAACTGGAGTTCGCCGTGCATACTTGTTCCCAAATCAGATCACAGTTATCGTATGTGCACGGACTTTAGGAAAGTCAACACTTTAACAAAGACAGACACTTTCCCAATCCCGAGGATTGATGACTGCATCGACCGAGTGGGAAAAGCCAAGTATGTGACGAAATTTGACCTACTGAAGGGATTTTGGCAAGTCCCCCTGACGGATCGTGCTCGTGAAATCTCCGCCTTTGTTACACCAGACGGATTGTTCCAGTACAAGGTGATGCCATTCGGAATGAAGAACTCTCCGGCAACGTTCCAACGGATGATCAAAGACGTCATATCCGGGCTAGACGGATGTGCAGCTTACGTTGACGACGTCGTCCTGTATAGTGACACCTGGGAGGAACACATCAAGCTCATGCGGAAGTTCTTTGAGAGACTGAGTAAAGCAATGTTGACTGTCAACCTTGCCAAATCTGAGTTTGGTTGGGCGAGGGTGACTTACCTCGGACATACTGTAGGACAGGGTGAGGTAAAACCTGTTGATGCCAAAATCAGTGCCATTTCAAGTTTTCCCATACCAAACTGCAAACGACAACTGATGCGCTTTCTTGGTATGGCTGGTTACTACAGAAAATTCTGTCCAAATTTCTCCACAATTACTGAGCCTTTGACTAACTTACTTAAAAAGAAAGTAAAGTTTGTTTGGTCAGAGCAATGCCAACAGGCATTTGATACACTTAAAGCCATACTGCAAAGTGCTCCAGTATTGTCTGCACCAGATTTCACTTTGCCATTCAAATTAGCTGTAGATGCTAGTGATACGGCTGCTGGTGTTGTTTTATTGCAAGAGGATAGTCATGGTATAGTCTGATCATCCTGTTTGCTATTTTTCACGCAAATTTAACAAATCCCAGAGAAACTACTCTACAATTGAAAAAGAGTGTTTATCTTTGATATTAGCTTTACAGCATTTTGAAGTTTATGTTACTTCTTCAAATCAGCCAATAGTGGTTTGTATTGATCACAACCCTCTTGTTTTTCTGCAGAAATTTAAAGGCAAAAATCAGAGATTGCTAAGATGGAGTTTAATGTTACAGGAGTTTAATCTTGATATTAGACATATCAAAGGCAGAGACAATTTAATTGCAGACTGTTTCTCTCGTATTTAGAGTTTATTGTTGTTCACTTTCAAGAAATTTTACTTTAGAGTAAAAAAAATTTGAGTACTTATATCCTTTTCAAGATTACATTTGCAAAAGAAAGATTTTTCTTTGAAAAAAATTCTTTTTTGAAGAGGGGGTGTGTTATGTAGGTCTTTTCCCCCCACACTCATCATGACCTGAGTTCAATTAGTCTAGAACATTCTCAAGGTCACTGCCCTTAATGACCTCACAACCTTGAATTCAATTAGTCATGTTTGGAATGTTCTAGAAAGTTAATTAGTTGTGTAAGAGAGATAATTTTAGAACAGTAATTAGCATGTCAATAAAAGTTCTAGATTGTTCTTATATGCCTTTATGTAAGCACATGGGTATAAAAGGGACGTGCACAGCTTCCAGTCAGACTTTTGGGATCGTGTCTCTTGTGTGTTACTAAACTCCAGCAGTAGTCATTCTCAAGACTTTTCAAGACCTTCACTGCCAACGCTGGATTTATACTGTGGACTTTGTGCAACTTCAAGCCTGCAAGCCAAAGGACTGTTCATTCATCCGACAGACTGTTACAACTCTGAGACTGGAGCTTTGCCGTCCCAGCTGAGATAAGTAGTCTGTACACTTTTAAAGCTTGTACTCTATCCCTGACTTAGCAAGTCGTTTTATTTTCGTAATAAATTTTGTTTAAACGTTAACTGCTGAGTTCAAACTTTTGTTCGTTTTCTCTGCAAGTAACAGTCATATTACTACAAAATAGTACACTTTTTGTTCTATTTCTGTTTATATACTTCACGCTGCATGTATAATACTGTCTACCGTAGATTGAACTGAATATCTAAATGAACTATAATAATAATAATAATAATAATAATTAATATAAGTATTATATAGAAATAATAATGTGAATATTAATAGGTTCAATTTCCGTGAAAATTTCACCATAAGGGTATTTTGGGTAGAAAAGACCAAATATGATATCGATTTCACTGCCCCATGTTTCCATGGTAACCATTTTAGGGGTTGAAAATTTCAGTTTTTCTAACATCCCATGAAAAGTTACTTTGATTGATATGAAAATTACCTAGTGGGGGAGTTCGGGTCAGAGAACACAAAAATTAGACTTATCTTAATGTTTTGAGTTAACATGGTAACTATTTTGGGATTGAAAATGTTACTTTTTCCCTAATTCCTATTAAAGAACTATTGACTGATGTAAAAATTTGATAATAAGGGTTTTTCTTGTTAGCACACCAAAAATATCACACTCATTTTAATGTGAGATGTTTCCATGGTAACCATTCAGGAGTAAAAATTACCAGTTTTTCAAAGATTCCAACTAAAATCCAGTAACCAACTGAATATGTTATATCAAAGGGATATTTTGGGTTAGAAAGATCAAATATCCAGTGTAAAAATCCAGTAATCAACAGAAATATTATATCAAAGGGTTATTTTGGGTTAGAAAGACAAAACATGATATCCATTTTTACTGCCCTGTTTCCATAGTAACCTATTTGCATTTTAAAATTTCAAAGTTTTTCCAAATTCCATTAAAAGTAATCCCAGTTACTATGCAAATGCTCTCCTAAGTGTATTTATCACAGCATGAACTCCATGTTCATTTTTGTTTCATGTTGCCATGGTAACCATTTAGGTAACCACAGTTTTTTTTATTTAAAACCATGCATATTTTAGATCAGGGGTATCTTTTTTCGTTAACCAGACAAGAAAAGGCTATTTTACGAGATTCTGCCCATGAAAAGAATTTTCTAGTCTTTTGATGTGTATACTTGCACACCTTTAATACCCGAGGAAACAGATATAATGGACGACAGTGGGACTCAAAAGTTTTGTGACGTATTAACAACCCGTTTCACTCTCAGAGTTGTATGCAAATTTTAAATGTCGCCATGACAACCTGAGAACAACATGGCCTTTTCAGCACTGAGACATACTGTAGCAGGGCTAAAAATTGGCCATGGTCCTTCTGTTGGGAGGAGGCATAATTTCTGTATCATTGTGATTGATACCGTACATTATTATCAAAATGCAACGAGAATGCATTTTTATTGACCATCGTTTCCTGTGCCTGTCATTCAAGTACGTCAGTTCAGATATTGAAACTTTGTTGCAAAGTTCCACCCACGGCCGGTCGTCTTTGTAATTTCCAGAACAAAGTCGCATTATGTGCCCAGCTGGGTTTGACTGCATTTATCTACCGCGTCCAAAAGTGACGGACGGATCTTTCAACCTTTCAGCTTGGTGAAAAATGCATTTATTGATTCGCCAAAGGCCTGTGGATTCGCTTATTTTTGCACAAGTGCCACATGGACATAGCAAAAAGTTCGACTCACCCTAGCCCTCTCGATTGTTGAATACAACCACGGTCCATGATGAGAGTTCTCGAATCAAAAACTGTAGCCGTGCTCGAATACTAATGTCTTCTCATTAAATTACGTCATTCTTGATATACAAGAGTTAGCATTCCAAATCTGTCACCCTGTTTTTTTCAAAGTTAGGAGAAGGGCGGCATTTCCATCTGAATGATTGAATGACGTGAAACGCAAAATTCCATCGCATATTATCCGGCAATATGTACACTGTACTGTGTACAGTAGAAATACTGTATTCGCTCCAGGTACGTATAACTGTAAGCTTATAGGCCACAAAATGGCCACAGGCGGCGTGAACTTTCTGAAAGGATTTCCTAAATGTCCTACTTGTTACCTTAGAGACTCACATGTGATGTCCTGAAAAGTATTCTCTGCAGTAATTCCAGTTTCTGTCAACAGCAAAGCTGAACGACATGATTATAGCACGAGACATAGTGTACAGACTACACATTCACGCGCTCGTTCACTCAATTGCGCATGCTCATATTGGCAGACTAAACTGGCAAGTGTGCGCATGCGTAAAGTTATATTTGTAGGACAGATCTCACGGAAACTCATGCCTTTACTCTATTTCCATCCCAAAACTTCCTTGATTGCTTACATTTAATGCACATGAACAAAATAAAACCAACAACGTCAGCATATGGGTTTCGCCACAACTACAAATACGTTTACAAGGCCTATTACACTGGCATAGACTCTCCACAGTCGCTGTGCCTTGTTTTGTGCACGCCCACGACTGCCACGATGGGCCTGCATTCGATGGCTACGCTGGGCAGCTCAGCAGCTGTGAGCACGCGCTGTCAGACACAGCGACTGTCAGTTTTTGCAAGTATATGAATATTCATAAGGGTAGTGATGTCAAAAGGAACACCTAATTGGGCGGAGAGAATATACTTACGACAACCCCTATTGACAAAATTAATATAAACAACACCTCTTTTTCAGAATTCCCACAGCTTCAATGAACTGTTATTAGATTTCTATATAATACTTATAGCCCCTAAACTTGTAATAATAATAATAATAATAATAATAATAATAATAATAATAATAATAATAATAATAATTATTATTATTATTATTATTATTATTATTACAAGTTTAGGGGCTATAAGTATTATATAGAAATGTAATAACACTAGTTCATTGAAGCTCTGGGAATTCTGAAAAAGAGGTGTTGTTTATTTTAATTTTGTCAAAAGGGGTGACTTCTAATTGTTGTACGTGCAGCGCAGAATTATGCATCATACTGTACGGAGAGAGGGATATCATTAGGCCAAGGAGTAATTAATTAGATGCTTGTCGGAAAAGTGACTCTAAGCAGTTTAAAGCGATACCAGCAGGCCCAGACTTTTAACTTGTGTGCGAACTTACGGATACACATTCATTCGGAAGCCACAGAACAGCGCCACAAACGGCAAAAATTAGAGAGGCACCTTTTTCATCATATAGGCAAAAATCAATGTATTATTGCCTTATTTGTATTGTATGGTGATTTTTTTAAAAGCACAATGGCAAATTAACTGTAATGTTATTAAAAATTACTTCAAACCATAACATAAATGATCAAAACAGGCACGTGCATATAGAATAAAACATTTTTTTTATTTCTCAGAAGTGACAAGACTCAAATAAATTACTGTACCGGTAACAAAGTTTCGGGCAAACATCTTTTACAAACTCTCTGAATATCAAAAGTAACTTATCCCACAAAGTTGCATTTAAAAAAAGGGAGAAATAAAGAGCTAAACAAAAAAATATAGGAAACGAAAAGGAAAGGTACACAGAAACTGAAAAAATACAAATGACATTGTTAAAGCAACGTAAGCTTAACATCTGTACCAAGTTTCATGAAATCTGATGCAATATTTCTCGACATATCAGTCTAATTATGAAACTTAGGTAATTGACATGATACTGCTACATGCCGTTCAACAAATCGATGTGCATATGTATGACATAGTCAATGTCCTTATACCAACTTTGAATGATACTGGTGGAAAGATGTCTGAGTTATGGCTCTGTACATGAAAAGATCGTAACAAAATGGCCGCCATGCAGCCATATTTAATCTTACTGTCTAAAAAATCTATATGCATATGTATGACATAAGTCAATGTCCATGTACCAACTTTGAATAAAATCGGTTGAGACTTGCCAGAGTTATGGCTTTCAACATGAAAAAAAAAACATAACAAAATGGCTGCCATGTGGTCATATTGGATCATATCGTGAAACAAATCGACATACATATGTATAACATGAGTCAATGTCCTTGTAACAACTTTGAATAAAATCGGTTGAGATATGATTGAGTAATTGCTCCGTACATGAAAAAATTGTAACAAAATGGTGGCATGGTAGCCATATCGTGTTCATATGTATGACATAGGTCAAAGTCCTTGTACAAAGTTTGAATAAAATCCATTTAGACGGGCCTGAGTTATGGCTAAGGACATGAAAAAATTGTAACAAAATGGCTGCCATGCGGCCATATTGGATCATATCATGAAACAAATTGACATGCATATGTATGACATAGGTCAATGTCCTTGTACCACTTTGAATAAAATCGGTTGAGATATGTCTGAGTTATGGCTCGTACATGACAAAATTGTAATAAGATTGCCGCATGGCAGCCATATTGGATCATGTTGTGAAACAAATTGATGTGCATATGTATGATGAAGGTCAATGTCCTTGTACCAACTTTCAATAAAATCGGTTGAAACATGTCCGAGTTATGGCTCTGTACATAAAAAAATTGTAATAAAATGGCCGCATGGCGGCCACATTGGATCATATCACAAAACAAAGCAACGTGCATATGTATGACATATCAAGTAATCCTTGTACCAAGTTTGAATGAAATCGCTCCATGTATCTCTGAGATATCTGCGTGAACAGACGGATGCATGGACAGACAAACGCACACACTGACACACGCTCGGACATGACCAAACCTATAAGTCCCCCCGGACGGTATCTTGGGGACTAAAAATACAAGCATCAATTTAGTAAAAATATGATTCATAGAAAGAACCAGATTTCAATGTTTTTATTTACATATTGGTTTGTTATTGACTTAATTAATTTGTTCTTTACATGTTTATTTTATCATGATTTATCTTTACTTTTATCACTATGGCCATCATTATTTCACGTTGCTTATTTGGTTCTGTATGAACCCCTTTGTGTTTTTGGCACTTTCACATGACTGGGATTGGTCATCACATGATGCTCCCTTACCATAAGTTCTAATTTCTTTAAACCATTATGGCCAGGTACTTTACTATACCGGTCCATTCCCTTCCTAATCTCATGATGGACACTCTACACCGTTCTGTGAGGAAATCAAAGCCAAACCCCGTGTTTTCAATCTGAGGGATGACATGATCTTCTAACAAATGCATTTTGGGGGTACACTTTCATAAGGAAAAGTGTTCTCTGTAATATGCCATTAAATGTGATATGTTTGAACTGAGAATGCTAATATATTCATCTGACATTCTATTGCTTGTACTCTAAAGATTATGGCAGGCTGCAAATTTTGAAAATATTGGCTTATACAGACCACAAATGTGTGCAGCCTGTTCATTCAGCTATGGGCATATTCTTGCTGTGGTCCTGATGACGCTCTTGCACAACGTTTGAATGTTTTCTTCCTGAAACACAAAAAATAAAAAAAGGATATGATAACTTTCTTTCAAAGAAGCAAACAGAGTTGTTTCACTGAAAGTAGGTCAAAATAATGTAGACGAAATACATCTTCTGTAGTATATATATAACACACAATAAATCTGACACTGAAAGCTTGAAAATCATGACAAGCAGAATACTGAACCTTTTAATGACTTTAGCAACAAAACAGTGTACAGTTGTAAAACACATACTTTACAGCACTTGTTCACATGATTTCTCATGAATGCCTGCCCGTGGTAAGAATGACGTCCAACACCAAATGACTGCAGAGCTTGGTCAATACCGCAGACTACAAAACCACATTTTTTGGCAGTTTCGCTTTTACGTCTGTAGCTTCGGATATCTAAGAAAACAAAGATAAACACTGTGTTGTCTGGAAATGACTGCACTACAAATGTGCACAAGCCAAAATTCTGAAAATGCAGCATAGACATGACTGTGCACTTGAGATTTACAATGTTATTGCTTATCATCACAAAAATGATCTTACTTCTGGTATCAATATGCCATTTTCAAAGATGAAGGAGACCCTCTGAGATCTCAGGTTGCTAGACAGGTTATCTGTGGGTGTTCTCACATGATACAGGAAATTTCACACCATGCTAAACAAACATTACATGTTTATTTAACATGGCAACTATTCCAGTTTGATAAAAAGTTTGACTTGGCTAGCAACTTACTGCCACTGAAATTAATTGTGTCTCACAAGATTTCAAAATTAGCACAAAATCATGTATTTTTATTTTGTTAATGTAGTATGCACTTTCTCCTGGGTTTTTTAACTTTGCCCAAGGTCATTAGTGGCGGTCTGCCATCATCTTCACTGTCGTCATCATCACCATCATCGTCACAGTCATCATCAGCAAGGAGAGCCCTTTTCAACACTATCAGCCAAGGTCTTAGCATCTTCTTGGAGTTCTTTCGCTTCACACTGTAATGTCTCGACTTGTTCAACATGGCCACATATGTGTCAAATCCAGCAGGCTTCAGCACGGGTTCATCAATGTCATCATCTCTCTCCAGAGTCGTGATGATCTTGATATCCAGTACTGCACAGCTAGCTTCCATCATGGTGAAAAACTTGTTAAAACAAGCCAGGACTGATGTGCAACCCTGGGACTGCAACCTGTGATAAAATATAAGGGTTAGCACATGTATCTTTTACTTTAATGTATGACAATATCTTGTAACGTTCATACCTACCTATTTATGAAGAAAACACTACATACAAATATACAACAACTAGATCGATCACAAATGCTGACATGTGCTGGCTTCATTGTCAACTTGTTTCGCATATAGCTTCACTAATAAACTTCTATTTGTGCACACCGTTATGGACATAGTGGCATGCATGCATGTAGATAGGTCACAGTGTGGTCTGTTGAACTGTTCAGAGAAGGCTTACACTAATTTGCGGAATGGAATGAGCGGAACGGGACGGAATAGCCACACCAAATAAAAAATCAGTTTCTCTTAATTAGAGTCCATTTTTCGCCCACTGGATTTTTGAGCGGAAAAGAATGGAATTAAGACAGACATTTTGATTTAAATAAAATAGATCATTTATTCAACTCTACAAGTAAGGCAAATGAAAATTATGTCAAATACCACAGGAAACGAGGTTGTAACTTCAATTTGAAGCTACATCTAAATTTAAATCTAACCCCGAGAATCACGCCTTATAGAGGCCACTACCATAGTATGGAGGGGTGGTCAACCCAAAAGAGGGCGTGTATATGGCCAACATGTAATTGTGCACTCTGTTTTGTTACGTACGATCGCAATGTTTTAAGATATCACTGCCACACAAGCATCTGTATATTTTTTCGAAAAACAAGAGGATTTAGAGTACAGGATCTGAATGTCTTTACTTTCGTAAGTTTGGACAATTTAGATGAATTAATCCAGGAACTCACCATGACGCACTGTCAGTAAAACTTATAAATTGCTGCGGGTGTACCTGGCCCTGCCACTCCGCGCCCTGCCTGTTTGTGGGACTCTCATCACGCTAGTCAGGGGTTGCATCCGCGCCAATGAACACACAGTCAGCAATGCATTTACAATGTATCAGAAGTTAGAATCCGTCACCACCTCCCTTGTTTTTCACCTCCGCGCCAAATGTAATCTGGCGCCATGCCATCGAGGTGAATATTTCATACACAGACTAGACCGCCACCTCACGGTAGCCATAGCATCCTCCAGCAGATGCGATATCCAGGGTGAGGTTTGGATTCAGGTGTAGTTTCAGAGCGTCAGTCCAGTAGTCTTATTCATTCCCAGCAGCAGTCGACGGAGCAGTCTTGCCTGATTATATGTGTGATGTTTGATTTATTGTACTTGCTCTACCAAGCTTCCCAAAGTGTGTTTCTATGGAATAAAATTCTTATTAGTAGTCTTATTCACGATTTTCATCACGGCAAGAAAAACTTCGAAAAACAGATGTATTACTTTAGGCCTAAGGGTTGAAAAAATGATATTTTATTTAAATCCAAATTTCTGTTTTAGATCCGAAATTCCATGCTGTTCCGCTCCAAAATTCGGTGGACGAAAAAAATGGACTCTAATTAAGAGAAACTATTTTTCTTTTTGGTGTGGCTATTCCGTTCCGTTCCGTTCCGTTCCGCTCATTCCGTTCCGCAAATCAGTGTAAGCCTTCAGAGAAAGGTAAAGTGAACTGATTGAAACAGAACAGAGCTATATGTTTAGTTGGTCAATGGAAGCAAACAACATAGTGGATTGAATTGATTAGTACATACTCTGTGCAGTGGTACATTGAAAAGTGGCTTTCTGACACTATTGTAGTGCTGCATGGCATGCCTTAGGTTTCACCAGTTGAAAGAAATTCACTGTGACATTTTCTGATATCATCAAGGGTTCTCTTCTTCATTGATGACATGGTTGTTCTCCTTCGGCAACTGTGCTTGTTCCTTGCTGATCACACAGCATACGCAAAAATATTTCCCTAAAATATTTCAATGTGAGGAAGACAAGGAACAAAACTGACATAATTACTTAAAAACCTTAGTGGGTATAGACATGACTGGTGTGCATGAAGTCAATTTGATGTGCATGTGTGAACTCTTGGAGAGGATGTACCTGTAATATGCAAACTTATCAATTTAAATATTTATTTCAAAGAAATTCATGGTTACTACATTTTGCATTGCCAGTATACATATTAATACTATGTGTAAGAATTAAATTGAGAAATAAACACAAGAATTTCTACCGAGCAAAACAATCATTTGTCAATAGCTTGCAAATACATGTATTTATCAAGATCTGACCCACTGTGTACCCCTTCCTTTAAATTTATCTGACTAATCAATGTTAGCTGTAAATGTCTTAAGTCAACGAAAAACTACAACAAATTATCATAATTGTGTTCTACAGCATATCATACACAATGCATGCTGATTATTAACAGTCGCACATATTGCAAACTGATAGGTCAAGGATGTACACATGTAAATCATAGGTAAAACTGAAGTGTACACAATAAACTGCCTGTCCTGTCAGTGCCTCAACTTTTCTCATGTATAAATCATAGCATGCAAGTATACATTTCATACCATTTGGTCCAGACATTCCATAACTCTCGGCCAGATACTCAAAATCTCCCATCATCCGTGCTAATAGTGTCTTGTCCCTGAAATAAATCAGAGTGGAATGTAAGACAATTGTCCACACCATTCTAAATTAATGCCCATGTTTCTACACATCAATGCATTTTGTACATGCAAGAAAACAACTTTGCCTTTTGTACTTTTTAATGTAGGTATCATATTTATGTTGCATAAGTTTGGTCAGATTTGCACATTGTTTTTCAGATTTTTGGATCAGCAGTATAATGCATGTATTAAACTTGGATAACCAATATGTATGTATCTGAAGTTCCAAATATTGTACCAAAATAGATATATGGTACAATCTGTTCATTGTTTAGTAAAACATAGTATGCATGTTTAGACTTACTTCCACTTTGTGCCATCCAGTTGTCTACCTGACCTCTGTTAACAGCTAAAGCTATTTCTAAATTGTAATAGGAATCAGGTGCTGCAAGTGTTCTCCAAATCACTGTATTATCTGCTACATTTGGATTACTGATGTTAGCAACTTGGTAAACCATTCTCATGGTTCCCTGACCCTTGTCCCCACCTAACTTTATCCAGATTTCACTGGTAGGTATTGTACCATGCCAGGTAAGTTTGCTAGACCTGAAGACAAATATGAACAAGATGCAAAAACAACAGTAACACATATATTCAGTAATATGTGATAACAAGATTACTTATCCACAGTCTTTCTGTACATGATCATAATAGAGTTTGCACACAATCCCAAAAGTCTGACTGCAAGCCTGCTGTCCCAATATTAATACTCATGTGCTTATATAAGAGCATATAAGAACAATCTAGAACTTTTATTGACATGCTAATTACTGTTCTAAAATTCTCTCTCTTACACAACTATTAAATTTCCAGAAAATTCCAAACACGACTTATTAAATTCATGGTTGTGAGGTCAAGAAGGACAGTGACTTTGATGAGTGTGGGGGAAAATGACCTGCATAACATACCTCACTTCCAATATTCACATGCCATGCCTTGAAGTAACGCCGTAATTTCCTCTTGGCAGCCCATGTTGTTCCCATAGCAACTTTCAAGTGAAGGCCAGCACCTGGAGGTATGTCAGGAGTGAGTCCCAAGATCTGGAGGATTTTCCCTCTTGTCCTTTTGTTGGTGTCTCACCTCCTCTCACTCAGCTGCAGCATCACCACCACTGACAATGTCTCTCCTCTGACTTAACTGCAACACCCTCTGACGTCTTGTCCTAGTGCTAGCTTCTGAGGTTGTTTTTCGTGGCTTTGGTGTATATGTTAAACACAATGGCTGAAAAAAATCACACCAAAAATTGAAAAACCAAATTTATCTTTCAAAAGTATATGTGGGTGATAAATTCATGAAATTGGACTAGCTCATTACTTGATGAAATTAATTTGTTGAACCACTACCAGGTCACACATGTACTACAAAACCAAATAAATGTTATTACAAATACAAATTTACAAATTATCATATTCCATGATAGCTTTATCAGAAGAATTTACTCCAAAATCTAACTGTATATTGATATGTGGGTATAGATCAGCAAGAGTAATGCTGGTAAAAAACTCACCTGGCCCTTGGTTTTAACCTTTATCAAACTATCATCACTTCTGTTTGCTTCTATTTTTTTCTTGACAAGTGTTGTTGCCATTTCTTCATACTGTAGCAGCATATGCACCGCTGATACATTCTGCAACACAATTTCTGCGGCCTTCACTGCACATATATTGTTCTGCCTATCCCTTGATGTTTCATCATTTGATGTCTCGGTATTGATTGTGTCAGGAATGGGGACTGGAGTAGGGTGGCTTCTGAAGGGAAATGGGCTCACTGACGAGTAGCAGTGGTCTCCAGCAATGGACTGGTAAACACACCGTTCCGTGTTGTGTTGCAGATCTTGCAGTGGCACAACTGACTTACAACCGACATTCCCATAATCACATGTGACTGTGGCATTTGATAGCATGTTTGCAAAGGCAATGGGGGACTTACAATAGATTCACACATAATAGAAGACGGCACACAGGACAGGATGAAGAAACTTGCAACCACTGACTCAAACATTCAGCACAAAACACATGTGGTCCATCACACAAAAGTTGTATTGGTCCATCTATTATGTCTTTGCAAATGGGACACTCCATTTCTTCAATGAGATCATTGAACCTCTGTCTCTGCAAGGGAATGAATCTTCTCATCTTTTTTCCTGCCCTCTGTTTTACAGCTGCTGTTAGATTTGTACTGCCATGAGTTTCACTCTGTAGTTTCCCCGTCTTTCCTGTCTTCCTTGCCAGTGATACCAGAAATGTCACTGCCTTGGTATTGACTTGGTCTGCCCCGTTTTTACTCTTTCTTTTTCTTTCCTGCCTTACTCAATGACATCACACACCGCAAATCCTCGTACTCTACAGTGTCTGGACCATTTCACTACGTGTGTCCCTGGCCGATAGGTTTTGTTATTGCTTTCTGCCTGCTGCCATGAAGCAATGACTCTCTTACAGAGACAACAAAAATTGGACGGGTGAACATCAGAATGTCTTCACTAAAACTGTACTCTGAAACATTCTTTAACTCCATGATAAAATTGGAGCATGGATAACTTGTGCCATTTATTTTCCGTGCACAAATACGACACCGTTTTTTTAACACACGAGCATGAAATTCGAATGACATTTCACAGTCTAGGCCAACAGACGATTGAAAAAGGCACCAGAAAATATGCCAGTGTGTAAACAAACCCGTTACCAGGGAGACATGCGTGATGGTCCGAAAAACTATGCTCAACTGCAACGCACATATGGACGTAAATAAAAAACCCACACGCATAAAAAATAACCCATGACAAATCACGCCATAAAATGTACAGATTAATCACTGCGGACACGGTTAAATCGGTTTCAATCTTAGTTAAAATTGATTTACTTAAAATCTGAACCTCTTAAATTACACAACACATTAATGAAAATACTTACAGACCGCCATGCTTTATGTTATCGAGTTGTCCGTGCTAAGAAACTTCTCCTGCAAATATCGCGAGGTCAAAGGCAAACTAGCGATAAACATCCAGCTATGCTGAGTATGCCACCTTGTTAATTGAGAACAGCTTTCACTATCACATTTGAATGCATTTTTTAAATGTTATGGGTCAGAATTCGAGGAACAACACGCGCACGGCTGAGCGATCATCTCGGTATGCATACAATACGATGGCCGCCATCACTGAGAGTGCGTTCGGCTGTTCGTTATTTGTTTGCTCAACCTAAGTTGCCAAGTCGGCCGCGCCGGAAGCAAAACACAGGTGACGAATCCAGGTGACGTAGTCTGCCAGTATGAGCATGCGCAATTGAGCCTGCGAGCGTCGAGAATGTGTATAGTACTGTAGAACTGTCTCGTGCTATCATGTCGTTGAGCTATAAAATGTGTGCTTGTTGACAGAAACTGGAATTACTGCAGAGAATACTTTCCAGGACATCACATGTAAGTCTCTAAGATACCAAGGAGGACGTTTAGGAAATCCTTTCAGAAAGTTCACGCCGCCTGTGGCCATTTTGTGGAGTATAAGCTTGTACCGTAAAATACGTGGCTGCAGCGTATACAGTATTTCTACTGTACAGTGCACATATTGGGAACTGGTCAATTGGACCCAACGCCGTATTGGACCCATGATAGAGCACAGTCCCTCTATAGAGGGACTGTGGATAGAGATAGAGATTATTTAATCATTTTCACATTTTGTTTGTCACCTAACGTCCGGTATACCTGATCGGCATTAAAAACACTGTGACTAAGACTTGTATACATAGTTTGTTATTCCAGTCTCAGGTCTTTATATAATTGTGCAACGAAATTCACTTCGACAGCACTTGCACGCGGAGACGGAACCCAGCCCGCCCGCAGCGCTAAACAGTGAAGTACAGTAATATGTACGGTACATTTGCGTGGCGAGCTTTGGGAGCCAAGGCCGGTTCACGGTCGTGAATTGCTAGCGAACTCCAAACATAAAACCATGTATGCTAAATCAAAACGATGCTCGAATAGATTGTATGAGTTCATGATTTGGTAAAACTTCGCGATCAATCACGGGGTCCAATTGACTTGGGTCCAATCGGCATAGGGTCCAATTGACTAGAAACCCACATATTGCCGGATAATATGCGATGGAATTTTGCGTTTCACGTCGTTCAATCATTCAGATGGAAATACCACCCTTCTCCAAACTTTGGAAAAAAAAAGGGTGACAGGTTTGGAATGCTAACTCTTGTATATCAAGAATGACGTAATTTAATGAGAAGACATTTGCATTCGAGCACGGCTACAGTTTTTGATTCGAGAATTCTCATCATGGCGGATTCACTGAAACAGTGAGTATTCAACAACTTTTTCTTATGTCCATGTAGCACTTGTGCAAAATAAGCGAGTCGACAGTCCTTTGGCGAATCAATAAATGCGTTTTTCACCAAGCTGAAAGGTTGAAAGATCAGTCCGTCACTTTGGGACGAAGTAGATAATGCAGTCAAACCAAGCTGGGTACATAATTATCTTGTTCACATTGGCAACCAACTGAAATTTGGGCCGACGCAAAATAATTGTCCTTTTGGGATTAAATTTGGTCTGTGTCCACACCTACCGGTACCAGAATTAGGGCCGACGTAACTTTACCTTCCTTTGTGACCTCTGACCTGTCAAAGTTCAAAATGGCGCATTTGAATAATGGCACGCTGTTTCTACTGTTCATGATTTTCCTGTGTTTTTACGCACAAGAAGGGCAAATATGACTACCACTCACCCTTTTAATCATCGGAGAGATCTTCGCCATTTATTGGATGAGCATATGGTATATATAAGACCGCGATGGAGAAATAGCCAGTGCGCGGCATTTTTGACATGCCTCTCTAGTCTATTACGTGCACTGTGGAATCGAATGACATAGTCTCGTTTGCGGAACAAAGGTTGGTGGGAAGTTCAGCTACATGGGATGATATTAAAATATAAAGACTGGATTGAAAACTTTCGATAGGTGTAAACTTTAGTTTCAAACGTCGTTTGTTTTGTGCGAATAGGGTAACTAGTTCAACTTCGATCCATGGCGGAGGCCTGGTCAACTGGGACCAGGGCCGACGCAACGTGTCCACACTGGCGATTTGCGTCGGACCAAATTTTGCGTCGGCCCTGAACCCCCCCCCCCCCCCCCCCCCTTCTAACCGGGACCAAACTGAGTCGGCCAGGGCCGACTCAGCGTGTCCACATTGGTTTTTTTACGTCGGCCCCGGCCCTGGTCGGGACCTGGGCCGATGCAAAGTCGTCAATCTGAACGTACCAAATGTGACTTTGTTCTGGAAATTACGAAGACGACCTGTCGTGCGGTGGAACTTTGCAACAAAGTTTCAATATCTGAACTGACTACTTGAATGACCGGCACAGGAAACGATGGCCAATAAAACGCATTCTCGTTGCATTTTGATAATAATGTATCAATCACAATGACACAGAAATAATGCCTCCTCCGGCAGAAGGGCCGAGGCCAATTTTTAGCCTTGCTACAGTATGTCTCAGTGCTGAAAAGGCCATGTTGTTGCCAGGTTGTCATGGCGACTTTTAAAATTTGCATACAACTCTGAGAGTGAAACGGGTTGTTAATAGGTCACAAAACTTTTGAGTCCCACTATCGTCCATTATGTTTCCTTGGGTATTAAAGGTGTACAAGTATACACATCAAAAGACTAGAAAATTCACCTTATGGGCAGAATCTCGTAAAATAGCCTTTTCTTGTCTGGTTAACGAAAAAGATACCCCTGGTCTAAAATATGCATGGTTTTAAATAAAAAAACCTGTGGTTACCTAAATGGTTACCATGGCAACATGAAACAAAATGAACATGGAGTTCA
This sequence comes from Ptychodera flava, assembly GCF_041260155.1. Lineage (NCBI taxonomy): Eukaryota > Metazoa > Hemichordata > Enteropneusta > Ptychoderidae > Ptychodera > Ptychodera flava. The sequence goes on along the minus strand of NC_091942.1, from coordinate 3,706,325 downwards.
TGCTGTGATAAATACACTTAGGAGAGTATTTGCATAGTAACTGGGATTACTTTCAATGGAATTTGGAAAAACTTTGAAATAGGTTACTATGGAAACACAGGGCAGTAAAATGGATATCATGTTCTGTGTTTCTAAGCCAAAATAACCCTTTGGTATAATATTTCTGTTGATTACTGGATTTTTACACTGGATATTTGGTCTTTCTAACCCAAAATATCCCTTTGATATAACATATTTTGTTGGTTACTGGATTTTAGGTGTAATCTTTGAAAAACTGGTAATTTTTACTCCTGAATGGTTACCATGGAAACATCTCACATTAAAATGAGTGTGATTTTTTTGGTGTGCTAACAAGAAAAACCCTTATTATCAATTTTTTAACATCAATCAATAGTTCTTTGATAGGAATTAGGGAAAAAGTAACATTTTCAATCCAAAAATGGTTACCATGGCAACTCGAAACATGAAAATAAGTCTGGTTTTTGTGTTCTCTGACCCGAACTCCCCCACTAGGTAATTTTCATATCAATCAAAGTAACTTTTCAGGGATATTAGAAAAACTGAAATTTTGAACCCCTAAAATGGTTACCATTGAAACATAGGGCAGTGAAATCGATATCATATTTGGCCTTTTCGACCCAAAATACCTTTATTGTGAAATTTTCACGGAAATGTAACCTATTATTATTCGCGTTATTATTTCTATATATTACTTATATTATTATTATTATTCCCCCCTAAACATGGTCTGAGCTTTATTAATCTGCTGTTAAATTCAAAATTTATAGGAAAACCAAAATTGTGACCCGCACCACTGTAAATAGCTCTGATGAATTGCGCATTATTGGCTTTAATTCTGATTTGTATTATATCTTATCATTTTATATGATAAGATCTATCATCTTCTAACAGGAAATACAGCAGGAAGAGCATGAGTCATGTGGTGCCAGGTTTTGCCAAAAGATTGTTCGCTAGCTATGGCAAAGAAAAACTGAAAACTGCTGATTTTTTGACCTCATCTACAGTATAAGGTACACCATGGATAAGGATCATCGAATACGACATCAACAAGTTCGTCTAGGCCAATTTTTTAATTTTATGTTTTGTGATTTTCGGCAATGGTACAGAAGATGAAGCTAATTTCAGCATTTCCGCATATTGGGAGAAGTATTTTATCGGTCGGCAAGTGTAACATGAAGGAGAAAGTATTCTCACAGATAACGAAGATACACATTGATTGATATTAAGTAATAATAGGTCTGTGGATTTCACTCATAATAGATTTAAATAATAAGATGACGACAACAACAACAACGTTGATGATGATGATAAATAGCTATTGTTCTCATAACATTGATAATTACTTATTCGTTTTACGCCAACTAAAAACCATGAGACCCCTATGCTCTTTCTTCCAATTAAAATGTGACCACCAATGAAGACACATTTCATGTGACCGACTCATTTAACTTAATTGCGTTTTGGCGTGAGTAGCTTAAAGGTAAACTGTCACCTGTACCAATTTTGCCACTGTCACCATTGAGAGAGAAAATCTAACCAATCACAGATTTTAAGCGGGTGGCTGCTTTTTAAAAACAGCGCCCTCACATGGACATTTTGAAGCCTCTTTGACCATATATAGGCATATTTAGATTACAGGTGACTGTATACCTTTAAAGTGAACATCTCAGGGTACATGACGCGAAGAATTACCTTTGCAAATATGTTTTGCATAGTCTTCGCTCCATCGCCCATTTCTTTCACAAAAAATCCGTTTTGGTCCCATTACATAAAGGTAACCAGGTTTGCACACCAAGTCGCAATAGGTGCCAGGTCCTAGGTCTCTGGTGTTGCATTGTACCACCATATTTGCCACAATTGCCAATGTCGGACAATAGCCTCCTCCGCTATCTGAGAACAGCAAACGAAAAAGTCAATGAATAAACATAATTGGCACTTTCGATAACACTCTTCTGTCTCTCTTTTTTACCTGTATGTATGTATGTATGTATGTATGTATGTATGTATGTATGTATGAATTGATATATGTACATTTATATGTGTAGAGGTGTGCATGTATTATGTATGAACGTATGTATAGACGAATGGTGTAATGTTTGAACGTATGTACATGAATGTCTCTAAGCAAAACACGTGTCTACTGATGGTCTGTTATGTATAGTTGAAGGACCATGACTGGCTGAATTGATATGTATTCAAGCATTATTGATCAGTATACAGCAATGTAATCGATGTGAAGTAAACTATTGCAATGATTTACTGGAGGGCTGTCCATTCTAAAAGTGACCACAGTTAGGTTTGTCATGGTAATTCTTCAGAGTGAGCCATTTTACCATATTCGCAGAGTATTACAGCTCTAGTCTGTTTACCTTATTTAAAGGGCCAGTAATGCTAACTTTTGATGACTTTTCACCGTTTTTGTTTTTAAAATCAACCATAATTTCTCGTTCTACTCCCTAAAGTGTGCTGATATACATTATTCAGTTTGAGAACGCAGCCTGTATATGCGTTAACCACATTGTTATTGTTAACAAGTACATTATGGTCCGAACTAGAACTCAAATGTAAACAATAACAGTGCATTTTACACATATAGACATACTGTTGCCATGCTAGATAGTGAGAGTTCCAAAACTTGATGGGAGCAGAACAAGAACCTGCAATCGATAAACAAAATAAAAATGATGAAATAGTCATCAAAAGTTAGCATTTCTGGCCCTTTAATGTCTGTTTTGATATTCAATAGTAAATGTTAGTCCTTTTTGTAGTAGGCCTACTGATGACAAAAAAACTTTAACCCTGATTTCATTGAGGAGTTTGAGCTACCTTCACTGTACCAGTGTTAGCGTTAGCAGCAGGTAATCAGCGGAGCTTAACATACATTTTCTGCTAAAATGGTGCTAGCTAACGTGCGTTCTATTGTTATATATCGGACGGTCCGACGGGTATCCGTTCAGTCCATATGGTCTGCAGTGGCTAGGGAGCACACTTTTTCACAGAGAAATAGGGTAATTTAATTGTCAATGTTCTTTGAATTCATCATCCTTGCTTCGATATGGAGACAAATATCATTATAAACACAAATGTTTTTTTTCCATTTTATTCTGTTTCTAAAGTCATTTCGCAGTGGTCTCATTTTGCCTTATCAAGTCCAAAATGGCTGGATTCATACTTCAGAAAGCGGTACAGAACTTTGGCAAAGACAGGTTCCTATCATAACTAAAGGTATGGCAAGTCACATGTGTTCAGGAAAACATATTTTTCACCAATTATTATTTTCAATTTTTTGTGTACAACTGAAGGTGAAATATACAGACATGTGCATCAGATACGTGTCAAGCAATGTTCATAAATTTAAGTCAAGTAGACTACACATATGTAAAGCATACTTCATTCATATGTCATTTAACCCTTTGAGTGCTGTAATTTTTCCCATCAAAATTTTACTGCCACATTTTACCAATTTTTATATTTTTTTCTGAAATTGTTTGATAATTTTAGACCAAATTGACATATTTTATTGACTACGGTTTTTTATCAAAATGTTTGCAAAAATCTCAGAAAAATTGACTAGAGTATATTTCATAAAGGCGACAAAAATTGACGTTGGCACTCCAAGGGTTAATGCCTTTTGTCGCCTATCAATTTTGCTTTTTGGACCCTCGGCATCTTCTCTTTCATATGGGTCACTTTCTTCATGAATGGAAAATTATAGTAAGACATACAAGACATCTAAGTAAGACATTAGTACTCGGAATTGTCCAGCCCAGCGTTAGCAATCATAAATAATCGCTCACTCATGGTATCATACTTTAAACAGAATTCTTACATTTGCATGTCAGTTCTCTTCCCGACCAGACCAGCCTGTTTCCTTGTGAGATGCATTCACGACTCCCTAATACTACGATGTCGAAACCTTCGTTGCAGTAGTACGTACACATTGTTCCAAGTTCATTGTTGCCATTGCATCTGATATTAACGTTGTGAAATTCACGCAGGCGCTCACACAATTCTCCTGCATGGCGAAGAGAAAATAGAAAACGTTCAAACTAACAAACAGAAATTTCACAGGGGGAGGTTTCTCGGCGGAGCATGAATCAACATCTCATGGGGGAAGATATGTTTTCAAGGTTTCATTTTCTTGAGAAAAATGTTTCATATCTGGACCTCTTTATCCAAATGAGACAAATAGGCCTACTATATGCACAATACTATATGACAAGCGGGATGATTTTGATTTTCTTTCCATGCATCTGCTTGTCCACCAATTTTTTTAAGTCTCTTATAGAAGATGAATTTCATTATATCATTGACTGAAGTAAATGTGTTGTACATAGAAATGTCCTTTTCTCATCTATGGAGTCACATTTTCAGAATTTTGAACATTTGACTGATAGAGAGAAATTCCTTTATATTATGAATTTTGAAGATAAGGTACCTCTTGTAATATATATTTCAAACACTACCAATAATCCCTAGCAGCGGCAGCCTTACCGATTATGTGTGTAATATTTGATTTTTCTTCCCGAAGTGTGTTGTTACGCAAATTACAGTTATACCAACATTCCATCTGCTCCAGCTTATGATGCATATGTTCCACAACTCCTTAGAAACCGTAGAACATGTAGTTCGTAAGAGGACGTTCGAATATAAGACATACTTCATCGGCGCCTAAGCTGGTGAGGCGGGACTTCTTAGAAAGTAGACTTGTAAGATCGTTTATGTAGGTATGGATTCTTAATTTCAGAATATGACACTCGGTTAGACAAATGATGCGTGTCAGCATCCCTATCTTTGACTTTATAAAGTGATTCAGCAGCTACCATTGATCTTGAAACTTTGGACCATTCTTAACGGGTGTAGCATGCCAGCAGGGTACGCTTACCCATTCCTAACACCTTATACCACCAATCATCAATTTTATTTATGCTTCAAGATGGTCCTTCCATATATTGTAAACGTTTTGGCTGTATAGGGCCTGGTGATTTTATTACCTTGTATCAATTGGATTATTGGTTTTGTTTTGATGCCACAATCATATTCATGTTCACTGTCAAGACGATAGATTTCACAATGTCTCATTGGACGCAGACAAGTTTGAGTAAATCCCTGTATGGTTCAAAATAACCTCAGTACCATAAGACTCTACTAGACTGCAATGGGTATATGTGCTTTTATCGAGGACAAGGCCCTTTGAAATTAAACATAACTCGAATAAAACACAGACAAGGAGAAACAATTTTCTCTTTGTTTGTGGCTAGGCAACTCGCTGCCATATGTTGTGAGTTCGAACCAGATTGAAAACACCGTGTTGTTTATCAGAAAAAATGATATAAGTGACCATAGAGAAGCTGTTACATACACAGGCATTCTTCGAATCCGTCAGAATGAAAACACGTCTGCATCTTTTAAGATTCAATATTCTTGAACCATTTGCTAACATGTACAGAATCAGATATTGTCACCTTTAGTCAAAGCACTGGAAATTTCTTGTGCATTGCTGCTGCGGGCGTCAACGACACACGTGAACAGAGTGCTTCGAGATGTTTAACGCGAGTGAACTCATCGGGTCAGTAGTGCATGAGTACTACTTCCTCATATTCTAGTCAACGCAACTTATTGATTGAAAGAGATTATCTGACGTGCATGTGCGCTCCACCTTTCCGACACCACTCGGGAGGTCGACAATGTTATCAGTATGTTACATGATATGACCATTTCTTCATGAAAGCAAATGTTTATTATTAGACGTGGTTGCAGAAATATATTGAGATTGCTATACAGGTTTCAGCAGTTAGAAAACCAAAGCCAAGCGCTGTCGCACACAGTCCGCCAAACTTGAGATTCACAAACGCTCGATGACAATGCATAGGGCAACCAATAGGTGGGTTAACCATTGTCCAAAATTTATGAACTTGTCTGAATCAGTCGGACAGTAACTAATGACCAAAATCTGTGTTGATGTGCACTCTTTCAAGTTGCGCCCGGAATATGAAAGTCATCTTCTAATGACACTATGCTCCCATTGTGATCACAACCGATGAAGATATGAATGTATCTATATCAAGCATATCAAGTCCCATGCTGGTCAGTATGTTCAACAGAACGTATGTCATCAGGTTAGACAAGTTTTTCAATATCTTTTATAGGCTTTCAAAGTTTAGGACAATGGATATGAAGAAAAATCTTGTCGCAGGTGTTCAAAAAAATATAGACCCCCCTGCATTTTTCGTGAAAAAAAGATGACCCCCCCCCCCCCTTGTCAGACGAAAAAATTTGTTTAGGACAATGATAAATAAAATCATGGTTCTCCCCAAACGTCTAGCGCAATAAATCCCACCAGCAATGACATTGTTAGAGCAACACATGTATCACCAGCAAACAGTGTAAAAAATATTGCATTGTAAAAGTAGTCATCAATTTTCAATTTAGTTCCATGGCTTGAAACTTTCATTTTTTTTCTGACACATTGTCATATCTTAGCCAAGCATTCTATCGTAGACCTTGTGAGGTTAGAGATAAATCAAATAGCATCAGACAAAAATAAAATGTTATTCAGCTTTGTACTTAGGGAGCGTTCAGTTTTTTCGGCCGGGGGGGGGGCGGCAAAATCTTGTCGCAGGTGTTCAAAAAAATATAGACCCCCCTGCATTTTTCGTGAAAAAAGATGACCCCCCCTTTTGTCAGACGAAAAAATTTGATGACACCCCCCCCCCCCCCCCCCCCCCCCCCCGCTGAAAAATAACCAAAACCCATATGTCAAATTTACCCGCATGGTTTGGATTTGAACTACGGTACGCGGCGCACTTTATTCGTGTAGCAGAGATGCCAGTACACAAACTTCTCAGCCACATCCATTGAAACGTCTGTTAATTAGGACGACTGTAAGGCAATTTTTAACTTCATATCCATAGACAACTTATGTCCATGGACATTGTATAAAGTAAACTTTATTGGAGTGGTTCGCCAAAGGCAGCCCTCCGGTTAAGAGGGTCATGGGCCATAACGTAAAGTCAACTTTATTCTAGTGGGCCACCAAAGGTGGCCCGCCGGTAAAGAGGGTCGATCATGGCTATTGCATAAAGTAAACTTTACTGGACAGGGCTGCTGAAGGCGTGCGGCCATTAAGATTGCCATGGGGTATTACATTAAGTCAATTTATTGTAGTGGGCCGCCGCAGGCGGCCCGCCGGTAAAGAGGGTCGATCATGGCCATCGCATGAAGTAAACCTAATTGGAGTGGGCCGCCAAAGGCGTCTGCCCATTAAGAGGGTCATGGGTAATACATAATGTATATTTATTGTAGTGGGCCGCCGAAGGCGGCCCGCCGGTAAAGAGGGTCGATCATGACCATGGCAAAAAGGGAACTTTATTGTTGGTATTATGTTTTTGAAAATGTGGTGACCCCCCTTTCCTACCAGTGAAAAAGCGATGACCCCCCTTTGCGGATTCCAAAATTATGATGACCCCCCTCTGGATTTTGCCGCCCCCCCGGCCGTAAAAACTGAACGGTCCCTTATTGAGCTTACTGTGGATACGCGTTTAATGCTCTGTGTTCACTGCTACTTCTTCCTATGCCCCTCATTAGACAATTGTTAGTTCTGTTTATTTCTTCTATCCACTTCCAGCAAAAAACGAGATGGATGAACAGTCTCATATACATAACGTTTACTTTTTTGTACAAAACATACAAGTTTCTGTAGATAACATCGTAGATAAAAAGAACCGACTCATTTAAGTGCCTGGATAGACCACACAAGGGAATGCTAAATTACTTGTCGTGTTGATTGTAGAGACCAAAGTTAATTAGGACAGGACTATGGCACTCTGACTAACCATAAGACGTACTGATGCCAAGCTGTTTTTATAGACACACAAGAATAAACAGTGGAGTAAAGTGTCACTTCGACGTCTGTCAAGATTGGCATAGTCTAAAACATGGACTGGACTCATGTACTCATGTACTGGACTATGGACTATGGACTATGAACTTTGGACTATGGACTATGGACTTTGGACTGGGTCCATGAACTAACAAGAATTTTTATTTTCCATGTAATAACGTGTATCAGAAATGCATTCTGAAAAGAATTTTAAAAAAGACTCTTTATTCCATATACTACCATTGTTATCCTAGCAATCTCAGGGATCCTACGCATAGTTGAATTAACATATTAAATGAAAGGATAGCACTGTGCACCTTAATTTAGTATTAAAAATCAATAGGGCTGAATAAGTTATCAATTTCACCACGGCAAAATGTCCGCCATTCCATTTCTTCAAATATCCCAAATTTTACTTAATGTAATGTAATGCGTTTATTGCGTTTAAAGGCCTCCGGCCCATATGCAAGTGGAGAACCACACTAACATATATATACAGAGCATTCCTAAATTTTGAGTCGTAAATACTAAAATTACAAAAATATAACAGTAACCATCTCTTACGATAAATTCGCAAGAGTTGCATTTCTCAGTGCCATTGCTTTGTGGACAAATTTGCACAGATTTGTTAGAATTTCTGTATCTGATGAATCCATAACTCTTTTGAATTTATAAAGGTTCGGGACAACATAACTCTCAGATGGTAAATATTCAATCCTCAATCGTGCGTAAAGTGGACATATTAGTAGAAAATGGTATTCATCTTCAATATCTTGTGTTTTACAAATACTGCATCGTCTATGCATGGGGTCAAATCCCAGATGTCGCCCTTCCTCAATTGCTAAAGAATGTCATTAACTTCTAAGTCTAACAAATGACTGAATATATTTACAGTGGCAGCTTAAAAGAAGATATTTCTCTGGTTCTAACAGACTCTTAAAGGTGTTATAAGTGCGTAACTTTGGTTTATTTGTTACGTTGGTAGACCAACTTTGTTTGCAAACATCTGTTACTCTAACTGTAAAATTTGACAGAAACACTTTCTTTATTACTGTCTGTTAGAGATTAGCGGTAGGCGATTAGTTTTGAACGTACATTTCTAATTCTCTTTGAAAAATCTTCACCGATACTGATATCTGTGCCACGTAGTTTATGAGCACTTTTCAGGACTTTACCTTTGTCTTTGAATTTGGACAGCATTGCAATAATTGGCAAGGGTCCTCTGGTAGCACGTGCATTCTTGAGTCGGTGGCATCTTTCAAATTCAATGTCTTCTGTCATATTCAGCTCATTTTCTAGAAGAGATTTTGTCTTTTTTCTGACTCTTCCCATGTCTCGTTTGGACTATCCTGTTTCACTCCGTAGAATACAAGGTTGTTTCTCCGACTCTAATTGTTTTTTAAATCGTCCTTATCTCTGCGAAGTTTCTCATTTTCTCGTTTCAACTGTTTTATGGAGTCTTGAATATCGCCGAGACATTTCTGTTTCTCTTTCAATGAATTTAGTTTGTCCCTGTTCTGGTTTGCAAACTCTTTGAGTTCATGCATTTCGTCCTCAATATTGTTCATTCTAGTTTGCACACAGTCTAGTTTAACATTTATGGCTTGAGTGTCACGGATCAGCAAATTCAATTTTTCCAGAATGCCTGCCACGTCTTCTTTCGTTGCCGCCTCCTGTGTCTCTGAGCGTAGCTTTGGTGGGCCTGGATTCCTTTCAACATTCCCACCTAGCACAAGTAAACTCAATAAGCATAGCCTTACTGTGAGTAACACCTTGCAGTTGAACAATGGAATTCGCAGGGTGGCCATCTTTGGTAACTTCCGTTGGCGGGCTGGGTATATATAAGAACACAAGCTATAAAAAGCAGCAATGTGCGAAAACTGGGAACACATAGACAAGGACGAAACACTAAGCCTGAATGAAATATTTCCACAACAACCGATCATCGCATACAAAAGAAATCCAAACATTAGTGATATACAGGCCAAAGTCCACGGCATTTTTGTATTAGGAACAAGTCAATGAATGAATGAACACATGACCATCCAAACATAAATATTCTGCCTTCATTGCTAGAAGAACAGGAGATCAACAATATCAATGTGACATAAAACAAAAACAGATATACATATATCTTAGGCGACTGAGGAAGAGACCGCTCTGGTTTCGAAACATGGGGATAAAAAAAGAGTCAAGGTTGTCAAAGACACATCTGACTACACCCACGTCTCACCATGGCTTATTTTAAAATTAATGATTCGCTTGTTAATTTTCACACTAACAGCCAAAACATTTCAGACACTAAACACACCAAAGCACATACAAGACGAGATGAGTGATGTGTAAAGCCACTTTCCCTTTATTACACTATAAGCCCTTGAAAGCTGCAAGTACATTAAGTAAAATTTGGGATATTTGAAGAAATGGAATGGCAGACATTTTGCCTTGGTGAGATTGATAACTTATTGAGCCCTATTGATTTTTAATACTAAATTAAGGTGCACAGTGCTATCTTTCATTTAATATGTTAATTCAACTATGCACAGGATCCCTGAGATTGTTAGGATAACAATGTTAGTATATGGAATAAAGAGTCTTTTTAAAATTCTTTTCCCAGATCCCTGAGACACCAGCGTTATTACATGGAAAATAAAAATTCTTGTTAGTTCATGGATCCAGTCCATACTTCAGTTCATGGACCCAGTCCAAAGTCCATAGTCCATAGTCCAAAGTCCATAGTCCATAGTCCATAGTCCAAAGTCCAGTACATGAGTCCAGTCCATGTTTTAGACTATGCCGTCAAGATTTACTTCTTAGAAAATGCATGCCCTTCAACTCAATACATGAAAGCCAATATGTTGTGTGGTATCCATGGCTCGGTGTTTTCATTAAAAGTCTTTTTATTAAAACTTACATATGACAGAATAAAAATCAGTATTCAAAAGACATTTCTGTCTGACATGTGGTAATCGCTGCTTCATTCATTCCTCTCAGAGTCTCGCTATGTATCCATGTGTCTCGCAAAAAATCCTAATCAGCATTTGTCTGCATTCATTGTATCATGTTTCATCTACCTAGAGTGTTGACATAGACCGACATCAAACTGTTCAGATATCATCAACATGATAAGTATTTCGGCACCTCTGTATCATAACACTCAAATGAGTCGGTTCTTTGTATCTACAATGTTATCTACAGAACTTGTGCGGGACGTACAAAAAATTAAACGTTATGTATATGAGACTGTTCATCCATCTCGTTTTTTGCTGTATTTGCTGAATTGGCAAAAGCTTACGAGCACTGTGTCTACCCTATTTATTTTTTTTCTGGAGTTATTAGTTTAATCTATTTTACTTTAGTTATACTATAATTAAGATTTAGTTCTGTCAGATATTTGACCAATGTTCACAGAAATATTCAAATCTTACGTTCACATGTCGGTTCAGAACCCGACCAGCTGAATCTGTTGCCATGGTAACGGCATATACGTTGACTCGTTCCCCCTTCCAGTGTATATCCATCATTGCAGTTGTAAGTACATCTTGTACGATCCTCATTGTAACCAACGCAACGGACATACCCGTTGGCAGGATCTCGAAGCGTGGTGCATCCTCTCCCAGTGTACGCTTTACAAAATGCCAAGCATCAAGACAATACATTTTATCCAGGAATATTTTATGTTCAAGGTAAAGCACTAGTATAATTCCAATGAACAGCTTCCTATTAGTCTTTAAAATGTTCTGTCATTAAAAGAGATTGTACTTTTTATAATTATTCTCGTTTAAGTCGTTATATTACGCACAATAGATATCATGGTTGTTTGTGTCAGCAGTGACGTCTAGAAATATTATTTTTACTGTTGTTGTAGAAAATATGTGATTTCGTGTATTTTGCTTGCCTCTAAAGCCGTCATGACTTGGTGTGAAAACATGCACGCATATTGTTCACATTTCGTTCTCAATGATTAAAATACACTGCTTTTCCAACATTAGTTCAAGTCATTTATCATGATAATGGCCCAATAGTCCTAACAATATTCTACATCTTTAAGAAAGGATATATGCTCACACATAATGGAATTTGGTCATGTGTTTTCAGACACCACTTTCAGTTGACCATATCCCAAAAGAAATGGGAATGTTGCAGACAGCAACTCGACACTAAGTCACTTGTTACAGGAAAACAAGTGTACAAACTTTTGCAGTGAAGTAACGATGGTATATCATCGGCTTAGTTTTTGACTAAAAGAAGAATATTAAAGGGCGGCGGTCGTCGGAACGGCACTCAAAGGTCTCTAGGGACCCCTACGACCGATATAAACACAGTATCCAAGCCTCGTTGGCAATTTAAGAAAGTTAAAACATGTTTATCTTAATGTACATTGTAAAATTTAAATATTACAGCTATTTTGACATGATGCTTCTATATATAGTGTATGAAATGCAATGTCTTTAAACAAGAAAGTTGCACATGCGCAGTTCCGACGACCACTTCCCTTTAATATTTCTCTGACTTGAAACTTTTGTTTTTTCCAGGCAAACATATTACCAATGACCTTGTGGGATAACAAATACACCAAACAGCATTAAATACAAGTTGTTACTGGCCTTTTTACCGTGTACCCAATTTAATGTATATGTTAAAAGTTACTTTGCATAAGTCCTCTATTACAACATTGTTAGCTCTCCCTATTGCTGTCTTCAATGCACTTTGTTGCTGAATGGTTAAAAACTAACGAACACTGTGGGTTTAATGTATTTTACTACAGCTATTTAGTCATGTTAATAATTTAATCAATATTCACAGAAATATTCAAATCTTACGTTCACATGTCGGTTCAGAACCCGACCAGCTGAATCTGTTGCCATGGTAACGGCATGTGCGTTGACTTGTCCCCCCTTCCAGTGTATGTCCATCATCGCAGTGGTAAGTACATCTTGAACCATCCTCATTGTTACCATCGCAACGGACATACCCGTTGGCGGGACCTCGAAGAGGGGTGCATCCTCTCCCAGTGTACACTTTACAAAATGCCAAGCATCAAGACAATAAATTGTATTTCGGAATTATTTGTAAGACAAAGCACTAGAATGTTTCTGATTTATAGCTTTTATAGTTTAACATAATTGTTAAGTTGCTCTTTGTTTTCTTCCATCATACGCCACGCTAAAGACATCATTTCTGCAACCAGCCCGAAAAATACTAGTATTATTCCTATGCAACCTATGCGCAACCAAGAGGAAAAATACTAGTATTATTCCTCTTTGGTTGCGCATAGGTTGCTCGTTGCTGAAGCCGCGATGTCATAAGCTAATTGTTACAAAACCATGAAATCTGAGTAATTACATCAATTACATAAATTGTTTGAATTTTCCGGCTTATTTTTCAGCAATTGTTTATTACTTTAAAGGCTCGGTAGTAGTTTCTAATGATATTCTACGAATTCGCCAAAGGAAACATGCGAATCGAAAACGAGAGTTTTCAAGCATATTTTCCAATGGCCTCTTGTGGTCATTCAGCAAAGGAAATGTGAAAATGTTTTGCAGATACCAATATGCGCAGCGTCAATCATGACAGAAAGTTATTTTACAAATTTTAGCAGTACGATATCATTACTTTAGTTTCGATAGTTTTTCAAATAAAATATGACGTTCATCGTCTTGGGGATGGTTCAGTTATTATCACTATAGGGAAAAAGTGCGTGACTAGAGCGAGAAACTGACGCTTTCTCGCAATCGGTGAGAATCTGTCTTATTCTCACCGCTGTCGGTGAGAAAATTTTAATCTCCACTGGAGATTGGTGAGAAATGCACTCCTTGGCGAGAGTCAAGTGTGAGAATAAATTCTCACCGGTGAAAATGGAAATTCTCACTAAGTACAGTGAGAATTGAAATTCACTGGCGAGAATCATCAAGAGTCACCGTTCATTGGCGAGAATCATAAAGACTCCGAACGGCGAGTCTTGATGATTCTCGCCAGTGATTTTCAATTCTCGCTGTACTTAGTGGGAATTTCCATTCTCACCTGTGAGAATTTGTTATCACACTTGATTCTCGCCAAGGACTGCATTTCTCACCAGTCTCCAGTGGAGATTAAAATTTTCTCACCAACAGCGGTGAGAATAAGAACAGATTCTCACCGATTGCGAGAAAGCGTCAGTTTCTCGCTCTAGTCACGCACTTTTTCCCTATAGTGTATGGCCAGGTTGGGCCGGCAAAATCCAGGGGATCACCTTAAATTTGAAATCTACAAATGGGGGGGGGGGGGCAGGGGGGTAATGTATTTTTCAAATAGCACAGAGGGGGAGGGCTCACTTAATTTTCATAAGTATCAGTCCCGTCAAAAAGCAATTTCCGTGTTCAAAAATATTCTGGGAAATAAAAATGATTCGCTGCATGATTTCATTCTCTGACACCATAAAATGTAAATCTGGATAGCAAGTTATTTCAGGTAAAATATTTAATAGTTACCTGTAGACTACAATGAAAAGTGAAATACTTTTAGGTGAAATTCTAATATCATAATTCTTGTCCACATCTGAACTTTCAAACACCCTATTTGAAGCAAATACATTTGTATAAACTGTCAAACACCTATAAAAGCATAGATTTAGTTAGTTAAGCATTATAAAAAAATGTATTTCTTAGTTTTCTCATAGACTACCATGTATAGTGAATCAACATTTCAGTGAAATTCCAAAATCAAATCTCTTGCACAAACATCTATTTGTACCCACATCAATAATCAGGCGTATATAATACAGAAATTTACCTAGTTTTGTATGGAAAAAATTATTCATAGTTTCCTCATAGTCTACCATGCATAGTGAATCTACATTTTCAGTGAAATTACAAACTCAAATTCCTTGTACAAACTTCCATTTGTAACCACCCTAGTCTAATCAAGTTCATTAACATCAATAATCAAGCGTACATGAATTCACAGATTTAGCTAGTTTTGTATTGAAAAAATCATTCATAGTTTCCTCATTGACTACCATGTATAGTGAATCAACATTTCAATGAAATTCCAAAATCAAATTTCTTGCACACACATCCACTTGCAATCACCCTAGTTTAATCAAGTACATTAAAAATTAATTATCAAACGCCTATAAATTCACAGATTTATCTAGTTTCATAGTTGAAAAAATATTCATAGATTCCTCATAGAGTCTCATGTATAGTGGATGAACTTTTTTGGTGACTTCCAAACTCAAATTTCTTGTAAACATAATATGCACTAGTAACCATCATATTCTATACCAGTACAATCATGTTAATTATGAAACGTCTATATATGCACAAGTAAAGCAAGTTTTTCATTGAAAAAAATTATTCACAGTTTTATCATAGATTCCCATGTATGTTGGATGAATATTCCAAAATCTAATTTTTTGTACAAATAGGATTTGTAACCGCCCTATTCCAATCAAATGCATTTATGTCAATTATCAAACCTATAAATGCATAGATATTGCTAGAATAGAATAGAATAGGATAGGATAGAATAGAATAGAATAGAATAGAATAGAATAGAATAGAATAGAATAGAATAGAATAGAATAGAATAGAAACACACACTGTGCACATGCATAGCATTTAAAGTCCTCCGGCCCATAAGCAAGGGGGTACAGTTCAAGTTCAATGGTTACAATCTACATAACAGAAAACAATCTTACAAATATGAAGTAAGTCTTCATTCTTAGTGTGAAGGCTTTGAAAAAAACCTGGCAAGTTTTAAATATTATTTCTGAATCTGATGTGCTCATGATATTGTTGAACTTACCAAAGTCGGTTCATTAATTGCTTGAGAGGGTAAGTATTCTTTTCATAGCTATAGATATTGCTAGTTTTGTATTGAAAATGTATTACATAGTTTTCTCATAGACTACCATGTATAGTGAAGCAACATTAACTGAAAATGCTCACGTGTTTCATTATATATTGAAGTTATGTGTAAATTTGAACCTTTGCCACATGTTTGCAACTTCATTGAAATTATTATGATCAACATAATGAACAATAATCACTGCCTATTAATTCTAAAAGGTCATGAAGTATACAAATATGTCATTAGCTGAAATAAAAATATTAAAGTTATATGACTGCTCTTATTGTATCACCACTTTATATAGCAAGTGTAATTACCGTTGGCCAAGTCCTTCAAGCCATATATGCCGAGCTGTGAAAGCTCATTAGATATGCAAATTATAAATTAGCTGACATGAAAATGTGAAATGACTTTCGATATTGTTTTAACCTAGTACCTGGTATAATCATCAATGTACATAGCATGTTTTGCCAACTTTGATCAAGTAAATCCCAGTATATATCCCTAATAAGCAAAGTTCATTAAATATGTAAATTAGGAATTGGCGTGAGTAAAAATGCTTAATGATTGTCAATAATGTTGTATCATTGTATCTGCAATATGTGTAGCAAATTTTGTCAACTTTGGTCAAGTCAATTCAGATATATATCTCTAATTAGGAAAGATCATTAAAAATGCAAATTAGGAATTGGCTGAAGAGAAAATGCTTAATGACTTTCAGTAATATTGTATTATAGAGTCTTTAATGTACATAGTAATTTTCATAAATTTTGATCAAGTCAATTCAGATAAATATCCCTAATTATGAAAATTCATTTAATATTCAAATTAGGTTTTGGCTGAAGTAAAAATGTCTTTTGATTTTCAATAATGTTATATCACAGTATCTTTGATGTATATTGCAAGTTTCAACAACTACAATCAAGTTAATTTTGATATAATATCCCTAATTGGGAAAGTTCATTAAATATGCAAATTCGGAATTGGCTCAAGTAAAAATGCTTAATGACTTTCAAAAATGTTGTATCATAGTGGCTTCAATACATGTGTCAAGTTTCATAAACTTTGGTCCAGTCATTTCAAATATATATCCCTAATGAACAAAGTTCATGAAATATGCAAATTAGGAATTGGCTGAAGTTAAAACGCTTAATGACTTTCAATAATGTTAAATCATAGTATCTTTAATATACATACCAAGTTTGGTTAATTTTGATAGAATCAAATCAGACATATATCCCTAGTTAGGAAAGTTCATTAAATATGCAAATTAGCATTTATCTTTCATGTCACCCCTTAATGGTTCCCACTGCTGATATATCTTGGTGTGATCAACATTTGTAGCAAATCTCATCAAATTGTGTGTAGTCGTTTTTAATATATATCCGTTTTTTCTAAAATCATTAATTATGCAAATGAGCAAAAAGTATGCAAGCCACACCCACCAAAAACTAATCAGTTCTTGCCATTCACTTACTGAATATATGTACGAGGTTTGATTCTGATCTGATCAGCTGTTTTTGAGATATTGGACCAACAGACAGACAGACACACACACACACAGATGGACATACAGACAGACAGACAGACAGACAGACAGACAGACATCGCTGCGACATATGCTCACGTGTGTAAACACGCGAGCAAAAAATGTTGGGACATTCTTGAAGTTGACTTTTCTGAAATAATCTTTATGTGTACATTGCAAAGATATGAAAAAAATATGGGGTACCCATGCAAAATTTTTGAAAAAACACATACCAAAATCGACAGACCAGATATGAACTGAAAATGCTCACGTGTTTCATAATATATTGAAGTTATGTGTAAATTTGAACCTTTGCCACATGTTTGTGACTTCATTGAAATTATTACGATCAGCATAATGAACAATAATCACCGCCGATTAATTCTAAAAGGTCATGAAATATACAAATATGTAATTACCTGAAATAAAAATATTAAAGTTATATGACTGCTCTTATTGTATCACCACTTTATATAGCAAGTGTAATTACCGTTGGCAAAGTCCTTCAAGCCATATATGCCGAGCTGTGAGAAGCTCATTAGATATGCAAATTATAAATTAGCTGACATGAAAATGTGAAATGACTTTGGATATTGTTTTAACCTAGTACCTGGTATAATCATCAATGTACATAGCATGTTTTGCCAACTTTGATCAAGGAAATCCCAGTATATATCCCTAATAAGCAAAGTTCATTCATTAAATATGTAAATTAGGAATTGGCTTAAGTAAAAATGCTTAATGATTGTCAATAATGTTGTATCATGGTATCTGCAATATGTGTAGCAAATTTTGTCAACTTTGGTCAAGTCAATTCAGATATATATCTCTAATTAGGAAAGATCATTAAATATGCAAATTAGGAATTGACTGAAGAGAAAATGCTAAACGACTTTCAATAATATTGTATTATAGTGTCTTTAATGTACATAGAAAGTTTCATCAATTTTGATCAAGTCAATTCAGATAAATATCCCTAATTATGAAAATTCATTTAATATTCAAATTAGGTTTTGACTGAAGTAAAATGTCTTTTGACTTTCAATAATGTTATATCACAGTATCTTTGATGTATATAGCAAGTTTCAACAACTACAATCAAGTTAACTTTGATATAATATCCCTAATTGGGAAAGTTCATTAAATATGCAAATTAGGAATTGGCTGAAGTTAAAACGTTTAACGACTTTCAATAATGTTAAATCATAGTATCTTTAATATACATACCAAGTTTGGTTAATTTTGATAGAATCAAATCAGACATATATCCCTAGTTAGGAAAGTTCATTAAATATGCAAATTAGCATTTATCTTTCATGTCACCCCTTAATGGTTCCCACTGCTGATATATCTTGGTGTGATCAACATTTGTAGCAAATCTCATCAAATTGTGTGTAGTCGTTTTTAATATATATCCGTTTTTTTCTAAAATCATTAATTATGCAAATGAGCACAACGTATGCCAGCCACATCCACCAAAAACTAATCAGTTCTTGCCATTCACTAACTGAATATATGTACCAGATTTGATTCTGATCTGATAAGCCGTTTTTGAGATATCGGACCAACAGACAGACAGACAGACAGACAGACGGACAGACAGACAGACGGACAGACGGACAGACAGACAGACAGACAGACAGACAGACATCGCTGCGACATATGCTCACGTGTATAAACACGTGAGCAAAAAACCACTAAATCTCCCATTTTGCGAAATTTGCACTTACCAGCTGAATCTTTATTTTATCGTAAACGATTAACAGATCCCAGTGTGCATATCACATTTTTGCATCCCCAGGACAGCTGAATTAGGACAGTCAACTAAAATATGTGACGTCTTGTCTTGAAAATTAAATATTAGACCCTAAATTTATCATTTAACTGTAAAATTAGTCTTTTTTAAAAATATAAACTTCATATAAATGCACAAAATAATTTTCAAAATGTTAAAAAGTACAGCAATTTCTGTCAAAGAGACAGTGTTCTTTGATTTAGAAGCAAAAAAAGTTGGGGTCACCACGCAAATTTTCTTACTAAACAGCAAAATGTGACGAAAAAAGATGAATTTTGTTAGACCTGAGATTTGACCCTCTAGCTTACTAATATTATGTCAGAGCTACAATTGTTAATTATTCTCTACTGATCTTTCAAAATAAAAATAACTGTCGATTTTTCAGTACAAAAACATAATTTCGGTTCTTTTGATTCATAAAAACTTCTGAAAGAAATATTATAAGGTCACCAGTATGATTTCTTTGCCATTTTGTCCTGTTATTCACGCTCACCAGGTTAGGTAGTCTAAAAGGAACATGTACATCTTCTGGAATAGAATGGTAGCGTACTACCTTAAAACCAAATTTCAAATTTTTGTAAACAAATGCACTTTTTACCTGCCATTGCAAGCAAAGTACACTTATATGAACCTTAAAACATATGTAAGTCTACAGATATAGATGTTTTTTTACGGGAAATCTTAACATAATAATTTGTTCAATACACTCAAATGTATTATTATTTGACATTTCAGGGCGAAGCACATCAGCCACATTTTGCCTGCTAATAGTTGAGAAAAACTGATGGCGCTCCCCAAAAGGCATGCATGAAATTTCATGACCTTTCAAAATGTTTGCGCCAAAAAATTACGAACCACCTGTAATTTCTGTCCAATCTCTTTGAGGGGCATTTCAAAATTATAGCAAGTCAGAAGGGAAGATTAACGTTAACACATTGCGACTTTGTTAGTTGGGTAATTTGAAAAATTCTTAGAATCTTTATTTAGGAGTCTATCTCACCCCCAGAGGTATTTGTGACTCAAGCAATTTTTTATTGGGGGGGGGGGTCATGAAATTTTTGTCATCTTAACAGGGGTCATCAATTTTTTGGTGCAATGGGTAGGGGGTCACTTATTTTGACTGATGCACAGGAAGAATTTGCCGGCCACCCCCGGCCATAATAACTGAACGCTCCCTTATGACTGTGAACTTCTGTTTTCCGAGGAATTGTCCAACCTTAGCAAAGCATATAGTCTTATACCTTATCAGATTACATCTATAATAAATTACCGGTATAAGGTAACATATATCATTGAGCTTTTGGCTAGTACGTGTTCAAATAATTTGTGTTAAATGTTACTTTGTATGAGCACATTATAAGGCAACTGTTAGCTCCTTTTTTCAGTTTTCTATCCACTTTTTACCTTCTTAAGGTGAAGTACTACGAATTACGTCAAAATTAAGTTGTGGTGTCATTTTCTTGAAACTTTGCACAAATATTCTTGGAAGTTGTGCAAGTGCAAAAATGAAATAAAAAATGGGGTCACCACGCTTGTTTCCATGGAAACGGACGTTAAAATGGCGTCGTTAGAAATAAATAAAAATGATATAATTCACTTAAACTAAAGAAAGCAATTATAAAACGCTTAGCAAATGAGTTAATTTTAATAAATACCAAGACTTAAGATCCATATTTATTGAATGTATAGTTTTCATGATGTTTGTGAAGAAATTTTAACATAAGTATCGATTACAAAATGACGATATCGAAATAATATCACTATATATTTTTCGAACTTTCTTCCTGTCGCTTTGAATGGTGTCATTTTGACCAAACTTGGCGAATAAACTCCTGACACAATACCATTTAGTTTACACTTTTAATAAAAGGGTGTCACCACGCTACTTTTTACAATATCTCCAGGTGAATGGGTAATTTGCGCCATATAAATGGGAGAAATGTTAATTTTTCGCTCATATTGAATAAAAACCAGCTTCCTAGGGGGTCAAAATATGACAAGGTTATAGGTCACATGCATTTCTAAGACACTGGGTCAAAAAATTAGGTAAACGCGCAATTTCAACAATGACAGGTGATGTTAAATACATGCGCTACAAAATAACCCATTTGCGGCAGGCTGGAGTTATATCTGCGCAGAAACGTTCTAAAGCGTGTGCGCGTCCGAATTCGTCGTCCTTCACCTTAACTTATTTAGTTTCTCTACTGTTTTTATTGGTTTAATGTGTTTTATTACAGCTACTGCCTTATTAGAATTTAGTCACGTTAATAATGTAATTAATGTTCTCAGAAATATTCACGGCTTACGTTCACATATAGGTTCGGAACCTGACCATCTGAATCTGTTGCCACGGTAACGGCATGTACGTTGACTTGTTCCCCCTTCCAGTGTATATCCATCATCGCATTGGTAAGTACATCTTGCGCCATCCTCATTGTTACCATCGCAACGGACATATCCGTTAGCAGGATCGCGAAGCGAGCTGCATTTCCTCCCAGTCAACGCTTTATAAATTCCAAGCATCAAGACAATAAGTTGTATCTGAGAACATTTTATGTTCAAGGTAAGCACTAATATTTTTCTCAAGAACAGCTTCCTTATATATTTTTTTAAAGTTCTCTTTCAATCCATCAAAGTAACTGTTACTTGAATGGATGTTAAAATTCATCAATGATAATATGATAATGTAGAAATATCTTGCAGAGGGCGACGCACGTACCTACTGAGGTACCTCTAACCAAAATAAGTTTTTTTTTCTGCTCAAAAAATAATTACTTCTCTTTTGAAATAAAGCAAACTATTCACTATTTCATGATCTGGAACTTTTTGTCTGAGAAATCGTCCAATCACAGATTTAAGCGGGTGACCGCTTTTAAAAAAACAGCGCCCACACATGGGCATTTTGAATACCAAGGAACGCCCCTTTAACCATATATGGGCATATTTAGATAACATGTGACTGTATACCTTAAAATGTTGCTTCGCATGAGCTCTTCATGGGGCAGTTGTTAGATTCTTATTTCTGACTCCTATCCATTAGTACTTTTTGCTTAATACTTTGTTTCACCATGTTTAGTTTCTCTACAGCACTTTATTAGTTTAAAGTATTTAACTATGTTTACTACATTAGAAGATTTAGTCATATTAATATGACCAATATTCACAGAAATATTCAAATCTTACGTTCACATGTCGGTTCAGAACCCAACCAGCTGAATGTGTTGTCACGGTAACGGCATGTGCGTTGACTCGTTCCCCCTTTCAATGTATATCCATCATCGCAGCGGTAAGTACATCTTGCGCCATCGTCATTGTTACCATCGCAACGGACATATCCGTCGGCGGGATCTCGAAGAGGGGTGCATCCTCTCCCAGTGTACACTTTACAAAATGCCAAGCATCAAGACAATAAATTGTATGTAGGAATATTTTATGTGTAAAGCAAAGCACTGGTGTTTCTTTCTGAGTTATATCTTTGTTTTATATTTTTAAATATTCTGCTTTCAAAACAGATTGTATATATTTAAAGTAGCTCTAGTTTTATTCCATTCTATCGTGCGCTACGGACATCACCGTCGTTCGTTGCTGAACTGACATAAAAAATACTAGCTGTATGTGTTGTTACTCACAGTTTGCTTACCTCAAAAGCCGCCGTAAATGCTGTAAAAACGTGCAGGCATATTGCATATTGAGGTTATTTATGGTTCGATTTCTGAAGTCATCGTGAATTAATTTATCTTAAAACCATGCGAGCACAGGTGGTTACATCCCGTTCCTCTAATCATTAAACTACATTGCCTTTTTCCGTACAAGGTAAGGCATCATTATGTGAGATAGAACGCGGACGGGCGGACGGGACAGATACTCTAAATTTTTTACCATACTTTTTCTGATTTACTTCTTATGTGGGCTGATTTTAATGCTCTTGGAGTAAATAACATTTTCGCTGGCGTATATTCCGTGAAAATCATAAATGTATTTTCCCCTTACATTTAACACAGGATATCGGCCATCTTGAATTTTGAATATTGGTAAATTTACGGTAATTTGTTACTGTAGTGCCAACATTTGCACACTGACCCCTAACTCTTCTTCCCGATTTTGAAAGAGAACGGTTGCAAGTTTTCTGGAGGAAAGTTCGGGCAGTTTTTCTAAGTTTAATATGTTTTACTTCAGTTATAGTTCTGTCAGATATTTGACCAATATTTACAGAAATATTCAAACCTTACGTTCACATGTCGGTTGAGAACCTTACCAGGTGAATTTGTTGCCATTTATAATTTTCACATTTCGTTCTTAATGATTAATTTATTGCTTTTCTTACATTATTTTAAGGCATCTAACTATCATGCTAGTAGCCCTAATCATTTTCCTAATCATATTTAACATCTTCAAGGTAGGAAATATGCTCGTAGGAGATGGAATTTGGCCATGTGTTTTCAAACACCACTTTCAGTCAACCAAATCCCAAATGAAATGGTAATGTTAAAAAAAACATTTTGCAGACAGCAACACATACACTGAGTCACTTGTTACAGGAAAATAAGTGTACAGATTTTTGCAGTGAAGTAATGATGGTATATCGTCGGCTTAGTTTTTGACTGGAAGAAAAAAAATAACATTTCTCTTACTGGAAACCGTCATTTTTTCCAGGCAAACTATCCCATTTTAGCTAAAAGCATATTATCATTGGCCTCGTGGGACTAGAAATACAACAAACAGCATTAGATATAAGTTGTTACTGAGCTGTTTACCGTGTGCACATTCTAATGTATATGTTAAAAGTTACTTTGCATAAGTCCTCATTTAAAACATTGTTAGCTCTCCCTATTGCTGTCTTCTGTCCACTTCTTGTTGAATGGTTAAAGGCTATCGAACACCCTATTTTACCATATTTAGTTTCTCTACAGTTTCTTGTGGGTTTATGTATTTTACTATAGCTACTGCCTTAGTAGAATTTAGTCTTGTTAATAATTTAATCAATATTCACAGAAATATTTAAATCTTACGTTCACATATCGGTTCGGAACCTGACCAGCTGAATCTGTTGCCATGGTAACGGCATGTGCGTTGACTTGTTCCCCCTTCCAGTGTATATCCATCATTGCAGTGGTAAGTACATCTTGAACCATCCTCATTGTTACCATCGCAACGGATGCGACCGTTGGCGGGAGTTCTAAGAGGAGTACATCCTCCCCCGCCATTCACTTTACAAGACGTAAGTATGAAAGAAATCATATGTCCAGTAATTTATGCAAAACAAGGGTTTGCTCTATTGCTGACTGATAGCAGTTACGTTTTCTTTTCCATATATCTAAAGTAACCTTTGAGTATTTAAGTTTTCTTTCTAAGTGTCAGTATCTATTTCGGTTGTGTCAGACTATAGATATCGTTACAACAAGGAATTGGATGACGAAAACATTCGCTAGAGAGCATAAATTTGTTATCACGTGAGAAAAATAATTTTCTGAAATTCACGAGAGAAAAGAAAATAATCTAATCTATACTTACTGGTATTCTACATATACATGTAATAGTAACGTGCAGTCTGTACATGTACTAGTGTTCTAACTGGTGTGTACATGCACTACCTGTACGGTGTACCAGTGTTCTAACAGGTCTATATAGGCACTACAAGTGCTCTAACCAGTCTATAGGCCTACATGTAATTTCACGGGAAAGATCAACTACATGAGGGTTTAAATTTTTCGTGAAACACTGACCCGACTCGAATAATCACATGGAATTAAATTAATGATGTACTTATTGTTGCAGGAATTAAACAAGTCTTACTTGTACATCTTGGCTCATGACCTGACCAGCTCAGACCGTTGCCATTGCGACGACATCTGCGTTGACTTGATCCTTCCAGGGTGTATCCTCGGTTACAGTGGTACGTACATCTGGTGCCCTCTTCCAAACGACCATCACAATCGACATAACCGTTGTCGGGGTCGGTTAGCGGTGTGCATTGCCTCACTGTGGCCCGCAAGAAAAAATGTTCACAAGATTATTTATTTCTGAATCGTTATGGGGAAATTACGTTGTTTTCAATCGGGTTCGAACTCACAACCTAAGGTATCTAGTCACCTAGGAGAGAAGCATATTTTCGCACGAACACTCTATCCTGTACTTTTGCTTATGTTCGAAAAGATGATCAAACGTTGATTGACGACTTGCCCCTGCATTCCATAAACCTGAAAAGTTAAATTTATGATACGATCCAAGTAATTAAAAATCATGAATTGTGACAGTTCTCTTCTCTGCAAAGGAGAATATAATAAGAGATATAATCAGTGATTTAGGAAATGTAACGCAATGCAGAAAAAACGGGCATCCTAGTCACTTTCTTACTATATTTGAATTACACGTGTTTCTGCTGTTACGGATGGAAAAGGCCTAGTACGAAACTGCAGTGTATATATCCCATACTAATCGATATCTTACATGTCAAAATGAGGATCGAGTAATCCTCCAACCTTTTTTGGAAAACACCGCACCGTTTGTAAGGGAAGGAAAAAACGATTTTTGATAAATTATGCAAATTGACTGTCACCTGATCCCTATGTAACCAATGACTGAATAATACAAATCACAACATTCACCAATATCTAGGCTTTCATAAGATATACACTTTGATGGGATTACAAGCTCGGGTGTTGCAGCGAATTCATTGTTTGGAAGGGCCCAATACTTGTCTTGGAAGCTTAACGGCAATGAAATAAATCAGGTTAGCCATTGATCGACGCACATCTAAAGGTAATGCAAGACGACGATATGGTGGAGTCGACAGCACATATTCTTGAATTGACTTTTTTATCTCTAGAAGCATAATATTACTATAAGTAGATGTCTTACTTTGACACTGGGGTTCCTGTCCCGACCAACTGGGTCTTCTGTCATAGCCTGATCTGCTAGATGATTGACACTCTCGATGTTGGGACCCTGTGCTAATCGAGAAACCCTCATCACAGTAGTAAGTGCAAGTTGTGCCGACTTCGTTATTACCTTGACAACGGATATAACCATGGAGTGGTTCTAGGAGCGGTGAGCAGCTGTTCACTTGTAAAGGAAGAAAACATTGTATTGTTATGACACGCTGCCTCAAAAATGTGTCCGAGTATAGTTCTGTCCCAGCAACGTACCATGACGTACTAACTATGTCAGGCCAAAAAAAATGTTTCTGGTCCTTGACATTCAGCAAAAGTGATACGGCGAGGCAGTTTTCTTTTTTGTCTTTCTCTTTTTATTCCTAACAACGCTGGTTTGGCACAAAAGGTGCAACAATTTGTGTCTTTTATCACTTGCTGCATAATACTTCCGTTCAGCATTTTCGGAAATGCAAACAGGGATATCAAGGATAGCTGTACTGATGAGTATGTATTAACCCCAAAAAAGCCATAACGCGCAGGTTCTGAAATGACGCACTCGGTGACCAGAAACGATCTTTTTTATTGTCCTTATAAGACGGTTATTTATGTATTGTTAAACTGTGCTTTTCAAAGGCTGTTTCTTGTGATGACTTACTGACACAGGTGACTTCAGAACCTGACCAACGGCCAGTGGATTCGCAAGTTCTTGTCGCAGAACCACTTCCAATTGAATAACCCCTGTTGCATTGGTATCGACAACGAGAACCATATGAGGTGCCATCACAATCAACGTAGCCATTGTGCGGCGAATGCAGAATCGGACACACAGAACCTGTGAGAGCAAAAAGAAAAAGGCGTTCAAGCCGCTGATAGAAGGCAGCAGTGCTGCAAACCTTCAGACAAGCATGCATCATACAAGTCAGCAGCACTCAGATCTTAAAGGCAAACAGGCGTAGGAACTGCGCCTGTGCGAGTTTCTTGTTGACAAACAATGTATTTCGTGCACGATAATTAGATGCACCTCATCATAATAGCTGCAACATTTAAATTATACGATGTAGATTATGACAGACATGTTTTAACTTTCATCAATCACCATCGTACCTTGGATATAGTGTTTACAATGGTCGTACGGGTCTCGTACGACCTTTCAGCGCAGTTCCGACGACTGTATCCCTTTAAAGTTGCATTCCATCTAAGGGCAGACAGGCAGACGATTTCGAGGTTTTCGATGTGAATGTATTGATATTGAGTGCTTTGATAAAATCGAAACTTTAGATGGGCAAGTGACAGCTGTTCATATCTAGCCGTCCCCCTCCCCCCCCCCCGCCACGATTTAAATCGTTTCCCTCGCGCACACAAGTTTCCCCTCACATCATTCCCAACAAGAACAACTTCCCTCTGTCCTTATCCTAATCACTACTGCCCCTTCCTCTCTGTTATAGCAGTAATCCTCCCGGTGACAATCCTACAATGTGCTGTTTATCACTTTCAGCCAACTAGATTGGTCCCCGATCCTATCTGATCAGCTGATCCCCAAGAAACTTTTCCGAACATGTTTTTTCCGCAGAGGGCGTTGTTCACTGCCCCAGATTTTTTATGATGAAGCTGGTAGCCAATCAAACAACGGCTCTCAAGATTCGACCTCTTCTTCCTCCCGCTGTGCAAATACAGCTTGCATGTCCATCGCAAGCAATTACACATATTCTACTTGCTTCTCTAAGAGCTACTCACGCGAGCAGACGGCTTCTGTCCCCGACCAGTCTCCTGACTGCTGGCAGGTACGATATTCCGATCCTCGTTCGATGCTGTATCCGGTATTACATGAGTAGTGACACCTTGACCCCGGCGTGTGGGCGTCGCAGGAAACACGACCGTTGGCAGGAGAGCGCAAAATTGAGCAAGATTTAGCTGAGAATAGGAATTGACAATTATTAGTGTATGTAAGCTTAATTAAGCATGCGACAGTAAATATTTGTGACAAATTTAAATACCAACATGGCGCAATACGTTAGATAAGGGTAACTATTAAAAATAGGCAAAATAACCATTTCTCAAATTCATTTTATTTCGATAGTCAACTTGTAAAACGTCTGCAAAATGTCCTTGGCCTGCTTGGAGGTAAATAGTGCGCAATACGTTGCCATTCTTTGCTGGCTGCACTCTGATAGTTCAATGAATGATAATTCAATTCACGGTGCTTTGAGTTTGAAATTAGCGAAAGTGCAATGGTTTCCTGCTGGTTGCGGAATATATTTGTGTAGAAGTCTACGCACTGATAACAAACAAGGACACAAATATGCCCCCAGTAAAGTGTAAATCTTATAAATGTGCTCTGAGAGAGACTTACAATATAATTATGTTTAACGTTGACCTCGTTGTCGTACATCAATCGAAATTACACAAGTTCACAGTATTTACTGTGCTATAACTTTTCCTTGTCTTGTGTGATTTGTTTTTAATCTTTCAGGTTCGGTTTCAGCATCATTGGGAAATATGGGTTGCCCTTGCAATGACTGTGAAAGTCTTAAACAATAATACATAGGGAAAGTTTGTCATTTTATCAGTGTGGTCAATACCAACAATGCCGATGGATGGTAACGAAACTCATGAAAATTTCTCCTTCAGATTTATTTCATATGATGACAGTGAAAACTATTTCTGGATTATTTAAAATGTATAAAAAACAGGAAAAATATCTTTTTAAGGTGGTTGGAAAGGCTAGAGCGTCAGTTATAAATTTAAACAAAACTATTAAAATATAAAAGTAGTCAACATTCTCTGTGGAATAAAAAAAACTAGACATTTGGGCACAAAGGCATTGCAGAGTTATAGCCTGTTGAAACTTCTGAAAAACTGACCAAATAAGAAGAAGTTGGGGAGTCCTTAGTGTATTAACTATGGTAGAGGTCCCCTAGCTTTTAATAAAATGCTTGAAAAGGGAAAGTCATTATTTGCTGTTTTTCAGGAAAGTTTGACAAGGCGGTGCTGGCATTCAGAGTGAGTGACTGCTATTGTAAATGCATTTTTAGATTCTTTGAGTGTCAAAGAGGTGTCAAAAGTGAGATTAACAAAAAAAAATGCTCTATGACTTCAAAAGAGGGGTGCAAATATGGCTTGTTTTCAACATTTTTGACAGAATAACAGTTTTCCTACATACTTGTATACCAATTTAATCCAACTTTGAAATGAGATATGGACATGGAATTTTTTACAGCCTATTAACAAGGTTACAGATAAGATTTGTACGGCACAATTTTCCTGTATTTGAAGTACTTTTTGAAAAATCACAATTTGAAATTTGAAAGAATTTTTAATAATTTTTTGATATATAAACCCATGTAAAATCATAAAAACAAATTTTATTTACAATTCCTGCCGTACAAATCTTGCAATAAATAGTGTCAACATATTTATAACTAATTTGGTAATATTAATACTATCCAATTATTATTAAATTCAAATATGTAAAAAAAATATGAAAAATTAAATTTTAATATTTACTGGTGTCATATTTCAAAATCATGGCTGCAAATATACAGTTTTTATATTCTATGGAGAGAATATTAACTAAGGGAGTTATCCTGAAAATTTGAACTAAATATCTTGATTCTAACACTTGAAACTTGACATTAACTCTGAGAAAAGAATTGGCGCAAAAATAGCCTTTCCAACCACCTTAAATTAATTGAGGGGGGGGGGAATTATTTGGAACCTTTCTACTCACGATAGCACGCTGGCTCTGTTCCGGTCCATCGTCCACGCTCTTCGCAGACACGAGTTACAGCTCCTTCTAGAATGTAGCCGTGATTACACGAATATTGGCACCAGGTGCCTGGCTGGTTGTTTCCCGTACAAGAGATGCGGCCATACTGTGGGGGCGGCAAGGGGGAGCAGCCGTCATCCTTTCCTGTGTAAATCGTAAAGAAGCTAAGTCTGATCAAAGGTGCATACTACCAAGTGATACAGTGTGAATATGTCGAACTGTCATTCCTACCACATATTTTGAGCAAGTCGATTGATACACACAGTTTTCCATAGCAGGTTAGCTTGGGCTTGTCAATGGTCTATGGAGGGAGGAGAAATCAATGTCTGTATACAGACTTTTTCCAGGGGATGTTTTAAAATACGCGTTTTCTTTTTTGTACTTGGAAGTCTTTCTAGTTTATACTCTTTGGCATTAATCCGCTGGCGGTACGCTGGCGATTTCCATCTCAATGAAGAGACCTTGTCCCCGTCAACGCAAAGTGAAAAGTCGACGACAGAGGGCGTTCTGTATCTCCGGCACATTGTACAGGAAGACTGATAAACAGAGATGTATTTGATTACCTCCGCTCATACTTACTGAGGCATATCGGGGACAGACCAGTCCATTCTCCCATGGTACTACATGTGCGAGTAGTTGATCCAACATCGATGTGGTAACCAGTGTCGCAGCGGAAATGGCAGACTGACCGAGGTTTTCTTCCAGTGCAGCTTACGTAGCCGTTGGCTGGGGCTGTTAATTGTGCACACTGTCTTGCTGCAATGGTTACATGGAGAAAAAAAAAACAAATTTTTTCTCAGGCTTCTGAGCGTCAAGACTAATAGCTGACGCGTAATTATCACTTCATTAAATAGATTAGGAGCTATGTTCGTTGACGACAATGGTATTCTGAATGACATAATCTTGCTGTTCGCATCGAATTTGAAGCCGCTTGGTCATCTAGGGGAAATTTTGAATTACATGTGAGTTAAATGAAATACAACGAGAAATACCAAAATGAAAACTTGTCATCTTTATACAGCAGGACCATCTTTGAACGACAATGACAAGCATACTCTAGTTAGCCACACCGGCAAAGTTGACCAAAATGCAAAAATTTGCGGTCCAAAATTTGAGAGAAACAAGTTACCCAACATTTATCGACTTTTGATATTCAAAATTGCCTTCATCGTTGTGTTAAATATATTGGAGGAATTGAATTTTTGATTTTCACAAAAATAAACCATAGTTAACTTATCCATAAGCTTCAAAATGGGCCCAACAACTGGTAAACCAATTTAGTATTTAAAAAGTTTTGAGATATGTGTCCCCGAGGTGCGTTCTGTATAATTCGGGAATACAATATAGACGGTTTGCAATATTTACTTTCCTGAATATAATTACAGTAACTTCATTTCTCGTGACGATGTCCACACGAGTATCCGAGTATAAATAAACCCCTAATCAGTGTGTGCAATAGTGCATCACTGTTTTTACAGAAATAGCCAGCAATTAGGTGTGATAACTATTTCTTCATATCCACCAGAACCATTTGCGTGCATTGGACAGTTTAGATTCCTGTTCGTTGTGTTGTTGTGTACACAATTGCATGCTGAAATTTGTGAGTGGAACCGTACCCATTTTTATTGGTTTGCAAGACACGTAGTAATTTTTTTTTTTAAATTTTCACTGTCCAAATTTTGACCAATACCACTCTTTTTCAAGAACTTTGTCAAGACAAAATTCTTCAATAACTCAAACTAAGGGAATTTGAAAGATCGGATCGGGTACCAAGATGTCAGCTTCTTGACTATTCCTACCATTGATACTCACGTTCACAGCGGGCTTCTACTCCTGACCAATGGCCATCAGCCTTACATCTCCTCGTTTCGGTTCCGGATGCGATGTAGTAGCCAGAGCTGCAGCGGTACGTACAAGTCGACCCGGGAATATCACCCCCTCGACAGCTGAGTCTCCCGTTCACTGGAGACATTAGGACTTCACAACGACGAACTGCAATGGAAATGAAATTTTGCATTGATATTTTTTTCTTTGAGTGACAAATGAAAATCCTCTACATATGAACATATTTCAATTCAGTCTCGTTTTCGACAATTTAGAAAGATATTGAAGCAGTCAGTAAACAAGCAGTGCTTTCACCGTCTTGTCTTCATAAGAATCAATGGTTCATTTTCTTTGAATGTACAATATCGGCGTCTTATTATGTACACTCAAAAATAAACACATACATACATACATACATACATACATACATACATACATACATACGTCTATGCATGCATATATGCCATGAGAGAGAGAGAGAGAGAGAGAGAGAGAGAGAGAGAGAGAGAGCTGTGTAATTGAAGTTTTCCTGGTTGATTCGCCATTGTGGATACACATTTCAACTTGAAGGCAATGTAGTCAATACTCACGTGTACAAGTAGCCTCCGTACCAGACCATTTGCCGTCCGCACCACAAACGCGCTGCTTCGAGCCTTCCGTTATGGAGTAGTGCGAATCACAATAGTACTCGCACACCGATCCTTGGCGATTTTCGTTGCTGCAGGTGATACGAGAGTAAGGGGTCGCCAGAAGCTTTGTGCATGTAATGGCTGCAGAAACAACGAGGAATGAAGTGATATCAGGTTTACACCACACATTGAGTCAGTTGATTACCATTTCGTCGAACATACGATAGATCACATTTCTACTAACATGTACGGAAAAAGTCAACACTCATAAAGTCTTCCAGCGAAATGTTTC
This sequence comes from Ptychodera flava, assembly GCF_041260155.1. NCBI lineage: Eukaryota > Metazoa > Hemichordata > Enteropneusta > Ptychoderidae > Ptychodera > Ptychodera flava. The sequence goes on along the minus strand of NC_091942.1, from coordinate 3,673,883 downwards.
ATGTTCGAGTGTGTACAGTCCATGATCTGTATAATTTTAGAAAGATTTTCTGCCATCCATTTAGTCTGAGTTCAAGTCCGGATTTGTGAACATATGAGCGGGGTGAACGCGATGAATTGTGTTCGTTTTTCATATGGACCGTGTAACTGGGGTGGACGCGATGAAGAGGACTTTCACCAGAAATACAGCAAACCGGCAGAAACTAAGTACCGCATTCGACCAAAGGAAAGCATGACCTCGGCTGCCAAATTTTAAATAGCTTTGTATGAAATAGAACGCAATAGAGACTGTTGCAAATGATTTTATATTTTTAATTCATCGACTTGGACCAAGTCTACCATTCATGTTCTCTTTAACTTTGAGAGATTTACGTACACAAAACACACAGAGAGACATGCGTAAAGATTTCTGAAACGAAAGTAAATACGGAAAATGTAACCTTATGATTTCAATACTCACCGTGAATAGTAATCGTAAATTGACAATTAGCCGTGTTGCCTGCGAAATCAGTCGCAACATATGAGACTATGTGTGTTCCTTCACGGAAGTCTGTACAGGGTCGTGGCCCCTGACGTGACGGCCTGCGGAGTAAAAGTGAAAGATGGTTGTTTCACAATTATGGTCTCATTCCATAACAGTCTTTTGATTATAAAGGTTCGTATCAGGAGATAATAGCGGTACATGTGGTGTACCTCTTGATAAAAACTCGATTTTAGCGCATTTTAACGACAGTAAAACATAAAATATTATTTTCCTTGCAAGATTATAACGAATGGGTAATTATTCTTACTTTATATGTAGGGGTGCTCTGTTGTCAACTGCGGAGGGTTCTCGCCAACACACTGACACTGTCTCACGACCAGCTGGAATTGTTCGCTGCATGTTGACAGGGCAGCCACGGAAAACCGGTGGTACGTTGTCCAGAGGCACAACTGAGATTTTAGGACATAATTAGAAATATTAAGAGATTGTTTAGCACTACATATAAATGCAATAAAACAAATTTACCAGCAAACATGACCATTAACAAAAACTGAATACAGAAGTTGCTGAAGAAAGTTAACATAGGAAATCTGTCTGTGCGGGTATCTTTGGCACTGAGTAGGAATTTGAAGGCGCTCGTAAAGAGCCTTCAAAAATAAACGATGCAGCCTCTACTCCAGCCTTTTCGATAAATTCGGCCAGGTCGAGTAACATGCTAAAACTTCTCTTTTAGACAGGAGTCAAATTATTATTTCGAGATATGAAAGAACGGGAGAACAAAGGTTCCAGTAAATCTAACGTCCGATGGGTCAGCTTTCAATTTCGTTTCCATCTATAGCCTCGTGTTTATCTAACACTAAAAGCAATGCTCAAGCTTGAACCACGCGAAAGGTAAGAGTACAAATAAAGTGCTTTACAAATCTTAGAAATTGAAATTTTCTGCTCTAATAGCGAGGGAAAAAATCGAATAAAAATTTACCGAATTTGATAGTTAAGAAAATGAAGTTTCGTCCCATATCTAAGTCCCGTTTGACCGATACGTTATGCCGACCTTGTTCCCGTCCAACTTTTACAGACGTAGCTCCGTCAGAACATGTATTTACCAAGCTATTGGGTTCTCAGGGAAATGGCAAAATATTTGTTTTCCAAAAAGTAACTAAGTGTGACTCAATAAGTTCAGTGATTCAGAACGATTGTGAAATACGATTGCAGCTTTCAGCCACTTGGAATTCATGACGGGATGTTATGTCGACTTGATCAGAAACTGACAACTTGCATGAAGTTTCCATTATAAAGTGATCGAGCTCGTCTCAGCGTTGCTGGGATAACCTGTCGGTGACAGAAGGCAGACAGGTTGAGGTCAAAGGCCAAGCCCACATTGGTGAAAAACCACTATCAAAGTGTCAGAAAGCCGATATACAAATGTACCAGGATTCAAGGCTCGGCCTTTGGCCTCGTCAATGACCTCCTGCCCCTGACCGCTAATTACAGCAATCTACGAGTGCTCGTGGTCAAGTTTACCGTTACATATCAAAGAAAGGAGAGGTGCTTCGTGATGTAGAAAATAAGTCATCGTTGATGACACAGTCCCCACTTGTTAATGGGTATTTTGATACAGGTCCTCAGAGAGGATAGAGTCCTCTTCATTAGGTCTGTGATAAAAATACTTTTGAATAAATTCACTTGATACATGTCTGAGTTATGGTTAAGGACATGAAAAAAATCGTAACAAAATGGTCGCACAGTGGCCATAAAGGATCGCATCACAAAACAAATTGATGTGCATAGCTATGACATTGGTCGATGTCCTTGTACCAACTTTGAATAAAATTGGTCGAAACATGCAAATATGCCTGAGAAATGGCTCTGTACATGAAAAAATCGTAATAAAATGGCCGCCTGGCGGCCATATTGGATCATATCACAAAACAGATTGACTTGCATATGTATGACATAGGTCAATGTCCTTGTACCAACTTTGAATAAAATCGGTTGAAACGTGCCTGAGTAATGGCTCTGTACATGAAAAAATCCTAATAAAATGGCCGCACAGCGGCCATTTTGGATCGTATCACAAAACAAATTGCCGTGCACAGCTATGACATTTGTCAATAAGCTTGTACCAACTTTGAATAAAATCGGTTGAAACGTGCCTGAGTAATGGCTCTGTACATGAAAAAATCGTAATAAAATGGCCGCCTGGCAGCCATTTTGGATCGTATCACAAACAAATTGACGTGCATATCTATGACATTGGTCAATGTCCTTGTACCAACTCTGAATAAAATCGGTCGAAACATGCCTGAGTAATGGCTCTGTACGTGAAAAAATCGTAATAAAATGGCCGCCTGGCAGCCATATTGGATCGTATCACAAAACAAATTGACGTGCATATCTATGACATTGGTCAATGTCCTTGTACCAACTTTGAATAAAATCGGTTGGAACATGCCTGAGTTATGGCTCTGTACATGAAAAAATCGTAATAAAATGGCCGCCTGGCGGCCATATTGGATCGTATCAAAAAACAAATTGACGTGCATCTGTATGACATATGAAGTAATCCTTGTATCAAGTTTGAATGAAATCGCTCCAGGCATCTCAGAGATATCTGCGTGAACGGACGGACGGACGGACGCACAGACGCACGCACGCACGCACGCACGGACACACGCACGCACACACGCACGGACATGACCAAACCTATAAGTCCCCCCGGACGGTGTCCGTGGGGACTTAGAAAATAAGCGGTTCCAGTGGTAAAGAAAAGGGGTCATACGTGTAGTGTAGTATGATGAAATATAGAACTAAAGATGGAGCATTATACACGTTTGAAAAACAATTCTTGTTGTGTTAACATCGAAGCCCGTCGCCTACTGGAAATAGAGTAATCTGTCACGAAGTGAGACGAAATTCCCCGAGGGTCAACAAACTCTGGATGATCGTACATATCTCAGGCTACATCATATAAATATTTATATGTTCTGTCTGCATGTATTAACCAAGCTCTTTCCCTTCGTCATATCATCTGCGCATTTTTTGACACTTAGCGCCATAGGATGATTTTTGGGCGTGCTTTAGTTGTAAAGCTGCCAAGTGAATTAACTTTGTTGGCTATCGCAATGTCCGACTTCAACACGACGGATGTCTTTCTAGTACAGCCGTTCTTAAACAGAAATCTGTTACATCGTTCACGTTGCTGCCCACAATGCATGTGGTGTTTTACTATTACTACTTCAAGTTGGTTGGTAAGAGACTTGGGCACACGTAACAACGAGGACATGGGGTTTTATGGGCTTTCTTTGCGGATGCCCCCTGTAATTTGCTATAAATCTATTCCTTATTTGTGAGACCACCTTCTCTTTCATATTTAGTCACATCTGTTGTGTTTGTTTTATACTAAATATCTTGATATAGCAATCTAGGAGTTTGGTTTGGCTACGAACAAAGTCTCAAAGACGATAAAGCGACAACTACAATAGCTGTAATTGTTTGAATATACCGTCATTATTTTCGTGAACAAACAAGATCATTTTTTTCTTTAATCTCCCAGCAGTATATTGAAATATGCGGTAAGTAATGAATTTTTGTCCGGAGTAAAATTCGGGTGTCAATAGGAGACATTTCACACATACTGAGTAAACTACTAGACATTTGAGTATGGCTTTTTCTTTGACCATAAAACTTCAAAAATTTGTAAAAACCCACTTTTACGAATTATATCATCATAATACTGGTGTATTTGAATTTTTGAGAGTCTTTCGTTACACCCTTGCCACTGCGTTCGTTGTTGACTTTTTCCAAAGTTAATCCGCTGACAATCTGGTGACTGCGTCAACAGATTAGTAACTTGCACTTCCTTGCTTGGGCGCATTATGTCTAACGCATCAGATAATAGACTCAACATAGTGATAAAAACTTCGCGTAAGTTGACAATGGACAAAATACATGCCATAGTGAAGGAGAAAGAGAAATCTTTACAAAACCGGTGCAAACATAAGAACAAGACACCAAAGGCTGGCAGTATAAATCTTTATTGGCAATACATATCATAGACAAACATATTCAATAAAATAAAACACGGTTACTCTAAACCCCACGGTGGGCTAGAGTAATTACCGTGATTAAACAATAGCAACACGAAACCTGTGCTGAGACCAAAACACGTCTAACCCTACCCCCACCCTTTGGGACGGACATTTCAGCAGCCCCCTATGATATTAAACTGTCGATTATATGCGATATGTGGCGATATGTACATAGTTGTGAGAACCGCAACACTTTTAGCTATTTCATAGTTAGAACCAACATGTTCTTTTCAATGGCTAGAAAATCTCCATTTTCGAATCTTTTTCATCAATTTTGCTGATCGGTGTTCACATGAGGAGTAAAATAAGACATTGTTTAGAATCCATCAGAGACTTTCGGGAAAAATGTCTTACCTGGTTGCGGTTGCGGTTGCGGTAGCGGGCATTGTATACACGGTGGCTCGTCACAAAAACACGGAGGTGGTTCTAGAACGGGACAGTCACAGCATCCACCAGGGCACCAGTCGGCATCTGTATTAGCAAAAAATCATCATTTTGTTAGAAATAGTTGGAAGGATAATAACTATAGAAAACAAGTCGACAGAGAAACTTTTGCAGTTAAGGTAGTACGCGCTAAAACTACTTTTTCTCAAACTTCCTAGAGGAAACTTTCACGATTCGATCTCTTTTAAAATCGAGAATGAAAATCGGAGGTCACCGAGCGAATCTGTTATTTGTTTCTCATGTACCAAATTTTGTACTGTGACTCCTGATTTTCGCTCTGTATAATTGTTTTCGAAATGGAACAGGTCAAAGTTTCTTATGGAAAGTTTGAACAAAAGTTTATGTCTTTCGTACTAAGGCTTTTCAACGGACAATAAGCTTAATCTGCAACTCTTGCCGCCGAATACATGTTTGCCGCCAAAAATGACACCTGACACATGTGTATCAGAATCTCAATCCGCCGCTTTCGACTCATTTCGACCGCGGAAAGTTCAGTTACAGCATAGACGCTGGAGAAAAATAAGAATATATGGTTCTGCGGCAAATTCCCGGAAGACATCATCCAGATGTATTTTCACAGCTCAAGGTGACTCAAAAGAAGATGCGCATGCTCGCGTAAAACGGACAAAAGTCTCCTGTATGCGAAAACATTCTTGTCAAAAGTTTCGCTGTCGAAATGGTAACTGGCAGCGCAAATTCTTCATTCGCTGACCTGGCTTGCTCTGAACAAATTTATACGTCACGTTGATTATTTATTGAACGGAGTAAATGGTTATGATTGATATTGCGCAGTCGCACTGGGGTTTATTATCGTTAGGTCTGTGGATTCTGAGTTAACATAGATATGCTTCGCTGTTCCTCGACCTGTGGGTCACATTAGTCGGTTGAATTACAACGTTTCATAATATTCGCCGAGTAAACGAACCACACCTGACAAGTGTCACTGAACTTACATACTGCGACGACAATAAACCCAGTGCAGGCCAAAGTGCATGTGTGTAACAACCTTGGTATTTCTACATTATAAAATAACTAATAAAATGCAATTTATCTAAAGATGATGGACCTTTGGCTTGATCGGACCTTGAAGCAGCGCCCGCTACGGCGAACACTCGCTTAATTACTGACACATGAGTCTTTTATTCTAAAACATGCATAGGGGATCCGGAGAGTAGCACAATGATTCGGTAAACTCTAAGCAACGACGACAGTGTTTTGTGATGTGAGGTCATCACAAGACACTTTTGAGAGTAAAAAGACAAGAGTTAAGGCAATGGTGAGCACATCAAAAGTTACGGTTATAGGTCGAGGTCACTTTGGAAAACGACCCAAAGAACAATTATAGTGGCAACCTCTTTTCTTCAATCAAATAAACAATACCAAGGGCAATAATCTACGGGTGTACAATATATTATTTGTCTGCGTTATTTTAATTGTGACTCTGCAACATTGAAACTACCAATTTTTTTCTGTTCAAAGATATCTGTGAACATATCTTCTGGTCACTACAAAAAAATCGCCAAACATAAATTGAAATTGCATGCCCGCTGGGTTTTTAAGGATCTCCCTTTTCATGCGCATGCTTCACTTTTAGCACCACTTTCATCTGAGAAATCAGTGTGTAATACCTCATTCAGTATATGGAGACTGTCACTGCTAGTTTCATTACTTTAATCACCACTGCCATTATAGATACCGCTACTGTCACTGTTAGTTTCATTACTTTAATCACCACTGCCATTATAGATACCGCTACTGTCACTGTTAGTTTCAACAAAGAAAATAGTCCATTGTGTTTATCATACTCAATATTATAACTGTCGACAAAGGATTTTGGAGTATGATCCAAAACGTAACTCTTTGCTCTCTGTACTAGTAGACAGGCATTTTCAGCTCAAGTGTTCAAAGATGTGAGCTAATATCGTAGTGGTCTGTCTGTCTGTCTGTCTATTTACACGATATCTCACGAACGCCTGAACGGATTCAAGTCAGATTTCTTTGACAGGTAACATATGCTAATGGCAAGAACTGAATAGATTTTGGTTAGTATGGCTTGCACATTTCATGCTCATTTGCATAAGTAGTGAATTTAGCAATAAACAGACGTACAATGAGAACGGATGCACAGAATTGGATGAGATTTGCTACACATGTTGACCACACAAGGTTTTATCCCCATGAAAGACATATAGGTGTGACATGAAAGTTAAGTGCTACTTTGCATATTTGATGAAGTTTCCTAATTAGGGATATATCTGAATTGACTCGATCAAAATTCATGAAACTTTGTACGTATGTGAAAGATACTATGATTTAACATTACTGAACATGATGGCGAATTTTTACTTCAGACAATTCCTAATTTGCATATTTAATGAAGTTTCCTAATTAGGGTAATATATCTTTACTGACTCGACCAAAGTTGATTAAACTTGCTACGTACATGGCAGATATTACAATGCAACATTATTGAAAGTCATTAAGAATTTTTACTTCACCCAATTGATAATTTGCATATTTAATGAACTTTTCTAATTGGGGATATATACCTGAATTAACTTGATCAAAATTGACAAAACTTGCTCTGTGCATTGAAGAAACTATAAGCTTAATGACCAAAAATTGGTTTACTTAATTACTAATATGCATATTCAACGAACTTTCCCATAAACATATATATTCCGATATATATATATATATATATATATATATATATATATATATATATATATATATATATATATATATTAACTTATTGACGCAAAATGTGCTACGTACATCGAAGATATTACGATATAATATTACTGAAGTCATATAGCATTTTTATTTTAGCTAATTACTAATTTGTGAATTTAACGAACGTTCCTAATAAGGGATGTATATCTGGATTGACTTGACCATAGTTGAGAAACATGCTATGTATATTGCAGACACCATGATATAATATTAATAACAGTCAGTTTTGATTTTGTAGAATATCTAATTACTATTTTGCATATTTAACTAACTTGACCAAAGCCAATAGACTTGACCAAAGACCAAAGGCAATTACACTTGCTGTATAAAGTGGTGATACAATGACAGCAGTCAATGAAATTTAGTATTTTTTTTAGCCACTCCAATTACATATTTATATACTTAATGACCTTTGGAATTAATCTTTGGTGAATATTGTTCATGATTTTGATCATAACACTTTCAATGAAGTTGCAAACATGTCGCAAAAATTTAAATTCAAAGACAAGTGCAATATATACTGAAACATGTGAGCATTTTCAGTTCATATCTGTTCTTCTATTAGGTACACTATATGCTGAAGTAAGGCGACCCAGTAAGGCCACTTTATATCTTTCGATATCCGGGCAAACCTTGTTCAATTTTTTTATTATTACAATATTCTCCGTTTCGTCTTCTCACTCTCATTAGTTTTAATCCATCTCTTTTAACGTCTCTCATTTTTGCCTGAAAAATTTCAAGATTGCCGTCAATATCCAAAGCTCAACTTTTCTGTGAAAAAGTTGCAAGCGTAAATTTTAATCTTTCACTGGTTGTCTCTTATGTTACCATTTTACGTCACCCTATATTTCTGCCAACTTGTCGATTTTGCCGGACATGTTTCCTCTGTCTTCCATTTTGAGTGAAGAGCAGTTGCTTATATTTTCAAAACATTGCAATATTGCTTTGGCTGCACGGATAACTATGCCATGGTCAGCTATCCACTTTTGCCCATGTGCATATATCTGTATTGCTTCGAAGCATGAATGGATTCACCGTATGAAATATTGCCGAGTGTGGGAGTGACTTTTGCTTGGGTGACTTACAGTGAGAATGTAACTTTGACAAACTTTTTAACTTAACAAATACCCCGTCCCATTCCATTAAAAGTAGCCAGTCCGTGCACGTAGGAAGTTCACAAATACAGGTCAAGGCAGCGACCGCCCTTGCAGGGGCAAATGTGCGATGTGAAAAATGACAGTGTAGCCGTGCCGAGATTCCTCCCCGTCTCGTCCTACGTGCTTCCCCGTTCAGTAGGCCTGCTGTTGAAAAACGGCTTGTTACTGATATAGCTAAATTAGAAACGTATCTTTGAAGACGGTTGTAGCCCGGATACTCGTACAAATGACCAAATAGTGCAAGGTACACGTTCCTTAAGGGACGTTCCATAATCACTTTGGAAACACAAATAGAATGGAGATCAGTCAAGCAGACTTCACGAGCCGGGAAGACAGAGACATTCCTCGAGGCCACAAATCAGGCGTGACAAATTTGACGTCCTCGGTATTGCAAGACATGCGACACTAACCGTATGGAATTGGCAAATGAGTGCAAACTATGTCAAACGGTGTTTTATGAATCAGATATAAAATAGCGACTCGGGTGGAGTATCGATTAGGACTGAGTCACTGCTTAAAAATACATAACTGAAATAGACACGAGACCGTGCTCTATTCTATTTCTATTGCCACAAATGTGATGTAAATGCTATATTAACAATCAAGCAATAAAAATATAATTATTATTATTATTATTATTATCTCCAGGCTATTACTCCACTTTTCTTCAGACTATAGTCAGTGTCTATAGTAGGTTCTACAAATTATAAGGAACGGAAATCGCAACTTAGAGCCCATTCGTGATTTTTGCCTGTTTGCCTCCTACTGCCAATTGTTGTGACTGGGGTTATTTTTATCTTCGCACTCTGACATCAAAAACTTAAGCAATGATGGAATTCAAACAATCTTTTTACATCGGAGACGAACACACGCTCTCGCCTCCGAGGCATAATGTGACCGTGATCAATTCATTATACTGCAGTAGTCGCGAACCAGAAACGGGATCAGAAACGTTACTGTAACGAACGGATTAAACGTAGCACAGCAGTACCACCGCTGGACATTTAGAATTGGTTCAAACTTAACTGCCCCCATGACATAAAAGAAGAGCTGTAGAGTGATCGCTTTCCACGGACAATGTATGACCCTTTCAGCGTCAAAGTCAATTTTTGTTGCACCCCAGTCAATTTTTTCAGATTTTTGCCAAAATTTTGATTAACAATTGTAGTCAGTAAAACGTGATATCCATTTGGTCCAAAATTATAAAAAAAACACAGAAAAATTTATAAAAATTGGCTAAATGTTGCACTAAAATTTTGGTGGTAAAAGTTACAGCACTCAAAGGGTTGAAAGTTCATGAAACGTCCACCAATGCTGGAGGAAATATTGTTTATTATTGGCCCCAGTTACATATACTAGTATACTCTCTGTGTTGACAACATCAGTTGACAACATCAGTGGATAAGAACCTCCATGAACGTATTTTCCATCTGTAGTTTGTCTATAAAGAAGAATTATAAAAAAGTTCTTCAGTTCTTACCGTGTCGTCATCATCTTCGAAAGGGTATATAACTCACCGTCTGAGTGATGTGGGGAAAAACATGAACCCCCTTTGCAGTTTGTCAATTTACTATTACCGTCCCGTGGATAATGCCGTCCTACTCTAGCCATAATAACTGAATGCTTTTTTATGAAAACAAACAAACGGAAAAAATCGCTCTCATTCTCGATGCCTGCTTCCTAACTAAATTTCGGATGAAAGGATGCGGAAACTACTCACAATATTTATTTCACCCTTTGCCTGTCGTATGAAGGTAAAAGATCATCTTCGCTCTGCTTATAGGCCCCCCAAAATTGAAGTACATTACTACTTTCTGCTGTGTTGGCGTCAAGTTTTCGTGGCGATGTTTTTTTTTTCTAGTGAAGGAAATCGGTGTTCAGCCACAACTCATGCGGTATAGAACACCGTACATCAAATCATTGGGGTCCATCGAATACTAAAATCGGATCACGACCTATGACCCCTGATCCCCGGCTGTCTAGGTTGACAAAGACTCTACAGCAGACGCCAGGTACTCAGAAGACTCCTTTGAACCGTGCGAACTTATATACTAGGAAAGATTGTGCCCGTTCTTTTACCGCGTCAATCATTGTCAATATCACGTAGTTGTTGCAAATATCCAGTAAAACTATGATGCCCGATTGGAATTTGCACCAGTGACTACAATGAGGGCTTTTGAGAAGACAGTACTTCTCAAAATCGATGGATCGCATATAACCTTACATGTTTACATTCCCGTTGCTGGTAGTTTAGGCAACACGTGCTACGCAACATCAATTTTTGGCACGCTTTCCATAAATCAAAGCCGATGGGGAAAATTGCACTGTCGGGTTTTATGAAGGAAGCTAAGTTTCATGGCGACAGAGTAAGCTGATGCCTGATTGACATATTCCAATCTTCCTGCCTCTAATTCCTCCAGGAAAGGGTTTATGCCAGCAGTGGGGACACGACGATGGTGGATATGAGATATGCATGCACTTACTCTATGTAATTTTGTTCACGTCATAGAGAGCACTTTTAATACTTAAAGTACACGCTACGAACATTTTGAAAAACATTACGTCACCAGACAAGAATCACAACATAAGTATGCACAACCCCCCCCCCCAAGTCCATCAAATCACCGGGGTCCAAAGAGTATTTCTCCCCAACCTTCTGCATACTTCCGTTAACTGTACGCAGCTCATAACATCAGTTATCGTGTACACACTGCTGCAAACTTAACATAGCTATATGGAAGCGTTAAATTAGGAGATAGACAATGCGTGCCAATGACCAGCATGGGCACAGCGTAACCTCGGTATCCGCAACTAAATGGTTCTGCCTTCCGTGTTTTTGTGTTGTCCGTGAGTGAAAAAAGGTTCATGTTTACAATGAAACAACCACTGAGTGAGATGTTCCTTATTCACGTTTGGCAAGTTTTCAAAAACATTGTAAATTTGGACAAAAAGGGACAAACCTCCGACCCTATACGTGGATAGCATGGCATGTTGGCTATGTATATTATCGGCAGTCTCGGGTTCTCTTGGGTCTACTGGGAGGACAGAAAACGAATCAACCGGGATGAAGCAAGATGCATGATAGCATACCTTAAAGACAATTAGAACAGACTATGCAGCTGGGTCATACGAAACAGTATGACGAATGACAGTTACATGATATAAATACTTTATGATTTCTATAAAGAGAATTTCTAAAATTAAATGTTATGACATAACATGTTGCTGTATTTATATAATAAATTGACGATCAGGCGACGTTCTATTACTGGCCGGCAAATCCTTGCCATCGTCAAAATCAGCGAATCTCTTCACTCTCAAAAAAGTCTGCACCTGATAATTTACCATCAACTCACTCTGACAATGCAGAGAGTATATGATAAAAGGCCAATCTCAGTAGTTAGTAGCTCAATACTCGGGGGAGGGGTAGGCCTATAGCCTATAACTGTTACTGAAACATTGTGTAAAAACTTGCATCTATCAGTCTATCTATCTATCTGTCTATCTATCTATCTATCTATCTATCTATCCATCTTTTTATATATCCATCTCTCTCTCTCCTTAACTACTTAATCCAGTTACATATATTATTACTTTGTACTTGAAGTAATTAATGATTATGGTACGGCCTATACAACAGCATATAATGTATTTAATATCCCTTTAAACGGTTTACAAAACGGAAACATAGTTACATTATTTATGTATTTTCCATTAATCACACTAATAATGGTTGACAAGTTGACGATGAAAAACTAGTTCCAATAAAGCATTTCTCATTTTTATTTCTCGGTTTCTACGATAAGTTTTGTGCGTCTATTTCTCGAATAGCAGTTACAGTGCAGCTTTCCCACCAGCACAAGATGAACTTTCAAACAGATTCTAGATCTTTGTTGAACATTAAGATTGCACCTATGGTTAGCCTAACTTGAGCAAAAGCACGCCACCAGGAACCTATCATTTTCATCCTACTTGTGAAAGCTATGCTAAGACAAATCTCTGCATAGACTTGCCGAGACAAACTGTCAATAAGACTTAAGTGTGTATGTATACTTATTTCAGACCAAGCTGTATTTCACTGACTTACAGAGAATGAAAACATGCGGACAGTCACCTTTATTTCCCGGCATATGTATGTAAACACTGAAACAAGGCTTTTTTGACAATGTGGATATTTTTCAACAATCAAGTGACCCGCTTCTGTGCTGTATGAAAACATGAACCCTTTGCAGAATTCCGATTTCAAATCCCCTCAACCCCAATTTTCCAGGCCCACCCTGGCTATAACAACTAAATACTCATAGACATGCAATATTCAATTGTGTATGGGTATAGGCGTACACAACTGAATCTTTGCAGATCATTCAATGGACAATTAATTTTACTATTCAGTATGTCCTGTCGATCTACTGCAATCCCAACGACAACATTAAGCATTCCCATCATACTGAACACTGTCTACCTCCAGCTCTTTGTAATATTACAAAGGGTCAGTGCACTTTTTGGTTGAACAACAAAATGTCAGTCTGTTGCTATCGTCCTTCTTCTTATCTTGCTTTATCGTGCTGCTTCTTTACCGAAACGATAACAAATCCCTCTCCCTTATTAGCACTAGACTTATGACTGTATGCGAAAATTCTTCAGATTCTCGTGTAAAATACCAGTCCGTAGGCTATACACTTATCCATTACACCGTGGAGTATTCTTCGCCAAGGTCGATTTCATTCGGTTTCCTCAAAACAGTTTTCCTTTCTGTGAGTGTAGGCAAAACAACTCTGCGGGCGGCCTGCTTGGCATTGAGTCCAGGGAATAGCGGTGCCAATATCCGAACACCAATGCTCTCCCACTTTGACCCGAAGATACGTTCATGGTTGTTACAAGCATGGAGGTCACGGTAGAAGCGAGGCTTCAGTGCAACAATCAATCACTGTAGTGAAGGCCCTGAGGCTTAATTTACATCGACCATACGAAGTCGAAATACATGCAATCTACAGTAAATGTTTAGTATGTAAGAAAATCTTCACAAAGTCGAACTGAATTGTGAGTTTTCATTATTTATATGGTTCTTCACAAAGCAATTCTCGCACATTAGCATCTTCTGTACAATCATCTTCCCAAGATGGCTGATTCAAGTTGGATGCCATCTGACAGAAAACTTGTACTGTAACAGTGTAAGGGAGATCATGAACCGATAAGAATGATGCGTAATTTAAAACAACATGTATATTTTTCGGGTCTTTAAAAACGTATTCTGTCGAGAAATTATGTCCTAAAATGCACTCATTCCGAGATAATAAGCCAAATGTCAATACCAATTAAATTTAATGCAGCCGTCTCGGTCATAGCTCAATTCACTGTGTCTCTGAGTATCATAAAAATGGACATTCAAATTTGTGAGAAACTTTCAGTTCAAATATTAGTGGAAGATATCTTAGTTTCTAAGTATAAATCAACAAAAATCACCAAAATTATCAAAAACGAACTTATGAAGAGTGTAGCCTTACTTTTCAAAATTACACTGGTGTATAATTAGTTTGATGTGTTTCAAAATTTATCGATATATCATTAGTATAACACGTATGGATCACAGGCGTATGGAACGTTTCGTAGATCGTCGTCGGATGGGAAGTGACTGACACTGTGAGGCCGAAGGCCGAACCTCGGTACTGTATAATATTATACAGTACCGAGGTTCGGCCTTCGGCCTCACAGTGTCAGTCACTTCCCATCCGACGACGATCTACGAAACGTTCCGTACGCCTGTGGTATGGATGGGTGGATAGGCGGATAAATAAATGGGTTAAGGGAAGGATGAGTGGTGGATGGATGGACCGGTGAGATGGAGGGCTGGATAGGGAATGCATGAGTGGATGAAAAATGGAAAGATGGATGAAAGCACGAGTGGATAGTTAAACCGATATATAAATGGAAAGACGGACGGTTGGATGGATAAATGGTTGAATGGATATTTGTGGGAGGACGGTAAGTGGGTTGGTGGGTGGGTGGGTGGGTGGGTGTATTAATGGGTGGATGGATTTAGGGATGGATATATGGATGATGGATGGACAAGTGTTAAAGTGGGTAGATGGATGTATGGATATGTGTGCACGTGTATGGATATTTTGGTGGGTGGATAAATAAATTCGCGGAAGGATGGACGAATAATAGATACATTTAGGTAGATGGGTTGGATGGTTGACTTGATTGAGTATGGACGGGTGGAAGGGTAGGTGATAGGATTCATTAAGGGGTGCGTGAGCTGGTGGGTAGATGTATGGATGGCCGAATTGGTTGGATTGATTGATTGATTAATGGACGAACGATGGGTGATGGATAATTAATGGGCTAATGGGCGGAAGGTTTTTTCTGGATAGATGGATAATTTGTGAATCGATGGATGGATTGATTGATTGATTGATGACTGCATGCTTGGTTGGGTGGATAGTTTCATTTAAGGATGGATAAACTGATGGAAGAATGATAAGATTGATGGTAGATGGATGTGCGGGTGTGATGGAAGAAGGGTTAGGTGCTGGGTAGGTAGCTGGATGGATGACTGAATCGGTTTGAGGAATTGATGGACCGATGTTTTGATGGATGGGTGAATGGATGGATGGATGGATGGATGAATGGATGGACGGACGTTTGGATGGATGGATGGGTGGGTGGACGGGGACAGATGGATAATGGATTGGTTAGAAGGTTGATGTATGGATGGATTGATAAGATGGATTGATAAACGGATAGGCGGGTTTATTGATGGAGGGACTGATGCTAGGGTGGATGAAGGGACGGGTGAGTTGCTGGGTGGATAGATGGGTTGGCGGGTATGATGGATGGATAGATGAATCGGTGAAGGATAGAATGGATGGATGGTAAATGGGTGGATGAGTGGGGGCAAGGATGGATTGAAGGATGAATGAATGAACCGACAACGGGTGGGTGGATGGATGGATTGATGGCTATTAAGTTACTGTAGTTTACTTTTTTTCTGAGAAAGTGACATTTTTCAGTCACCGTTAAAAGATCTGTCTAGAAAGCTTCCTTGAGAAAGCAAGGCTTGATGATATAAATTCGCTGTTACTTAGAATGTGAAGAAAAACAAGTTTTATTTTTGACGAGCATTGGCGCTAGCCACGCCCACCTAGACCGATCTTGCCATCGAGGATAAGTGGGAGGTGTGTGTGTGTGTGTGTGTGTGTGTGTGTGTGTGTGTGTGTGTGTTTGTTGTATATGTGTGTGTAATACGTAAATAACACGTACATGTACACAGAATGCAATGAGTGTTCAAAGTAAGGATTTCTTCATCTACATACGATAACCACTAAGTTACAAACCGTAGTTCAACAAAAACCAAACAATAAACACACTTTTCGGTGATCACCTTCTTCTAATCTATATCTTTTACAGATTTGAATGATTACTTCCTTGCATGAGGAAAGTCGATACTGTTATCCCTTTGAAAGGAGTCTGTTGTTATACTTTAAATTCTCAGTACTTCAGAGAATCTCTTTAGTGTATCGACGACTTCCTGTTCGAAGTTAATGCCTATATACTTATTTCATAACATATGTTTTCTTTATAAGTGTCTGGACATCCGGTCTAGCAAAGGATGCATTCGTAACATATGCAGTTATCGTTTTTTTACATAAAGAATACAGCAAATTCAAATGAAGTTAGCCAACATTTTGAGGGCTCCAGTCATTTATAATCATGTCACACAAACGGTTTATCAATTCAATGAAAAAGCATGACAGGAAATCGTCATTTGCTATGTATTGGCGACAAGCCAAACACAACTAGCGGTAAGTGTTATTACATATGAGGTTAGTATTACATATTGGATTAAACGTTATTACATATCGGGTTAGTTTTTAATATTGGATTATTATTACATATTGGGTTAATTATTACATACTGGGGTGATACATCACCGAGAATACGAAATCGCTACGCATAAAGTTAAACTGGAGACGCATTGTTGCATGTAAATTGATGACAATGTAACCAATATTTTACTGATAATTGATAATTGTGTCGCTATACCAATGTGTGAAGTACAAATACTTTTCATTGCAGTTACCAACGCATTCTTCAGTAGCAGAAAAATATTTAATGAATTGGTCCAATTACGATCCATTTGTTACGATTTTCCATCTTTCACATCCTCGCCACCGGCAAAACTGGTGTTAAGTGGTGACTCGACTTTGTATTGCCGTTTAAAATGAATCAATTTATGTAACCGGACCGACTGGAGTAAACATAATATGCTAAAATAGCAATGTTGCCGTGTTACTCGTGGAATTCGGTAATATCTGTGAGGCCGACAATAACGTGTGATCCATTTAATGTTAAGTCTATCAAGCTCAGACTGGCTTGATTGTTTCTTACGTTGACCAAATGTTGTAAAATCAAATCTTGTTACATCGATCGCGTTAGTCGATCACTACAGTACACAATAAAGGCCCTTTGATTTTTACACTTGCCGCGGCATCTTTACAGGGCAAATAGTTGTCACCTTTGAAAAATTGTCCACTACTTTGTTGAGATACACAGTATTCAGCCTCGCAACAAAGCCTGTAAATATCTATACTGCATTGTCGTCGACAAGTAAATTCTGGTCCGGACTAAATTAAAATGTAAACAATAATAGTGCGTTTATACGTATAGATGCAGTGTTAGCAAGCTAAATCATAGTGGGTAGTTCAACATGTTTTGGTGAGTAGAACAATGAAGTGCAGTGGACATTAAAAACAAAATAGTGATAAAAAATCACCATTTAAGTTAAAACTACTGGCCCTGTATTATTGAATACAACCGATTAACATTTAAAGATGTTCCAGTAGTAACAGAAGGCATCCCGATGTTTGGTCCGTCAAATGACATAATGCACTAAATAGAGAAGTCTTCAAATTGCTGATTACTAACGTCGCTTGCATGTTGGAAATATTAGGGGATACCATTGTAGGATTGACCACAGGCGGCCCAGACACTTTTAATAAGCTTATTATTGAGTTTTTCTCAGTTTTCTTTATCAGTTCCTCTCCTTTTCTTCATGCTCTGACTGATCGGAGTAAATAAAATAAACGGTTATATAACCTAACCTAGCCTGTTGACTCTTTATTCATTTTACCCCCATTACAAGGACGTTTATCTCTCATATACACATCTTGTAATTAATTAGTCAACACAACTAATTATGCTAATCCGTGGACTTATCAAGGGTTGGTCAACATTGAAAGATAGAGATGTAAATGCCCGTTTTAGTAACCTTTCCTATCTTTCGCGATGTTGACCAACCCATAAAATCCCTGGGGGCGTTATAAACGAACTAACAGCCAATTACGAATCGATAAAATAATCCTGGGGGCGTTATAATCGGGCGGGGTTTTAGAATCGGAGGAATACGGTATATGAGAGATAAACGTCCTTGTAATGGGATGTAAAATAAATAAAGAGTCAAGAGGCTAGGTTAGGCTATATAATAGTCATTCATTTTATTTACTACAATCAGTCAGAGCATGAAGAAAAGGAGAGGAACTGATAGAGAAAACCGTGACTGAGAAAAACTCAATAATAAGCTTATTAAAAGTATCTGGGCCGCCTGTGGTTAGGAGTGTGACAACAGTGTGGGATCGAATCACATACTCTATTATCGCGTGAGTGAAATATAGTCGTTTGACGAATGCTCATTGGCCATACGCTAAGTCTGCGCCATCGCGTGCGATTATTTGACGAATGAGGGGTCGCGTACTGTAAAATCGGCATTACAGCACGGGCAGACGACAAACTTGAAAGTGAACGGGTTTTGTTTACTCCGTATCAGTGACCAATGTATATGTATTAACACCGACACAAAGCACAATCTGACCGGTTATTTTGAATGTTTAGATATCGCAAAATACTTGTTACGCGATATTGTTAGAGATACAGCAGTGAGAAAAAAACATTTGGTAATGTAGGCCTAATCATGTTTCGTACACCATTTGATGTGGATGAGAGCGGACTACATTTTTTGAAGGAGAATGACATAAAAAAGTCATCGGTGACAACGGTATTTTCTAAAATAAAATTCAATTACTGCAATTTTTTGTTATTATTGATGAGGCGTTAGAAAAGTAATCCCATGCTCCAATGGGATTAGATGGTGTTTCTCACGCTTGTCTTGGCTGCTATTCCATCTAAGCCCCCCGCATTGGATTGACCGATAGGTTGTCGTATAAGGTAAAACCGGAAATGCATCGGGAGCAGGCGGCTGCCCTGAAAAGTGAATGGGTTGTGTGAATTCTGCCTGCTCTGATCAATGTTTGCAATGAATGCAATCAGATTTCACATATTTACCTCGTAGACGACGAAGTCAGGCCCGTAGGAATGTAAAACGTGAAACTGTGATAATACATAAACCTTCTATTGAACATGTTTCGCTTAAGGTAGTATGCATCTCGGGTGTGAAAGACTTGAAATTTTGCACAAACTTTCCTCAGGGAAGCTTTCAACCATTCCCTTACCAAATTTTAATATGCAATATAAATCAGATATCACCGTGTAAAGTTTGGTACTAGAAAACTAACTAATTAGCATTTACCGATCTTTGAAATTCAAAATGGCAGCCATTCCTGTGATAATTATAAGGGGAAAATGCAATTGTGGATTTTCAAAGACAAACACGGTAAAAAATTTTCTTTTACCAAAAGCTTTAAATGAGTCCCCACAAGTGGTTTGATAGAAAAAAAATCGTAAAAATTTGAGAGTCCGAATATCTGCCCCCGCGGCGCAGCGCATGAAGCCTGTGAATTAGAATATAAGGATCGGAATTGATATTTTTCTGCATGGCATGACACAAATCAACGAAAAGTCCACCGTGCTAGTGTTGGTTTGTTTCAGTGTGTCGTATTAAGCTACAATTTTTGTAAGTTTTGAAAGAATGCGAGTAAAAAGAACCTGCTCCCCCATCGAAATGGCTTGAGATGGAATGTCTCTGTCGAGTTCGTGAATTTTCGTCCAACACGAGATGGAGAGAGGGTTCCCTATTTATATGAGACAGGCTCTGATTTCGGCCCATTACCGTGCACTATCAATCTGTCACGGTTATAAGTTTATCAATTAGGCAACCCAAAATAAGCCTTACGACCCCTTTCTCACAATTTACGACCTTCACGGCGACCCAGGATGATGGCACACACAGATAGCATTATTGTACTGCTTACAACATGTCCTTGTACCTGCGTCAGGTGTCACTGCACTACAATGAATGGTGTCGAGGTACACATCCATCAAGAGTCTGCTCTGTTCCTTTTAATGGCGAAACAATCCCCCTACAGTCACAGTCTTATCCTATAGCAAAGTCCCTCAATTACACCTATGAAATCGTGCGACCACGACCACGTCTGGGCAGTTTTAATGATATGAATATGAAGTTTTAACGATATGAAGCCTTTGTTTTCTTTGTTTGGTTGTACATGCTTGGACGTGAATTTCGCCCAGCTCGTTGGAGCTTGGCTCGACGCTTATCTTTTACACAGGAAACAAGTTATCAGACAATCATACCACTTGACTGTTCTTTTTGGCCTACTTTTGCGATATATATCCCCGCAGTTCACTTAGTCAAAGGGTAATACCCATATCTACTGGCGATAAAGTATAGGGGAAACAGAGAGGGGTCGCTCTTTTGTTCTTAAAAAACAACGTGTTTGTAATTTGTTGTCAAATTTTAAGCCAAAGATTAGAATAATCACGTGGGTAAAGGGACTGTGGAATAACCCAGCATGTACAAACAAGACCTGCCCTTCCGTCTTACAAACCAAATGCTAAAAATGGATTTGATAATGAGAACGCAGATCTTTCTTTAAGATTAATCATTACAACCGCTTCTGTCTTTTTTCCGCGGTGTCATTCTTCAATCCACATCGAAGGCTTCTTGTTCGGCTTTTTTTTTCACAGAAAGGACAGAACATTGGCATCGTTGAAACGTTGATTATTAAAGTTTCTTTCTAAAATGAAAGTTAGAAGTAGGGCCGCCTGGCATTTTTCGCCAATTTCCATGTGATTACTTCGGCTGGATATGGCGTCAAACAAAGGCCGTGAAAAAGTACTTTGAACGACGTTCAAGCTAACTTCAAGTAAATGTCCTACCGTAAAATGGCGGACAAGAATAACCCCTCAGACCGATCAAACGTGATCAATTTACAAATTACTAGTGTCTATTTATTCAACTTTACCTTCGGAGTAAACTGACTGCACGTAAAATGTGGTGTTCTTCTGGACAGTGTGGATCATATGTGTTTACACTGCACGCCAATTATACCGACTCATTTCTTTCAAGTCGAAGTCCCATGATTCAATGCACTGGGCTGATAAAACTAAACATATAACAATATAAAGTTTCTTCGATTAATGAGAAATGTGGATTTTAAATACACTCAAAAACACTGACTTGTAATATATTCTCGGCGTTGAGAATATTTTTCAAAACACTATGGTAAATACCACTAAATGGCAAGCGAATAAGATGACTCGATGCACTGGTTTTTACAACTTGAATTGTCGGTGGTGGCAAATAAAGGTTGCGCCGCAATTAATTTTACCGACAATTTTAAAAGCGTTAAGTTGTAACTTTAAAAATATGATCGTAATAAATAAATGTTGATAAAAGTGTAACATCTAATTGACAGTTGAGTCTAACTGAATGGGGAAATTTACGATCGCATTTCTGCGATAAAATGGCATGACAATGCGATACTTCTGTACTGTACGGAAATGCGCTATCACTGTGGTCATATCGATGACCTGTCTGTGGCCGGGCAAGTTTAAAGTTGCTTATTGCGGTTCATTCAAGCGTATAAGATAAACATATCAGCGGAAGCGTAATGATAAGAGGCGATAAATTCAGAGATAAGATCTTGTCAGTACGTGCCAAGTGCTATTCTGGTCAGTTGAAAGCACACTCCCTGATTGACTGTGGCATTGCCAGACCAGTGATATGGAAAAAAGAACAAGAGATGCCACACAATAGAGAATACAGATACCTAATTTTTATAAAAATGATCTGAGAAATGCTTCTCCGTTGAAAGATGAAGTACCCTTTATGAACGATTACCGTATTTACTAGAAGGTGAGAGAGTTATGTTAGTGATCATAAAAGAAGACTCACAACCTTTATGTGAAATGATCACTGGTAAAATTCAAGCAATTGAATACCTCATAATCGATCAAAATTAATAGAAAAATAAGTAATCGAAACAAATCGATACATTAGATCAATTTGAGGCGCGTGAGAGAAGCACTATAATCTTTGAAGGACTATTTTGTAATATTTTGTAATATCTTACCGAAAAATAAGGAAAATGCAAATATGAAATATTTCAGTTAAACAGAGTATGTCCACAGCATATATCTCATTGTAGTGCTCTCTTTCTGGTTTTCAATCTCGTCAAAGGAAAGGTTAAAATCTTTGAATTATGACAAAAGTTAGCCAGATAGTTGGCATAATCACAGCTCGCCCTGTTTTGAATGCTAACACCTACCACAGTGACTTCGCTTATCTTTTAATGAGGATGTTTACAGCTCACAGGAAGACCTTTGTTACCAAGTGACATACTTTATTTTGGTCTTTCATAGTGTGCATTGATAAACAAGAACAAAGGGTAATCGTGTGTGCCCAGACCGAGGCTGTAGTGGATGAAGCTGAGAAAAAGAGTCGTGCAAAGAATAGCAAGTATAGCACAGTATTTCAAACTTTGGCGTGGAGGAATGAAATGATAGAGATGAGAAGATTGCAGGGTCTATTTTTCAGACAAATCGCGGAACTGCATGTGTTCGATTGAAACTCTTATTCCCTGACCGCGGTCCGTGGGACGGGATCACCTAAACTTCGTCTCTTGCTCACTATAATGATAGCAATTTAGTCGTTCATGGCTCAAGACTGTTTTGTTCTGCGCTCTATAACCCAACCGTTCCATCACAAGCGAGAAGGGCATGTTTTGTAAACACAAGCATTGATAGAAATCCGCCTCTTTAGTTAAGAACAAGATAATTTGAAAGGGAACCCGTTAAACGTTCGACTTCAGAAGGGTGCGCGTTCTGAAACGAGTCCGATTCACAATTGAAGCCAGTAATTTTATACCGCGGAATTTCGATCAGCGTCCAACGAATACGGTAGCCCTCTGACCGAAGCTTAATCCGAAATACTACCCGAAAAATCCAGGCGTCTTTCACGAGAAATCAGAACCAGCAACTCACAATGATACTTAAAGCGCCTTTTTGGGCCAGTTTGCTTCTCTTTTGTTTTCTTTCAGAACAGCTGGCACGAAATATATAGGCACAAGCAGCGAAATTGTAGTGCCATTCACTTACGAGGATACGGGTTGACCGGAGATGACCTTATGCCCCATTCAGAATGAACATCGTGCGCCAGTGCGCAGCAGTGCAGAGTAAATCCACTTAACTGTTTTAAAGCTACAGTTTTGATACAACTTTTTAGGAAAGGTGTGCTACCAAAATAGAAACACTATCTTTAAAGAAATGTTGTTTTACCAGATTGTTTTTATAGTCGAAGCTCAGCAGAGTTGTCTGTGTAGACTGTATTCATGCTTTAAAATCTACTGGAGTGACCTCGGCATTGTGTCAGGCATGCATTCCAACGACACCAAGGCTATTACGCTCAATCACCCTGAATGCTTCTTTGCCGTGTGAGAGTTTATACCTACCAGATCTCCATGGTAATACGCCAGCCAGCAGTGTCAACACTGTAAACACCTTTATTGTGGACAGGTACATGTTCATCGGCGTAGAGCTCCAGCACACTGTCTCAACAGTTGCACTCCGCTTTTAACCGCGTATACCTATGGGAGCACACGATCCCGAAGACCGATACTGTCTGACAAATCAATAAACCCACCGCCGTATTTATCGCCGGAAGAACTGGTGTAGGGGATCTCGAAAAGCCGCGATGAGGGCGCGTAAACCCTTTCAGAGAAAAGGTGCTGGTTTCAGCCTATTGGGGAAGAGACTGAGACTGGTCTGTGATTTACTGACTGCCTCCATAAACCATCTTTTGCCCTTGCTTCGACGCTGTTATTTACGGTGTCACGCAGTTTAGACGGGTCTGCAACCGATATCCAAACTGCACATTTCAGCTCACAGTGACTATGAAGTTTCCTGATTTCGACTAGGATATATTGCTGAGACCTGAACCGAGACGTCAACAGACTACAGAGTACAGTCGGCAAGTTTCCACACTGACTCTTTTATCTTGAGTGAACTTTTGAGGACAGGGCATGCGTCATGTAGCTTCGACTGATAAATAAACTGAAGCATGACGTTTCGGTGACACGGGTTCAGCCATATTACTGCAAGGGGTTATCGTTTCATTGAGCTACATGCCTTGGCTTTACGATTATAGGGAGAATTTGCTCAAAACAATGCGACGCGGAAAAGACTATTAAAAACTGGTGGCGGCGGTAGGCATGGTTGTATCGATGGTACAACGCAAAAAGTTTCATAATAGGCTAATTGTAAACACGATTGGAACTAATTTGAGATAATTGGATTTTCATATTTTGCAAATATCTCAAAAGTTTTAGGTGCCATATAGCTAAATTTTGCAATATCGCAAATTACTAAAAAAACAAGTGTGCAGTGTAAAAAGAAAAGCAGATGAGATAACATTTGTAGATTAAATCGTCATTACTTCACCATCCAATTATCCCAAGTTAGTTCCAATCGTGTTTTTAAGGGATACAGTATTCAGAACTGTGCTCAAATGTCGTATGGGACCCATACGACCAATGTAAACACTGTATCCAAGGTACGACGGTGATTGATGAAAGTTAAAACATGTCTGTCATAATCGACATCGCATAATTTAAATGTTGCAGCCATGATGATGAGGTGCACCTAGATATCGTGCACGAAATACGTTGTTTGTAAACAAGAAACTCGCACAGGCGCAGTTCCGACGACTGTATAAGTGTTGAAGTAAGCTACTTGACTGAAAAAATGTCGCACCTTCTGGTAAGACAGAATATGAAAGTTAGATTCCCGGTTTCCTCACAACGGGACACGACACCCCTGTGTCGCGCTCGGGAGAGGGAGATATAGCCAGATTGATATTGCAAAACTTCCATAGTTTCTAATTCCAAACAAAACGATTAATTTTCGGCCAGTTCCAACATGTATTTGACAAAAAATACCCCTATGGCTTATCCAATCCCTAATCTAGGCTGTGTAATGTTTCAAATAAATCTAAGTCGCTGCAAATACTATCTGCTGCAGACTGAAAACGAAGACCCTATACGATGTGTACAGTACATTTGGTTTATCTGAGTAATAAATTAACCATCGCTTTAGTTTAGATTGTTCAGATTCTTTTCCATTTTACACTGTTAGACCAAGAAAAAGGAAAAGATTGTTTCTCATCCTCGCGCCCGTCAATTCAGACCCGCAGGGTCAACCTTGTTTTTCTTCTCATGAGGAAATAAAATCAATTCAAACAAGGCAGTATTGCTGAAGGCAATGAGTACTTGGGCCGTGATAGAGTAATTTTGAGGACAATATATACTACTATTCAAATATGGTCTTGAATTTCCTCCTGTCAATTAGGCATTTGATTAACTGGTTATTAAACGAAGCAATGGCATGACAACGGCAAAATATGTCTAGCAACTTTTGTGGAGTTTGAGGCAGGGGTTCTTTATTTATAGTGAAAATTACTTAAACTCCTTAAATATTCAAATTATAGCAAATTTCTTTTGTTCTCGATGGTAGATGTCTAATATTTAGATGGGCATATTTAGATTTCTACCCTATAGTTATCCCTATATACCAAAAATCGGACATCCAGCTCTATTGGCTTGCTCAGAATTAGATATGCACATAATTAATGAGGTACAATATGTGGTGTCATAAGGTGTCCCATCATACCAAATATGAAGGGTGTAGCACTTGTGGTTACTGAGTTGTGGACAAATATATCTATTTGAGGTCAAAGGTCATTGAGGTCACGTGACATTTTGTCAAAATAATTGTATTGCTAAGTTATTCCTATATACCAAAAATCAGACCTCTAGCTCTATTGGCTCGCTCGCTTGAAAACAATCTCATAAACCTGGCCATATGGGCAACTGTGTATGGGCAGCTGGATACTTGACTTCCCGGAGAAGGCGAGCTGTCACGTTCAAGCTCAGGATTATTTGTCGATCAAATTTCAGTAAATTTACCTTACCTAGATGAAATTTTGTCTATAGGCTGAAATTTCGCCGAATTTTGACGAAATTGCATCGATTTTTCAGGTTCATATCCGACATTTTTGAGTTTTGAGTGCAGACAGAAATAAGTTTTGAGGCAACATGGCTGCGACCCCATGTTGACCCCGGTATCTGCTAAAGTGCGGGTTGCGGGCTGCGGGTTTTTAGAATTATGGCTAGATTTCTAATATATGTAATATGGCATTTAGTATATAAGAAATAAAACCTTTAGAAGGTGTCTATTATCAATAATCATGATCAGGTCTATCGTACAGTATCCCTTTTCCTGCCAAGTCCACATTTCACCATCAGGTCAAGATGGTTAAAATTAATGAAACACTACTATATGGTGTATTTTAACGTAATACTGTATATTTGAAGGCTGTAGAAAACATCAATGCTGTAAACTTGATTTTTTGGACTAAAGATGCTATAACAGACCAAACCAAATGGGTGAAAATACGTCATGTTTCTGAAAAAATCAAAATCTGCTAAACTAAAAGCGGCGATTCCGAGGACCAATTTATTTATTCCGAGCTGCCTGGCCATTACAAATAATTAGGGATCTGAATCACTTTTCTTTCTGCCATGGATGTGAGTGAGAAATATACGTAATACCAGACTGACAAAAAAAAATCGCGCCTCGGAAATGTCGCCACTTATCGCGGAATGAAAATTGTTACATTTCTAGTATCAGGCCATAGGAAGTATTAAAATTCTTGTAATGCATCAATTCACAATTCGGTTCCAGGGCAACTCATACAGAAAATTAAACAATGCCTAGTTAAATGCAATGCATAAGGAAAGATTTGACTTAAAAAAGCGTAGAAGTGATGTGTATTGTAAATGCCGTGTATTTTTCATGAAATCTTTAAAAAGAAAAAGACGTACAACAAAGGACTTAGTTTACTTTGCCGTTTCGGTTCAAGCGAGGTCGCGACCTCAGAGAACGACATTCTGCTAACATTTTACGCGAGAATTTCAGTGGGAAAAACACGCCGGTGCGTTGCCTTATTTTCAGGAATCGATCTAATAGGAATATTTTTGGATGAGTTTGTGTTCTGCAGCTCTCAATAATTTATCTCCTAATATCATGAACGTATGACTTGCACCTGCAGTATGATAGTCGCTCCATGCCGGTATGCCCCCTTCAAGCATTTGATCCAGCGTGACTTTGAAAAGTTTCCTAGGACTATAATCGTGTTCACCACAATAAAATTATTTGAAACGGCGTTGAAAACGATTTTGAAAATTGTGCTTTTATCGGCGGTTGAACTAATCTGAAGTGTGAGAAGGGCGAAAATGATATCAAAAAACACACATTTTTTCATGCCCGCAACCCGCAGCCCGCAACCCGCAAAATAGCGCATCCGGTTGACCCCTAGCCCTGCGTACGATGCTATGTGCTACAGCTAACACACAGCATCGTACTCAGGGCTAGCGAGATAGAGTTGCCGACATCGACGGTTATTTACGAGAAGTGAATAAAAGACTATCATTTTTGGAAGCGATCGAGTAGCTGAGGTAGGCTGTGATACGACTTGGGCCCAAGAACGCTGAATTTCGGCAGTAATTTGGCTTTTTACGTCAAGTCCCAAAATGGATTTGAAATCACCGATCCTACGTACGGGTCTTTGCAGGGCTGTGGTGAGCGGGGCTATTAGCTGTAGCGGAACACACAGCATCGTACGCAGGGCTAGTTGACCCCAAGTGAAAATGTGTTCGCGATCAAATCTTCCTATATTTTTTCAGAATTTTCGACAAAATCATTGCTTCTTAAATCTTTTGTAAAATATAAAATACTAAAATAAAAATGCGATGTGCCATGTCTCCAGATTTCTAAAACATCGTTCGTTGACCGTTCGACGGAATACTCATTTCGCAAACTTGTGACGCAGTTTAATTCAATACTGACCGCCAAATAATCTTAATGAGACGAGATCATTCTAGACCCCGGTTCTAGACATCCTCCAAATTATCCAACCATTCGCGTTAGAGTTCAGCTCGCTTAGAATATCATAACATTCTTGTGTTATGTAGGTCATTTACCCCACACTCATCATGACCTGAGTTCAATTAGTCTAGAACATTCTCAAGGTCACTGCCCTTGATGACCTCACAACCTTGAATTCAATTAGTCATGTTTGGAATGTTCTGGAAAGTTGATTAGTTGTGTAAGGGAGATAATTTTAGAACAGTAATTAGCATGTCAATAAAAGTTCTAAAGTTCTAGATTGTTCTTATATGCCTTTATAAAAGGGACGTGCACAGCTTCCAGTCAGACTTTGGGATCGTGTCTCTTGTGTGTTACTAAACTCCAGCAGTAGTCATTCTCAAGACTTTTCAAGACCTTCACTGCCAACGCTGGATTTATACTGTGGACTTTGTGCAGCTTCAAGCCTGCAAGGACTGTTCATTCATCCAACTGACTGTTACAACTCTGAGACTGGAGCTTTGCCGTCCCAGCTGAGATAAGTAGTCTGTACACTTTTAAAGCTTGTATTTTATCCCTGACTTAGCAATTAGTTTTATTTTGTAATAAATTTTGTTTAAACGTTAACTGCTGAGTTCACCCTTTTGTTCGTTTTCTCTGCACGTAACAAAATTGGGGGCTCGTCCGGGAGACGAATATTTTGAGCCGTTTGACAACATTTTGACAGCCTTTTCAAAACTACTGTATACTGTGAACTCAGCGAAATTTAATCATGGCGGAATTTAAACCAGAGGAAATGGATGACCTTGATCAGGACACATTTGATTCCCTCAGAAAAGACGACCTCATAACACTGGCCAATTTCTTAAGGTAGAAGTCAAACGATCTATGCGCAAGCGGAAATACAATTCAAGATTGCAAAACATTTAGTTAATTCTGGCCATTTTGAGGAGTCTGCCTTAAATGATTATGAGCCTGAGTCTTCCTCTGAACTCAGAAAATTAGAGTTAGAAATACAGGCAGATTTGGCACGTGAAAAGTTAGCAATGGAAGAAAGACAGAAAGAAAAAGAATTGCGATTAGAAGAACAGCGATTGCAAGTAGAAATAAAACGTTTAGAGCTTGGACAGTCAGGAAAATTCTTCCCTTTAGACAAGTTTGACATCACTAAGCATTTTAGGCTAGTTCCCCCTTTCCAAGAAAAGGATGTTGATAAATATTTCCTTCATTTTGAGAAAATTGCTCAGAGTCTGGATTGGCCTAAGGAGTCCTGGTCTATGCTTTTGCAGAGTGCTTTGGTGGGTAAAGCCCAGAGAAATTTACATCAGTTGTCAGTAGAGCAGGCTTCAAATTATGATTCTGTGAAGGAATTAATTCTCAAGGGCTATGAGTTGGTGCCTGAAGCTTACCGTCAGAAATTTAGGGATTGTGAGAAGGTGAAGGATCAAACTTATGTTGAATTTGCTCGAACAAAAGAACAACTGTTTGATCGTTGGTGTTCTTCTGAAAAGGTCAGTCAGAATTATGACAGATTACGACAACTTGTTTTGATTGAGGAATTTAAAAGGTGCATCCGGAGTGACATCAAGACATTATCAATGAACAAAAGGCAGATACATTGGAGGTCGCTGCACGTTTGGCCGATGATTATTCATTGACCCACAAATCATTTCTCAGCAAACCATCCCAGTCCTTTTCATACAGAAACAATGCAGGTAAATTTAACTCCTCCTTTTCATCCAAGAATTTCTCAAAGGAAAGTAGGAAATCAAATGACAACAGTTCACAAAATTTAAGTAACACTCACACATCATCAGATCCCAAGTCTCAATCTCCTTCTGACAAACAGTTCGGTACACTTTCTTGTAATTATTGTAAGAAAGACGGCCATTTAATGTCAGATTGTTTCAAATTGAAAAGAAAACGTGAAGGTCAAAGTGGATCTAAGCCAACCGGCTTTATTTCTTCATCAACTCAATTAGAGTCTAATAATGTGTGCAACACATTTTCTGAGGTTAAACCCCTCTCATCCCCAATTAATGAGGTCAAGGTCAATTCTTCTCAAGATAGCATTATGGGTATTTTCGAACCATTTATTCATGATGGTTTTATATCACTTTCTAGTGATTTTTCTTCCGCTACCCCTGTCAAAATTTTAAGAGATACCGGGGCTTCCCAGTCTCTTTTGTTGGCAGATACCCTGCCGTTTTCTGAAAAAGTCATTTTCAGGTTCTAAAGTTCTTATTAAGGGGTAGATTGTAATGACTACATTCCTGTTCCTCTCCATAATGTCTATTTGTCTTCGGACTTTGTTTTTGGACCTGTGACTTTAGGTATTAGGCCTTTTTTGCCTTTTGAAGGGATTCACCTTCTCCTTGGAAACGACCTTGCTGGGGATAAGGTCATTTCTAATCCACTTGTGACTGATAATCCTAGTTTAGATCAGGATCCAGAGCCAATTGAACAAGAGATACCCGATTTATTTCCTTCATGTGCCATTACTCGAGCCATGTCAAAGAAAACTTCCGAGAATCAAAATACTCTCAAAAATAATGTCACAGATGTTGACTTAAATGACACTTTCTCAGTCAGGTGTTTGACACGGATCATTCCGTTATCCCTCGTGGATTTGCAACTTCCAGTAAAACTGCTGACCAAAGTCAGACATTTTCTAGATCAAATCTCATTGCAGAACAACACAAAGACCCAGATATTTTGTCTTTGTTTGACAGGGTAGATGATGAAGGTAAAACTTCAGATAGCTCTGTTTCCTATATACAAAATCTGGTATTCTCATGCGTAAATGGAGACCTCCAGATGTTTTGGTTGATGACGATTGGGCTATAAAACATCAAATTGTGGTTCCAAAGCCCTACCATGCTGAAATATTGCGCCTGGCCCATGAAACCCCCTGGGCTGGTCACTTAGGAGTCAGGAAAACTTATCATAAAATTCTCAGTCACTTTTATTGGCCTAATCTCAGGCAGGATGTAGCACATTTCTGTAAAACTTGTCACACATGTCAAATGGTAGGAAAGCCAAATCAGACCATTCCAAAGGCCCCTTTACAGCCAATTCCTGCATTTCAAGAACCATTTAGTAGGATACTAATAGACTGTGTTGGGCCCCTACCAAAAACAAGATCAGGAAATGAGTACATGCTGACAATAATGTGTACATCAACTCGGTTCCCAGAAGCCATACCACTGAGAAATATAAAGACAAAGACTATAGTGAAAGCTTTAGTCAAATTTTCACTTTATTTGGCCTCCCTAAATGTGTCCAGTCCGATCAAGGCTCCAACTTTATGTCTGGAATTTTTCAACAAGTAATGGATCAGCTAGGCATTAAACAGTATAGGTCATCCGCCTATCATCCAGAAAGTCAGGGTGCTCTTGAGCGATTTCATCAAACTTTGAAAAACATGATTAGGACCTACTGTTTTGACACAGAGAAGCAGTGGGATGAAGGAATTCATTTTCTGCTCTTTGCTGTTAGAGAGTCAATTCAAGAGTCTCTTGGTTTTAGCCCATTTGAGCTTGTATTTGGACATACAGTCCGTGGCCCACTTAAGCTCGTTAAAGAGAAATTCCTGTCTGACGACGATGATTGTCTGAAATTTTGCAATATGTGTCAGATTTTCGTACAAAACTCTCTAAAGCATGTGAATTAGCCAGAGATAATCTTGAGTCATCTCAGCAGTCAATGAAAACCAAATATGATAAAAGCACCTCAAACGGAAGTTTGAACCAGGTCAAAAGTTCTTGTTCTACTTCCAATTCCTGGCAAACCACTCCATGCTCGTTACTTTGGGCCATATCTAATTGATAAGAAATGAGGTGATTTAAATTACATCATAATAACACCTGACAGGCGAAAACAAAAACAGCTATGTCACATAAATATGCTTAAGCCATATTTGGATAGGGATAATCCTACTATAACTCAGCCTGTCAGTGCAGTCAGTTCAAACCATTATGAAGATAGTGATACTGAAACTGACTTGAGTGAAAATACTCTAAACTCAAAGCTGGGCTCGGTCAAGCTTCAGAACTCAGAAATCCTGGAGAAGCTGGAGTCTACAAAGTTGGCACACCTCCAGCCAGAACAACAACAACAGGTGAAAGAACTGCTCCACGAATATAAACACCTGTTTCAAGATGTTCCAACGAGGACAAACGTCACCCATCACAACAAGATGTCTGCGACAGTAATCCAGTGGAACAACATCCAGACGGACTGAATCCTGCAAAAGCGGAATATCTCCAGGAGGAAGCCAAGTATTTGCCGAACAATGACTTTATCGAACTCAATAAAAATAACTGGACTTTACAATGCATACTTTTGCCAAATTCAGTGCCATTTCGAGTTTTCCGATATCAAATTTCAAGAGGATAGTCATGGGACCGATCATCCTGTTTGCTATTTTTAACAAATTTTGCAAATTTACAAATCCCAGAGAAACTACTCTACAATTGAAAAAGAGTGTTTATCTTTGATATTAGCTTTACAGCATTTTGAAGTTTATGTTCTTCTTCAAATCAGCCAATAGTGGTTTATATTGATCACAACCCTCTTGTTTTTCTGCAGAAATTTAAAGGCAAAAATCAGAGATTGCTAAGATGGAGTTTAATGTTACAGGAGTTTAATCTTGACATTAGACATATCAAAGGCAGAGACAATTTAATTGCAGACTGTCTCTCTCGTATTTAGAAATTATTGTTGTTCACTTTCAAGAAATTTATTGTTGTTCACTTTCAAGAAATTTTACTTTAGAGTAAAACAAAATTTGAGTACTTAAATCCTTTTCAAGATTACATTTGTAAAAGAAAGATTTTTCTTTGAAAAATTTTCTTTTTTTGAAGAGGGGGTGTGTTATGTAGGTCATTTACCCCACACTCATCATGACCTGAGTTCAATTAGTCTAGAACATTCTCAAGGTCACTGCCTTGATGACCTCACAACCTTGAATTCAATTAGTCATGTTTGGAATGTTCTGGAAAGTTGATTAGTTGTGTAAGGGAGATAATTTTAGAACAGTAATTAGCATGTCAATAAAAGTTCTAGATTGTTCTTATATGCCTTTATAAAAGGGACGTGCACAGCTTCCAGTCAGACTTTTGGGATCGTGTCTCTTGTGTGTTACTAAACTCCAGCAGTAGTCATTCTCAAGACTTTTCAAGACCTTCACTGCCAACGCTGGATTTATACTGTGGACTTTGTGCAGCTTCAAGCCTGCAAGGACTGTTCATTCATCCAACTGACTGTTACAACTCTGAGACTGGAGCTTTGCCGTCCCAGCTGAGATAAGTAGTCTGTACACTTTTAAAGCTTGTATTTTATCCCTGACTTAGCAATTAGTTTTATTTTTGTAATAAATTTTGTTTAAACGTAAACTGCTGAGTTCACCCTTTTGTTCGTATCCTCTGCACGTAACACTTGGCCTTCGTTAGATCGACCCTAATCTCTCCCATTTAGGAAATAAATACACAAGCTACCTCGACAAAACTTCGTGCACCATCCAGGACCAAACGCACTACAAATCTGTCTTGACGTCATCATCTCCTTACATGGTAATCGGCATACCGTATTTTTTAGCAAAGGAGACACAGAATACGTCGGAGTATTCAGTTTCAAAACGTATTACATTGTGTGATGTTGTCAAAAAAAGGTAATGTTACTGCAGTGGTATAAATTACAAAACACAAAAGTTCAAATCAGTTTATTTTGGACTGGCTTTACCCTACATTTCATATTGTTTCTTATGCCAGATTTGACCACGTGCTTGCTGGCGACCCCTTTACATGCAAATTTTGTGTCAAATGGTGTGTTCTCCTGGAAAAACAAACGTACGATTTCTATATGAAGGAGGCGAAATTTGCCCTCAAAACTCGAAACCACCCATGGGGTGTACCTAGCTATTTTGAACAAGCTTCTCGAATCTGCAGCTCTATTTCGAAATGATGGTCTGGTTTTCTCAGCTCAAGGATAAGTGTTCTCCATCGCTGTGGGCATTACTATTCTCAACTGGGGGTACAGTTTCCAGTCGTAATGTTTTTCATTGTGTCCGGGATATAAAACCTTTCCTTTTCAAACTTTCACTTTGATTAACACTAGTCCACATCTTGTCAGCGATTAAACATGTTTCAAGTTTAAATGTTAAATTCTGGTCTCGAGCCCTCTTGTTCGACCAAACTGAAATTACCCCTCCCACTTTGGCTCGTCCAGTGGGTGTAGCAAGGGTCGTGCCATCGCCTAGGAAACGGAGGGTGCATTAATTGTTGCATTTCGATGCACATTTTGATTATATTCAGAAGATTTTGTGGCAAAAACTCAGATAGAGAAGCATTTATATTCACATCTCACTTATTCATGACTGGCTGAGAGCAGCACTTCCATTAAGTTAGCATCATTACGCCATTTATTATGCCAAGAAAGATGAAGCCAAGACATTTTGCCCTCCCTGGTCTCAGCCAGAAATGGTTATACCTTACAGAGTTTTTTCCCACGGAATGAAAACAAATGTACTTGGGCTGAGGCCCAAGTACAATAAACGCAAAAATACACGACGAAGTGCATAATGCAGTGCTTTATAATACAGAACCGACAACAAATTAAATGACACTATCATTCCATTCAGAACTGTACACATATATCACTATTATGTTACGCTGTAAAAACTGTGCATGGCTGCACTGAAGTCAAACCGCAGAACTGTTGCTATACAAAAATGATAAACCAACACTGCTCTGCATTTGTCTCTGCGTGCATTCCTATGTTGTGTTCATGTTTTTTCCCGCGTTCTTGTTGATTGAAGAAAAAAATGAGAGTAAAAAACCCGCGTCACCGCATCATTTTTGAAATATATCTAGGATGAGAAAAAAGCTTTTTATTTTTCTTGGTCTTAGCGCTGTTTTCTACTTGAGAATTAAGGCATGTTTGCTTTGCTAATATTGATAAAGTTCATCACTAACTCATACCATTGTCGAATGACGTTAGGAAACGTTCAGCAGTCATTCTGGTATAGTGTGGACAGGAAAAAAAATAGCGGCAAGGGGGTCATCTTGAAATGAGAACGCTACAAGTCAGTCATCCGTTTTCACAGGGATATCACTTATTTCTTCGAAGAGATCCGCCCAGTCAAAGCTGTTTGTCTCAATTTCCAAAAGTATTCCAGGAAATAGAGGTGATTCTGCACATGTTTTCAAAGTAATTTCACCACAGCCTGAATACATAATTTACTGTCTTATTAACACCTTGACCTGTCAGATATAAAGGCTTGCCTTGCAAAGTCTTTACCGGAGGAGTGGAAATGATATTAAGTTCCTAGCAGACTTTGGCCTAGGCAAATATTCAAATACAACAGATGCAAGCTAAATGTTGATCAAAGACCTGGCGCCCGTTCAGAAGTCCATTTTGTGCTATTGGATAGCTGTGTCGTTGATATAATCTCCTGGTTATTTGACTAGTGCTCAAAATAATAATCTTTTGCTGGGCGCCTAGAAAACCAAAGAAATGCAGCTGGAAATGCTTATTGACTTTCATCAAAGGGGAAATCCCACGGATTCACTCGAAATAAATATCAAAAATTTAATGTTCTACAGG
Organism: Ptychodera flava; assembly: GCF_041260155.1. Classification (NCBI taxonomy): domain Eukaryota; kingdom Metazoa; phylum Hemichordata; class Enteropneusta; family Ptychoderidae; genus Ptychodera; species Ptychodera flava. The sequence goes on along the minus strand of NC_091942.1, from coordinate 3,638,194 downwards.
CTGGCTTATCGCATTTTTGGTTCAATAATCACAAACGCATTGAGATAGAATACCCATATAAATGTGTGAAAACCATTTTAAACTTCCAATGTTTGGTAGATGTATGTGTGGTGATTTTTTTCTCTAGTATCAAATTTGAATGTTGACCTGTATTTTATTCTTGGGATCGAAGGTGGATGGTTTAAAATTTACCCAGGGAACGTTCGAGGAAAAGTCTATGTCTTTCAGACTCAACTGAGACGCGTATGATCATGCTAATACTACGAAATATTTTCCGTTTGAAGCCGATGAGCCATGCAATGCTCACAGGCAATGGACATGATATCGTCTGGCACAGAGATGCACTGGTTGAGACTGGAATGGAATATCAAATACCTACATTGCGGGATTTCACTGTCTGTATGTGAATAAGTCACGAAGGTTTCAATCAACTATGCTATTATTTATTGAAATACGTTCTTCCAGACGGTTCTGATGTGAGTGTCAATTATACGCTGGAGTGTCAATTATACGCGGGATTTAATCCTCTACACCTAAGTGTTTTTATCTGCCGTGTTCCCGGTATTGTAATTTTATCCATTTTATTTTATGCAATTGTGTGGTTTTATACCTTTTCACCTTTATGAAGGTTTTATGGTCTCAATTATACGCAGTTCTTCGCCATTATATTCCCACTAAATTTCATTGACGAATCAGTCCAAACTTTTCCCCGTGTAGATGTGAATCCTGGAGGTTGGCATCACGTATGCACCATATGGTCATCAGCTGGCGGGCGATGGAGTATTCACTTCGACGGTAATATTGTCGGCTTTGGGAAGACCTCAAGACGGGCCGGCTTATTCCGTCTGGCGGGAGTCTCTGGTTTTGGCAAAGCTCATATATCTCAAACAACTACAAGGTATTGAGAAAAATATTTTGAAGTTCAATCTATAGAGCAGACGGCTGGGCACTTTCCAGATTCACGAAATTGCTGCGCATTGCCCCTCGATGAATGAGGTAACAGTTTTGCCCGGTCGTCTGGATATTTAGATCAAAGCACATTGTTCCAGGCGTAGCTGCAAAAAAGCACTGAGACAGTATCTGTTACAGGAACTAATTACTATGAACTAATTAAATGTTAGATATTTAAATTTAGATATAGAAACCATATTTGCTCGTTCAAAAACCAACGCTATAAAAATGCAACTGAGTTAAGTAAATATATTTGGAACTTAAAAGACCAGAACATTGAGTATGGAATCGAATGGAGAAAGGTAAAACAAGCTAAGCCATACTCCAATACCAACAAGAAGTGCAACTTGTGTTTAATTAAGTCACAATAGTCGTTATGTGATTTAGTGATCGATCGTTAAAACAATTACCCGAAGGTATAGTACCTCAGAATATGAAAATTGTTTTACAGGAAGACCTTACTCTGGTATCAAACGTTCTCTCATATACAAAAATACAATTCACCAGTGAATTGTATCTTTCTTGTATTTCAAATAGAATATAGAAATGCCCTTTCTCGTTTTAGAGTATCATCACACTGTCATCTTATTGAAAAGGGTAGAGAGAGTGGAATCCCTCGAGAAAAAAGATTATATCCTTTTGCTTGTAATTTCATAGAGGACGAATATCATTTTGAAATGGTATGTCCAAAATATGAAGCTATTAGGAGAAGATTTATTAATAGATTTTATTATACACCTGTAAGTGAATGGAAATTTTTGCTACTTATGCAATCAAAAAATCAAAGTGTACTGGAGAATCTTGGAAAATATCTCTTTTACTCATTTCAAAAACGTGAAAGTCTTGTAACAAAACAGAATGTTGACAGAGAAGAAAATGTGCTTTCATTGTCAAATAGGGCGACTTGATACTGTTTCTTTCTGTTAAAATTTTGTTGTACATAAAGGCTGGTGGCCTATAGTACTGAATAAAGTACATATCTATCTATACAAAAATACATGCAGAACTCTTTGTATAACACCGCACGTGTTTATCTATGCAATGTGAATTTCGTCACAGGCTCGACCAGCGTAAAACTATATATCTGGCTCCATATTACCATTGAAATGTAAATTTTGTATCTGACTTTCATGGCACGTGAAGTGTACTATCTTTCATATCATAGTAATAAAAGTAATTATTATTATATATTACCGGACAAACAGACGTGATCAGATCTGATTTGCCATATGGAACAACAAATGTAGACTTTTGCCTAATCAATATGAGATTTCTACTTTATCGAAGTTACAGGTTATTTTATGGACTTAACACATGATAAAAAACAAAACAGTAAACCAATAAACTTAATGCATTTGACAATTTATTTGTGTAATAATAATAATAATAATAATAATATTTATTTCTTTAAAGCACACTACACATACACATTTAAAATTGATAAAATACCAGCAAAACATGACAAACTTAAATGTAAAAACAATCAAATTATGCTAAAAAAATTATGCTAAAAACGTACATGGTTAGAAATAATGAAAATTTCTGCAGAGTAAAAAACAGTCAAAATACAAAAGGAAAACAATATTAAAATTCTACAGATTAAGTAGCAGAAAACGTTAAAATAAAATAATAAATAAATAATAAAACAAGCATCAGCGGTTACGGTAAAGTTGTGACCCTTCCAAAACATTAGTAATAGTGCTTTACAAATAGATGAGTCTTTAAAATGCGCTTAAAACAGTCAACGGAGCTAGCATTACGGATTTCTGGAGGCAATGAGTTCCACAGAGACGGTGCGCAGACAGAGAAAGCTCTCTGCCCATATGCCTTGTTGAACATTCCACGCGGTGGCACTAAGCGTAACGAATCACTCGATCTGAGATCTCTGGCAGGGGTGTATATCTCGATCAGATCCATGAGATAAAGTGGAGCAACACGATGAACTATTTTAAAGGTTGTCAACAAGATTTTGAATTTAATTCTAGCTTCAACCGGCAGCCAGTGTAGATCAATGAATACAGGTGTGATATTATCAAATTTTCGAGTACGCGAGACAAGGCGAGCTGCAGCATTCTAAAGTGAACGAAGGCGTCCGAGCTGAAATTTCCCAACACCATACAAAAGACTGTTGCAGTAATCCAACTGAGAAGTGACAAATGCATGGACCATCTTTTCTGTGGTGGGTTTGTCCAACAATTGACGGATCTTGCTAATTCTACGCAATGCATAAAATCCATTCTTACAGATGTGGCTGATATGGTCTGACATCGAGCCGTCATGGGTGAGTTTCACACCGAGATTGCGAACTGTAGCAGAAGGGGCAATATCTGACTCGCCAATCCGTAGACTTGAGAGTATCACTGCATCGGATCTGAGACGAGACGAAAACTGAACAACCTCTGTCTTCTCATCATATAAGTATAAGCATATTGGATTTCATCCAGCAGCGGATTTCGTTGGCGCATACCTTGACAGAAACTCGAACTTCATCAGGTCTGCTACACACAACATAAATCTGTGTATCATCCGCATACATCATAGGATTAAAACCATGCTGGACGATGATGTCTTCAAGTGGTGATGTATACAGAGTAAAAAGAATCGGACCCAGAACTGAGCCCTGAGGAACACCATACTTCATATGTGTACTAGCTGATGCTGATGATAGTTTCATAATGTTTACAATACTCGGTGCTTCAGTCTACGTTTATATCGACATCATAAAATTCCAAATTTCTAACGATTTTCAGTGTGACACAGTAGACTGGCCCCCGTCGCTTGGCTTTTCTCGGCAGCAGGTACTGACTGGCCTAGCACGTTCATCCCATGATCAGCGCAAACAGCCACCACTGAGCGACAGTCTGCTGAAGTCTATATATTCCTTCAAGTTACTCTGTTTTGATTTTTATATGCTCACAGGCTAGGAGCAAGTCTACTGTGACATACTCGGGACTCGACAACTATCATAATGACACTGACAGGTATAGTATCAGCTGCCAATCAGCGTGTTCTATATAGTTTGAGAGCATGGCTAAAACCTCTATAGTGGGTCTTCTGTTGCGTCAGAAAACCTTAATTTGAACCGAAGTAATTTTTTTACGAAATCATTCCAAAAACATTACGTACTTCTAAGCATACTTTTGCTGCATTGAACAGGATAAAGCATATACATCAAAATCGTGAAGGTTAATTAATACATCATGTATTTAACTTTGTCTGTAAGACTTCCTTTCACATTTCCTGGGATACCTTGCACTCGTTGAGATAAGACTAGCATCTTGTTCTCTCAACCAAAAGCTGTATCTCCACAATTAAGCGAAAATGTTTTTTTTCGGAGAACTCATATCAGACCCTAAACAGTTACAGGACTGGTTCCAATCACGAGTCTTCTTTGAAAGGAATTTTTATATTTTTATTTTTTTCGAGGTCACAAGATCAGACAACCGATATTAGCAACAAAGGAAATTGTACATGCAGTAATAATTCTTCTGACACGTAACAATATGACGACAAGAAGTTGACTGCTCAGAACTGTACATTGCACACATCATATTTTTCTGATGCACGCATATTAACATGACAAAGAGGCTGAAGCTACTAGTTTACTATGCAGGGATGGGAAAATGAAATAATTCTTTTTTGGCTTAAAATAGCTTTACAGTTCTGGTTTTCTTTCAAAATAAACATTATCCAAAGGGCCAGTAGCTGTAACTTTTGATGATTGTTTCACTATATTAGTTACAAATTCTTCTTTCTCTCTGCAGAGCATCGTGAAAACAATACTTTTCAGCTTACCAACCTCTATTGAAATGCACTGTTATTGTGTACATTTGAATTGTAGCCCGGACCAGAATTCACTTGTCAACGATAACAATGCAGTTTACACATGTACCAGCTGAGTTGACAAGCTGAATACTGTGAGTCTCAACATGCTTTGGGGAGTAGAAGAAGAAACAGTAGTTGTTGTTTTTTTAAATAGTGAAAATGTCATGACAGCCACGGGGTCTTTAATTTAGAGTGGAGTTAGGCTTTAAACCTCTTAGTGGATATTTACAGTGCGGTCAGTGCAAGCCCACAAATGCCTTGATTAGTTCTGGAAGAACAGCAAATAAATTCCATTTTCAAGTGATAATATTCGAACGAACGGAACTGTTCCCTGTTTTCCCAGGTGCCGAAGATGTATGCCAATCAGATGTTATATGTTATACTAGCCCTGAACAAGGACTCTCTTGTCACTATTGCCAACGGTCATCCGAATCCAGATATAGTCAGGATTCCAGATCCTGTCTGTGGGTCAGATATATTGGAGAGGTCAGTCAAGACACGTTTTCCTATTTATTCAGGTATACCGGCACAACAATATGGGTACCATGACATATGCCGTATCTCGATTGCACATAGAGAAAGGCTAGTTTTACTCCGAAGACGCTATGAACGGTTGTATAACGGTCGGTATCGGGGACCGATCAGTGTCTTCGGCGTAGATCGTTGTTGCACCATCTCTCTGTTAACTGTATTGGGGTGGGGCTTAAAAGTTTCGATTTTCGCAGAAATAAGCCTGTGTAAACTTTTTTTACTAAATGATCTTCAAAATGAGCCATCACAAGTGGTAAACTAAGGTACTCAGTTTGAGAGTCCGAATGTCTGTCCCTGAGGCGCATTCTACCTCGGCAAAGTCAACTCAACCACTAGTAAAGTACAGCTGTGCATTCAGCCACCTAATGCTGCTTTCACAAATAACTGTGAGGAGGCGGGGCTGGCGGAATCGAGATTGAAATCTAATTTTTTCAGATCTCCCCTCAATGCCCTAAAAATTGTGAAAAACTGATCACAATGACCTACCCAAAATATTGTTCAAAAGTACAAGACAAGTATGACTTAGATGCTGCTCAAAATTGACAACGCTGGAAGGTTAAAATATTCCATAAAATAAATGTTTTAATCTCTGGGTGTAATAATGGCAAATTTGGTAAAAAGTAAATAATTCCATTCAGTCGCACAATTTTTATTTAAATTAGAGTCTTTACAGTCTTGAGTTATCTTACAATGAGAATGTAAACATTTAAAAAATCAAGCATGGTGACCTTATCTTTTTTTCGTTAATCATTCTCATATGCCAGAATTCAAAAATTCCTCATACTCAAGTCTCCTGTTCTTCCATATCATGTGTTGCTCTCTGGCCTGATCTTGTGTACAAGTATATTTCACTGTCATGAGCGTCATTTGACCCAAACTTTTCTCAGCTTCAACTACATAAGAGTCAGAGATATCTCTCTGTCACTGGCGCTATGCAGTGATATTAACATTGCAGTAGCAGGGCGGCTGTATTAACTTTGATTATTTTGACAATGTTTTTGTCCAGTGTATACATCCGCGTTCTTGTTCTACTCCCCACATCATCTTTAACTGTCCAGTATTCAGCTTGCCAACACAACCTGTTTTATGTGTACCGTGCATTCGTATAACATTGACGATTAAATGACTTGCAGTCTGGACACTAAACTATCACCCAATACATGCATATTTATATATACAGGCTTTGTTGACAAACTGTCGTGTATGTCAGCATGCTGTACGGAGACTGCTGCAAGAAACTATATTTCATAGGAACATTGAAAAAATTATCAACATTTGCAGCTTCTGTCTCGAGCTCGTTACGAGGCCAACATGTTTGGGATTTTTAACGAAAAATCATACATGTTTCGATTTTTCGAGCAAAATTTCATGAAATGTGACAAAATTGTTCTAGATTTTGCTTAATTATTACTAACGTTATTAGATGCATTGGATAACATTGGAGTGTTATTCATTTTTCATTGAATTACCAACCAAACCTTGGAATCGGAAAATGTAAAAAGTAAAAGGGAACCAAAACATTTTCAGGTCCCCCTATAGGTAGAGTAAAACTTTCAAGTTCCCCTCTACTGTCCCAAAATTTTCGAACCCCCTGAATTCCTCCAGCCCCACCGTTTTTTTGTGAACGAAGCCTAATGATGTCTAAACGTCAAGTATAAATGAAAAATCACAGCTAAAAAACCTCTCCATGTAATGTTTCAGTGCCACTTGCACATGTGAAACACGCAGTTATAGAAAACTTGCAGACTTGCTCCAAGTCCGCGGTTTATAAAATTGAAGGACTAAACAGCAGATCGTCGCGCAATGTTAGAGTGTTGCGTAGACCGTGGTGTGAACGCCTTGGCCAGCCAGTAACTCAGCTGCCGATATAAGCCAGGCGACTGGGGGCCCGGGTCGGGGGCCAGTCTAGTAAAATTGCTGTGAACATGACCACAACCCACCAAGTTTGCGCTAAAAGACACAAAGTGTACATGGAAATATACTTTCATTTTCTTACGTACTTGAACGATGCACTACAGGCCACGCTTCTCCTGATTTGGCCTTTGTTCTTTAGAAGTTGAGTCTAATAGTTGTAATTTTGAAGATATTCTATGTCACTTTATCAAAACCAGGGTTGAAGTTTTTAGCAGCTGGTAGAGTACAGAAAAAAGTGACGATTTGCCGCCATCATTATTGCCGGTTTCACATCGATGATCGACTGCTTCGCAGATATGCATTCATTAAACCTACACCTCACAACATTAACAACAGGCTAATTAGACATTATTTGTGATGATTTTTCCAGTTATGATCAAAAATTAATAATGAATATTGATAAATTATTAATATGAATGTTACAGAATAATAAAATCTTGCTTTTTTACAAGCAATGTCGTCTTTTTTTTGTAAATACCTTCTGGAAACCCAGTTGTTGTTACAATTATGATTATTAATAAATTATGATTATGATTAATAAAATCATATTTTACACATTGTAATCTGCTTATGTAAACAACCCTCTGGAAACCCTTATTTAGTTCACAATCTATGCCAAAATATACAAGTGACACCATTACCCATGTTCAGTCTACTGCGAAAGTTTCTACACAATTAACTTATACACACTTTATATCTAGTCTCATCGAAATTTTCTGATCAAAAAATGATATAGTGCGCCCTCAGTGGCATAACTAACTACTCGTTTGTTTGGCCGGCATATTTAAACAAAATGGCGCTCACGCTGGATTTGCAACCCGCAGCTCCAGTCGATAGGTCTATGCTAGTCCCAGACAGAGCGAGAGCTCAGTGGTAGTCGTCACAAGCAACAAGTGTCGTAAGTTATACAGGGTTGGCGCGTAAGTTATACATGGTTGGCGTTCTCTGTTTAAGCATGGAGGTAGCACACAGCCCACAGGTGCCTGGGTTGCCGGTGTACATGCATAGCAACCAATCACCTGTGACACAGCCATGAGCGACATCATGATGAGTGTGGACTGATACCATTATTACTTAGTTATGTACCAGTAGTACTTTTGTGGAGGGACCACAGTCACTCGTGATCTATTCAGCTCGTGGACTATTCGCTATAGACATGTGTACTGTGTACATAAGCGAGATGTTTTTCTCGCCTATGTACACACGTCTATAGGCGAATAGTCGAAGAGCTGAATAGATCGCGAGTGACTGTGGAGGGACCTAGCTCTGCATGGCAGGGCTGTGTGTTACTGGCGTTATACGGCCACCCACCACATGGGAGGCCGTATAACGCCGGTAACACACGGCCATGCATAAGCTAGGAGGGACCGTGCTTTATCGAAGTACCCTAGCCTCAGTACAATGAACATTCCGAATGCCTAGATTAGATCTGAACATCTGAAGCACACGCTATATGCATTCATTGACTTTGATATTGTTGTATCAGTTCCACATGAAAAAGAGGTTATCAAGAGCATGGAGTTTACTATGAAGAGAGAAATTTGATTTTGGAAAACATTTCCATTTTTCCTTGTAGGACGTGTACCTATATTTAAAATATAGGGAGAGGACTAGAAAATGTAGTGAAACACCAATAGAGTCATTTTCCTCATGGATGTCTAGTTTTTACATCCATGGTCTCCTGCAAATGATAATTTATGATTTTAACATTTTAACATAGCACACTTGCAGTACACAGTGAGCTGTGGTGCAGTGAGGGTAGCACAGTAATACATGTTGCTATGGTGATAACAGCTCTGCCACCATTTTTGATTAGCTACTATAGACTGCTATTGGGATGGGTATCCGTCCGGCGTCCGTCGTCAGTCTGTATGTATGTATGTATGTATGTATGTATGTATGTCCGTTTGTGAGGCGTCCGTCCACTCAAATATCTTGAGAACCGCAGTACTCACTGATTTGATATTTGTTGTGTAGATGAAAAATATGATTTTGAGAAACTGTTTTTTTGGTTTTTTTTTATATTGTTGAAAATAGGCAAATTAATGCCAAAAAAGGTGTTTTTGGTAAAAAATCTTCTTCATAACCGCTGGTCAGACAGCTTTGTTATTTGGTATACAGGTCCCTAGGGATAACCCAACTTAGATTTGTTCAAATTGTGATGAAATATGCAAATGTGTATTTTTAAGGAATTTTTTTGTCATTTTGGTCAAAATTTGACTTACATTGTATGTAATTCTTGTACTGTATAAACCCTATCAATTCACCCAGAAAAAAATAATTAATATGATTTTAAATAATTGAATTTTAGTGTGGAATTATCAGAACGTTCAACTTTTTTGACAGTTCATAGTGAAATGCTTACCATCTTGGAGGATTAAAACATGTAAAGGCAACTTTCCTGAATCCCAACTTTGCATATTCTGAACCACCATTTATGTTATCTAAAAGAAATTGCTCATAATAGTTTGTCAGGATAGGGTGGTCAAATAAATAGAGATAGAGAAAGTTCTAATTTCCATTTATGGTTGACTTGGTAAGGATAAAATAAGATTACTTTTTGAGGAAAAAAATAGAGTGGTCAATTAAAAGAGTGGTCAAAGCACAGTCCCTCCACAAACGGTCAAGAAACGCTTTTGTTCAAAGGTGCTAATCACCTACACAGTTGCAACAGTCCGCGTTGCGGTGGACGCAGGAAGCGAGGCAAGTTAGCGTCTTGTTTCAGTGGCGTCTTGTGACACGGTCCCGCTCCGGTATCCTACGATTTTCAGTCAATCAAGCTACTTTATTTTCATCTTTCTGCACTGTTTCGCATGTATTTGAAGACTGGTGAGAAGATGAGTAAAACAGTTTCTTAAAGATCTAGGTCACTATCGAGAAATCTTGGATGATATTTTATGGCTGAGTTCAGCCATGAGGTGATCTTGACCGACGCCATGCATTTCGGAAACACTGTGAATTTTACTCCCCATTTGTTTTTTCACCTTTCATCAAAAAAGTAAGTCATGCACCTCCTAACAAGGCAAAGACTTCGAAAAAATAGGGAATCGTGTTGTGTTGTTATTTTGAGACCTAATTCGACAAGAAAACTAGTCTTTTTTGCCGCGTTTATATTTTCAACTGAAAACAAAATGGCGTCGCTTGGGATCGACGAGTCGTATCTGCATTACATGGGAAAATCCTAAAATGTCTTCCTTAACTCCCTTTTGATATCGATTTAACATGATAATTCCTCAGTTCCAAACTTTGAGAGTTCGATTTGAAATTTTTGATCGTTTTCAACAAAATTCAATGCACAAAATCAAGGAACTCTTACGATGACCTTGTTTTTGCAAGGTGCTCCCGTCGACCGTGCGTCGACCCATTGAGAGTTAGCGTTATGGTAATAGTGCAATGTTTTTTCCGACCCTTTTTTCTCCTTTATCGATCGTTCAGAGGTGTCAAGTGCGGCCCTACCGATCGTTCAGTCTTCTAAAAAGTAGGCAATCAGGTTCATGACGGAATCTGTTCTTTCTTAAAGACACAAGTTACTGCCGAACCCAATGTTTTGGTGATCTTTGGAATTCTCAGACCGCCAAATTTAGAGAATCTAGAAACCCTACAAGTGTTGCGACATTTTGGTGACATGACCTCCCCAAGCCTGGGTGCCAAACTCTCTGCCATGGATTTTCCTGATTGAGGATCAAGTGAGATACAAATCATGTCGTGTATGGGTTTCGTATGTTACCCACGAGAGACCGTGGTCAATCCATCGATGGGTATTTATATACAAACTGATTGTATCGGTTGCTACACTGTGGACATTGGAAGACCACGCAAGGCTTGGGTTTCATAGCAGTACGTGTCGACGAAGGATTTTTATCTTCCAAAATGAAGTCCCAATCAACATGGGAGTCGTCAAAATTGACGAAATCGTCTCCGAACTTGTACATAGTTCACGCTGCATGACTCCACGGCAGGCAGATGTAAACAAACTTTGGCCTTTAGACTCATGCGCAGACAATAATCAGAATGCATTCTGGGAGAATTAAGTTTCTGCTTACGATAATTTTATGCACGTAACTGTTAACACCTCCCGCCGCACGCGTGATAATCCGGGATTATCCCCATCAGTAAAATCAACAGAAAGCCCAATCAAAACCCTAACCATAATAAAAGAAACTGGTGGCGTTTCTTGACCGTTTTGTGGAGGGACTGTGGTCAAAGTGATAGGGTTTTTATGGTAAAGCTGGGCTGTAAGATTCCTCATGTGCTATTTATAGCAATTATGCAATCTGTGTAAACAGTGCAATGAAAGACTTAGTGTAACATGATTCCTTATAATGCTTTTGATGACCTTGAACTTCTTAAGTTACAAACATTTGTCTCTTCAGTGTGCTTTCTCTGAGTACGTACAGTCTCAACTTATTCAACAGAACTTACAATGTTAATTTGAAAGTTAAAATGTGCTTGGTTAATAGGATGAAAATACAGATATAGATAACCAGCTGAAGATTCTTTATAACGTGACAGATATGCTGTTTTATTATGACGTAAATCTTGATTTAAGCAAGTCTTGTTTACTTTAATTAGAATGTAATTAACTCTCGTTTATTTGCTATTATAGACAAATATAGTCTGATGAAATATGCAAATCTGTATTTTTACGGAATTTTTTCCATTTTTGGTTAGGCCATCCTGAAATGAGCTATCAAAGATATCCACCTTCTTCATCAATACATGTGTCACAAAAGGTTATTCTCTACATAACACAGCAGAGCTCTGTCAACTGTTGAGTCGCTTGTTTTTTCAAAACCGCTGGTCAGACAGCTTTAATATTTGGTTTACATGTCCTTAGGATGACCTTAGTGAGATAATTTCATACAGTCAGGAAATACTTAATTTTGTATCCATGTCTATAGTAGCTTCAGGGACTTTGGCCCTATGTTTTATTAGGTTCTCAGTTGTGGAGTGTTGTTGTTTGCAAACATATGGCATGATATTTACAAAAAGCATAGTCATGGTATAAGCCAAACAAGCTGATTTCCATACCATATGTCAACAAATTTGAATATTGGGTTGTTGCACATCAAGTGACAAATAATTTAATCAAATATACACTGAAGTGTCTGGGGATTTATGTATGTGTACAATACACATATTGTTTACATAGATATGTATATACACATACATGTTTACTATACATACGGTTTTGCATATACACATATATCCTGCTTACAGTATATTCATCAGTAATGGAAGTGTACTTGGCTTTCTTTTTTGAACAGCTTTGATAGTGACATTCTGATCTTTTGGGAGATGCATGAGTACGATGTCAGGATATGGTAGACCTACTTGTCACAGTGGACTGCAAGCTGTCAGTGCCATTGGTAAGTTTACCAGCTATTGGTCAGTTTAATGACTATGTATTGGTAAGAATATTGTTGGAGTAGGTTCTATGAATATTTTAATTAACCTTGTACAGGATAGAGATATTTGACACCAGTAAACTCAGTGTTTCATCCAGACAGGGGGATGGGGGATTCCCCCTCTGTTGACATGTTGGCACCCCCTAGTAATTTGTCAAGGGGGGACCAGCCCCCTATGAAATTGTGAAAGTCACATTTTAGAGATACAAGTAGAACACATGAACTGGTGAAATCCCCCCTAAATTTTCTGCTAAAGGGGAAAAAATCCCCCTGTTGATGCCATCCTGGATGAAACACTGTAAACTTGCCTTTGAAAGCTTAGCAATTATGAATTATTGCGTGTAAATGGGACAGGTAATACTTTCAAATCATGCAGTGAAAGCATCATCTTAGGACGGTGATGCTGTGATGATCAAGTTTAGCATGTGCAGACATGCAAATGCACTTCTTGAATCACTGGCATCAACCAACTTTCCAAATGGGTTGTATTATAAAACCATGGAACCCCTACTCCTCCAAGGGAGAAACTTTATTTCATCAATATGCCATCACGATGCATTTCACATATGATACATTCAACTTTTGACTGTGTTCATGGTGTTACAATTATTTACAAATACACGTAATATTTTTTAATGCTTTTCATTTCATAGGTTTGTCCATTGGGACTTTCCTTGGGCCAAATCAGAGGTACGTGACGTGTATTTCCTAAATTGATCCCTTTCCCAATTTTTTTTCAGTTTCTTTTCATCATAATTGACGTTTCAAAACCCTGTCAAATATTCTCACAAACTTTTCATTTTAGAAATAGTGTCAACATGTTTAATTAAAGGGACAAAGTCGGCCATTTTTCATAAATTTTGTTTGATGCGAGATACTACTTATATTGTTTGACATGTTGAAAGATATTGAATGAATGGGTGACCAAGCATGTATTCGACCCCGGTTTTAGACACGATACATGAAACCATCGCGAAAATGAGTTAATGGTCATGACCATTAATTCATTTTCGCGATGGTTTAATAACAAAAATCCTGAATATTTTTCATTTTGTCTGTCTTTCCAGTGCCAAATGTGCCATCGACGATGCTGACCCAGACAATAATGCCATCCTGACCAATGCAGTGGACTGTCTACAGTTTTTAGACATTGAGGTATGGAACAAAAGGAATCAACAGTTAAACTGTTGCAGTACTCATTAAAAGTGTTTTATATATTGTAGTAATGGTAAGCAAAGATTCTCACATGTTCATTCCAGACAGAATCTTGCCACTGACACCAGAACACAGTCCAAGCCACCATGAAAACCATGTTATTGTGTGTCACAGGTACCAATCAACCTAAATATGGCATATTCAAAACACTCCACCCGTAATCAACAAACCATTACACATGTTGGTTTAAGTCCAAGTGTAATAATCAAGGCTACCTATATAAATATGTATATTTTGTAGTCCTAAGCAAATATTCTCTTTGGTACCATGAAATTTCACAACCATATGTGTGAATTTTGGCTCATACACGGAAATTTCTAAAGTCCTACAATGTTCTTATATCACACTGACTACCATACACTGAACTGGCATTGAAAAGGTGACAGAAACAAACTACCTTTTGACACTAGACCTATACTCAAGATCTTTAAAAAGTCATTATTTCTATCATCGTCCATTGAAATTGTCAAAATACTATTTTGATTGGCACTCTAAAAGTAGTATTGCAACAGTTGATGGCAATTACTAGACCTCATGAATGTCATGCACAAAAACCCAGAAAAGCGAAAACTTTCATCTGCAACATTCAATGTAATATTCAGTTGTGATCTATGGCATGCATAGCAAGTTAATTCTAAATATTTAACATTACATTTTCCATTGCCTTCCTATGACTGCCTTCACCTTCCTCTACATGACCTTTGAACTCACAGAATATGAATTGTATATATGCCTTTGCAGCACCCAGTGGGTCAGTTATTCAATGCAACATGCCAGTCTCATCACAAGAGATACGGCACATCAACCACTACTCTAGCTGCTATGGCTGCATTCTGGTCAAAGGCAGTCATCGGCCTTCTGGATCAGGTAAGACACAAAAACCCATTTCAGATCAGATCCAAGCTCTATCTTTAAAGCTCCATAAGCTGTATCTTTTGGCTATTTTTTCAAAACTTTTGTGATGTGGTTTCCCTACACTTTCTGCATTAAATCCCTAAACTGTAATTTAACGTCAGAAGTAGTTAGCATATCAACACAACCTATATGAGTATAATCTCCATTGTTATTGTTGAAAATTGTTTTCAAGTCCGGACTAGAATTCATTTGTAAACAATAAACAATGATCTATACACACATACAAGCTGTGTGGACAAAAAGAATACTCAAAATTTCAGCATGACAAACGGATTAGGGTCATACACAGTAGTTGATATACAGAAGCAGAATACTGAAAAACTTGCCGCAAGTTACAGCTTATGTCCCTTTAAGGTAGTATGCGCCTTGAAAGTGAAAGACTTAAACTTTAGCTCAAACATTCCTCAATGAAACTTTCAACCATTCTCTTATCAAGTCAAGAATAAATATCAGGGGTCACTGTGCAAAGTTTGATACTAGAGAATCAAATTACGTGACATTTACAGATACTTGAAATTCAAAATGGCTGCCATCCTTGTGCTAACTCTACATGGGGGGGGGGGGGGGGGGGGGAAATTAAATTTTAAATTTTTGAAAAAATAAGACATTAAAAACTTTTATTACTTCTAGTAGACCAGAAAAGAATTGTAAAAATTGAGAGTCTGAATGTCTGTCCCTGAGGCATATTCTACCTTAATATACAAAAAAAACAATTGCCTGTCTGAAATATTCCTGTATGTTATAATGGGAACCACAGGAAAATAAAGTAAAGATATGGTGTTTCTGCCAACGATAAGACAAGTGTAAGACAGACAGGATTTTTCTGATCTACATGTAATGTTGGTGGCAGATAATCGCACACATTATGGTGTATTAAGTATAAAACCTACAATATCAGTGTTATTGTGTTATTTAGGGTAAAGAAACCTTTGAGCAATGCAAAATAAACATGTACTTTTAGCCACTGTAAAGCACCATGCTTGATCTGAAGTGTTTTGATCTTTCAGGGTGTTCCGGTGATGACCATGGCAGAAACCATGTCAGATATGCTGGAAGACTGTACAGCCAAGGCAGTGGAGTTTTCAATTGCAGTTGAGGTTGGTAGAGGTGATGTTGATGAAACACTGACAGCCAGCAGTGACTTGGAAGATGTGCGAGGTGTTGATGATGGAATTGAAGGAAATAGGTGTACACATGCAGAGAAGAGAGATGATCAAGAAAGTGAAGACTTTTTTGAAGTTGAATTTGAAGGAACATCTGGAAAGACCAGTGCAGATAAAGAATGGAAGATGGGCTCTCATGCGAATGATATAATCAGAAATACACCCAGTTTGTCACACACAGTGAATGCATTGACATTGACAGCTGTACCAAAGCCTCCTAAATTGCCAGAACTTCCAGAAATTGCAATGACCTCTCTCAAAGGTGAAAGGTCATATCTGGTTGTTTCTGGAGATCACAGTGAAAGCGATGAAGGTGAAAGTGATGACGATGATGATATTTCCTGGTATTTTGGGGGAAAGATGCCATCGCCCCCCAAGTTTCCAGAGATTCCAGAGCTCTCATTCCTGATGGAAAGCAATACAAGTGTCAGAAGGGACAGGATAGGGAATCACGCTACACATCCAGAAGGGCCTGATGGAGGTAGAGGGGGTATTGTTGACATCACCGACAGGGAGGACCGCATTTCTACATCAAAGACCAGTACAATGCTTACAACACATCATTGTAATAATAACACAACAGCCAAGACAAGCAATACAGCAGACTGTCAGTTGCACTTTCACTTTGAACGAAGTATATCAGGTACAAACTCAGGTGCAATGTCAAAAGAAACGGATATCTGTGCCAATGACAATGATAATGATTGTCACATTGCCAGTGATGAGGTTGGTTTGGCCGCTGATGACTTTGATGACGATTTTGAGAACTGTTTTGTTGAAGGTCACTATGAAGAAGGTTCTGTGAGTCAGGGGAAGAAGACAAGTTCAAGGTCAAAACATTTACAGATCGGTGAAACTGACGGTGAACGTCCTTCAGACATATCACATCACTGTCAGCTAGTTACAAGAACAGAAACTAATGATCGACCAGATGTACACTTTCCCCTTGAAGCAAGCTTTACAGAGACAGACAACAAAGATTTCCGTCCATCTGAGAAGCAAAAACTCACTTCAGAGAACTTGGAGAAAATGCTGTCAGAAAAAATGAAAGTAAAGTCTATCGAGAGAATTAAATCTGTTTGCAATGCAAGTAGACATTTTACATCCATCCAAGGCATTGTTGATCAACAAAGGGATACTGATGTTGCCAACAGTACTGATATTGCACAAAGGACTCTTGAAGAGGCTGATTTGAGAGACAAAGTGTATAATAGGGAGGGACAAATGTCAAATTTAAGCGAGTCATCTTCAGCAAATGTTGAGAAATATTCTATGCAAGAAGAAATTATTAGAATTGAGGAAATGCTTAGTAACTTAGAGAAAGTGAAAGATATCAGGCCGTCAACACTCACTGGTTTGCAGAATAACAGCAGACATTTTAGAACGGTTGAGAGTGTTGTTGCAGAGAAGAAGTCGGAAGATCCCATAACCTCATTGAACATCATATCTGCTAAGAGAGAAATTCAAAACTCTGTGGCCAATGAAGGCAAGTCTAGTGTTGGAATTCTAGAGGTAGGTGGTTTTGGGAATCTATCATTTGGGAAACTAGAAGCAGCTGAGAGACCTTCTCTGACCTCCATTAAGAACAGAAGTCGACACTTCCGACCTCAAGATGACATTCCAAGCAGTGACAGTTTGGATGATGGAATCACAGTGGAAGATCAGAGGACAGGACCTGCTGGTATGATCAAAGGGAATCCTACTGACAGTGTTGGTGAATCTGTCAAGGTTACGGATATCAACAAACTAGGGTAAGCCTTTCATTTACAGATCTGCAAAGCCACAAATTACTGCAACATGATTGTTAAATCCAATTCTTCCAGACTCTGTACTCTCAGTTTGGCAATGTTGATGTGTTATGTTTTAAAATCTCAGGAATCCAAACAAACAAACAAAACTTGAGGTTTTGGTGTTCACCTGTGCAGAGTTGAAAAGTTTCTGGTGTATAATTTTCTGAGAGAAGGCCAAATTGTGTTGCTGTGTCACATGTTTGGTGACAGATTTACTGTGATTTTGTTATTTGACTTTTCAGTAATGCTCTCTGCCATGGGAAACGCCAAATGATGGACCTAGCCATTGAAGCATACAAACAACAACGGCAGGAATGCAAGGACAGGGACAAGTAAGAAAATCTATTTATGACTATCAATGATTCAAATTGTAAACTTCCTTTGACAAATCATTGTTTTTGAAATGACAACATAATCTGTTGATCGTCAAGAAGTGTAATATACATGTGTATACTGGAAGATGCTTAGAAAAATGATGTTGTCTCTTTTTGTGTCCATTGTTGAGAGACAAATGCTGCAGTGTTGCATTTCTTTATTCCTTGATGGCTTTAAAAATTGCATGTGATGACTGTATTGTATAAAATTAACTGTTTGTTTTTTGAATGGAATATTCATGAAGCCCAAAGATGTTATTCTAAAACTGCACAAATACTGAAATATCATCGAGCATTACTTGATAATGCTAATATTAATCATTCTTGGAACTTAGTTTCTTGTGTGTAGATATCCTAAAAAATTGTTCCAATACAGTAGAATTTAGACCAGGCTCTAAGTCTGTCATGGTATTGACTAGTTGTGATATTTGATTCAAAACTTAAATAATGTATTCATTGTAATTTTCATCAATAGATTCACCTTTGACCTGAATCTCATTAACATTTGCTGCATCACTGGTCCATCCATGACACAGTGTCGTCTTGAAAGTGGTCTGGTAATTGAGGTTGCCAGCCGGTACCTTCAAATTATACACTCAGTCGCACACAGAGAACATCACGTTCTGGTGAGCTTTTACATGTATGAATGCTTAACAATTAATAATGACTTAATATCTACAGTCATTGTTGTTTCAGAATTACTGTGTAAATTCACTTGTACACGTGTATTGAATCCATATATTCCCAGCCTTACTTACAAAATGCTCAGCGTAGAACTTGCACTGATGTGTAGTATCTCGGAAGCTGATATCCAATTGGGTGGCTGAATCTTACTGTTATAGTAACATAATACAAAAAGACTCCCTAAGTTGCTGTGAATAGTGGCAATCAACCAATCAGATATAACCTTCCAAGTATGCTGCACATCAGCAGTGGAACTCATGTGAGTTTATTTGCAATTCATACTGTCAATAACTTTTGAAACTATCTATTATGCTGACTATTGTATTGTTTGCATATTAAAGGTATACAGTCACCTGTAATCTAAATATGCTCAAATATGGTCAAAGGGGTGTTTCTTGGTATTCAAAATGCCCATGTGAGGGCGCTGTTTTAAAACGGCCACCCGCTTAAAATCTGTGATTGGTTAGATTTTCTCTTTCCATGGCAACTGTGGCAAAATTGGAACAGGTGATGGTATACCTTTAAGTCTTCTGTACCATGCCATTAAAAAAATTGAATTTAATTTCAAATTTTATACCTCTTTGAAAGCTACAATTCCATAATCGATTAAAGCATTAAATCTCACACATTTGCTTTTACAACACAAAGTCAGCCCTTAGTGATTTATTGCTTTGATCTTCAGCTAATCAACGGTGATGTGAAACCCAGCTTCAGACACACTGGTTACAAGGAATCAGTGTTGATATCATTGGTACAACATCCAGCAGACACAGTCGTGGAGAGATCCTGGTTAGATGATGTCATCAAGATACTCTGTGAGGTCGGTTTGGAATAAAAGTATCACAACAGCCGTGCATGTACATATTTGTGAAACCCCCAATCACATCATAATATGAAAGTATGAAAGCAGAGTCATGCAACAGACATGTCATATCTTTTTTAGCAAAATCATAATATATAATATTTTTTTCAAGAGTTAAATTTGTGTAAATAATGAGAAGAGTGAATACCAATGCACAGTTCAGAGCCAATTTTATCACAAGCTGTTTGTGACTTCAAAATATATGACAACTGAAAAATTTCATCTCTTTATCTCCGAATCTTCAAAGAGGTAGCCATCATGGGCTGGACAGTAAAAGGAGTGATGAATATTTCTCTCAGTATGTTGTGGAAGTTAGCTAACGTGGAAGATATTTATGATTTTACGATTTCTGTTTGAGGAAATGCAGTCATTGAGAACATGTTGTGTATACTTTATTTCATTTCAACAGTAGTATATGACCAGTTTGTGAAAGACAGCATCAGGAAGTTTTTGTTTCATATCTGTATTATGTACAGGTTGGAGCTAGTATTATCATGATGAGAGGTACAGCTGATGATCGTCTCCATGACTACTGCATGACTAATGAGATACTTCTGTTGGAAAATGTCAAGTACACTGCATTGCAGGCATTATCTGTTGCTATGGATACCAATATCCTGACATATATCACAGATGCAAGTAAGGTGAGTGAAACCAAACACTCAAAAGTTTCCCAAAAATTAGAAGTTTGGCTGGTGAAATTTGAACAGTACTCTTTGTTCTTTATATGACTGATTAAGGTGGAGCTGCATGTTGCCAACACAGTATTTTTTCAAAGCAATATTTCTTATCAAAGATGACAGGGAAACCCCCTCATACTATATATTTTCAAAAAGCAGAGACTCTGAAGTTTAGTATGATAGCAGTAGTTTACTTGAAGGATGAAGTGGGTCTATATTTGGGGTAAAAAACCTTAATTTTGGTATTAATGATATTTATTAATTTAAGTCAAAAACTTGACACTATTTTCTGAAACGTAATACTTCACTTGAAAGAAGAGTATATGTAGAAAACAATGACTTTTCTGTTTTGCATTATCTATCCTCATTCTAAAATAGCAAGGGTTGAAAGACTGACCCTCAAAATGATTAAAATCATGATTAGCAAAATTGAAATACCTCCTATTCAAAATGTGAGAAATTTATCGCTTTTGTTACATAGCATTTAGAAGAGATAATGTGAAAATTTCAGAAAATTTGACTCAGCCAGAGTGGAGTTATATTCTTCTGAATTCTTGATATTGGGAGAAAAAAGAAACCAGAAAATCAGGTGATTTGCATATGTTTGCATAAATTAACACTTCTCTATCATGTAACAAGCGACTGCTTGACAAGCTAAAAGGTGAACCCAACCAATATTTTAATCTTTGGTGGACAAATTTATTAAAGTTTAATGAATATTTGCAAAAATGTGATTTTTGGTCAAAATACACTGTGTTTGGTGCAGCACCCCCTTAACTAGGCCTGATAAATTTTAGAAAGTACTTGCCCCTTAACAACTTAAAAGAACAATTGATATGTAGACTTTCTATTCCTCTTTTTATTTTGCCATTGGTATCTAATATTTCTTTCTTTCCAATGCATATTTCTTCAAATTTGGAGAAGGGATTCTATTGGACAAAGACTGTAGAGTTACTTTTCCAACACTGCAGAAATTATGACTTGGAGAAAATATTTCAACATGTTCCTTTGTGTTTTGCATTTATTTTAACATTTCAAAGTCAACTCTTTCATTTCTTCAGAAAATTGATATTTGATATTCTGCATAAAATACAAAGAACAAAGTTGTTAGGGTGTAGGGTATTTCTTGTTCTCACTTCACAATTTGGAAGGTTCTATCGTTTTAACTCTTATGTCTGGACTGTACCTGGACAAAGTGAAGAGAAATAGTGATATTAGGAAGTCTTTCAATCTTAGATTTGTAATTTCTTATCTAGCTGTTTTCACTGTACATCATGCTTACCAGGTTGACTGTGGGAAACCAGTTTATGTTGCATGCTGGGAATCAGGGTGGCAGCCTAAGACTGGGTTGAAAACAACCAATTTGAAGAGAACAGGGTACATCAAGCTGACAACAGAGTGTCACATTCAAGTAAGCATAGAGTGTTTACAGTGTACAGTGTACATCACCCTTTACTGAGCAGCTCTGTTTAACAAGGGTAGCTATGTTGTCTTTTTTCAAAATTTTACCTCTTTTGCACCCATTTCAGATTATATACCATGTACATGTAGATGGAGCTATCCCATCAAAACCATGAGATTGTCAAAAGTAACAGTAGAATGATGAGATGGTCATTGATATGCAGTCAACAGTTGCACTGTCATCTTCCCTGTAGATTTTGAATACATTATGCATTGTTGAAAAGTACAAGAAATGAAGCAATTTCAGTATTGTAATGTTTTGTTATTTGTTTAACAAAATCAGTGCCAGCAATGTACAGGTAGTATGAGTTCAATCATTTCATCACTGTCTCACCACAAGGCTTCAAACCAATCCATTAAAATCAGTGCTGCTATACTGCTTGGTTTTAAAAGGACTAACCGTGTCACCTCACGATTTTAGTAAATAATATTTGTTTTCAATGTCAAAGTTTGAACTTTTTTGAATGAAATGGTGAAGAAACTTTAGAAATTGAGATGCAGTGGTCAACAAAAACACATTGCTTACAAAATTACATTCTTTTTTTTCTGTAGACATTAATCCTGTGTGCACCGAGTACTGTCTTGTTGGCCGGTTTGAAGTATGACTTCCTTAACTGTGCACACAGATTGCAGCATGCAGTCACTGAAAGGAAGCTATTACCTGGTGGGGGCGCTATTGAGTTGAAACTGATCCAGTATTTACAGACAGTGTACGGTGAGTGGCATGTTGCACTGTACATGTATATTTTTCAGAAAAGTATTTCCACCAATGGCCATCCATCTGCTGATAAGTCAAGTTGATGCAAGACAGATATGGAAATGATTCCTTGCGATATCAGAGTTCAATCATGAATGTAAAAAATCAATTTTTGTCTGAAAACTTTGCTGAGTGCTTTTGCAGGAATAGGGATATTGTACTTTGTTGTAGCACTTATTTCCTGATTGAAAACTCTAAAACTCATTTCAAGGAGTCCAACCACATGGTCAAGTAATAAAGTCAGGTGCACAAAGACAAAATTTTTTCAGAATTTCTGTCGGAAGTGACAAATATCTCTTTGAGTCGAGTTGACTGGTTTTATTCAGTGGCAAACCTTTAATAACAATCAGCTGTATTCTGATTGTATGAAAACAAAATCAGTTATCTGTACAGTGACTATCTGTAAATGATAGGTGACAATGAGCATGCCGTCATCCAGACTGAGAGTGTCTCATGGACTATTATGTTTGTGCACAAGTAATGTCCCACACCACAGGTGATGACTTTGCAATACAGCGTCTCAATGTTGACAACACGTGTTGATAGCAAATAACCATTGCAGTAATCGCCATAGTATCACTGAATTATTTCATTATTTGATATAGATACTGCCTGTGGTGAAATTGACAATTGGATCACCACAAGCGTAAAAAGAACATGACTTCAATTTCTGTGTTCTGTATTTTCTAGAACTTCATGATATACTTTGAATAGTCATTCATTAGAAGTATCCACCTAAAATATGCAAGTCAACTGTGTGTAAGTCAACTGTGTGTAAGCCATGTATGGTTCAGTTGACGTGTTGAATCAACATGTTTGTCACTACAGAAATTCTGAAAAAATTTTGTCTTTGTCTTTTTTTTGTCTTTTTTTCAAAGTTTGAGGATGCATGTCTTTCTCATACTTAGAAAACTTTATAATGTACGTTTTCATTGAATGGTATTTTTGTTAAAATTTTCAGGAAATGGTAGAATAGGTGAGATACATGGTTATGAGGGCGTCATAGCACTGGCACTGCAAAATGTCTTCCAAGAATACCTGAGCACTACAATGTTGAACACTGGACATGACAGCAATGTTGCTCACATTTATCACTCAATTCACCAAGCTTTGCAAAATGACCGGCCACACGCCTACATTTTGTCAAACCCAGAGTCTGAGGATTTGACAGACATGGTGTGTGATTGTCTTGGTGCAAAGACAGCGGCGTGGAAAGCAGCCTGGAGTCTAGTGAAGCTCATTTTGCAGTGTGATATGCATATTGTAACTGGTATTGAGAACAAGGCTGGCATTCGGTCCTGGATGCACGGGGATAATTTGATAGGAATTTTGTGATTCTAGCTCTGACCATTTTGATGAGCAAGACATGATCATACTATATGGTACAGATGAAGCACTTAATTTGCATGGAGATGTTAGCTTAGAGGTCATCCCAGGACAGATTATCATTTTTGTTGGGAAGGCTGGCAATAAAGTGGAAGCCTTTGTTACATAATATGGAGGTAAATATATTGATTCCCCATTGACCAGGATGTGTATATTATCCTGGATGATTTTGCTATTAAGACTTTTCTGCCAGTCTTCCTCGCAGAGATTGGTAAAGGAACATGATTCAAGTACCTCTCTGTGAAAGGGAGGTAATTCTAGGAGAACAGTTTTCACATTAAAATTGCTGTTGAATAACCCCTCAAGTGGTTTTAGTCTGTGGTCTAGGAAGAGTTCCCAAGGATGTTTTATGTCATCATTTAAGTATTTCTCGGCAAAGTTAATGCATGTGCATGGTTTTGACATCTGGAGCCTTTAATGCCTCCCGAAATTTCTCTCTTCACCTTTCTGGTAATGCTATCTTGACCATTCCACAGAAATTTCAAGACAACCTGGTATTCAAGGTGTTGCTGTTGTCATCCTCAAAACATAATTAAGCTGAGATAAACGGGACATTTTTGAAACTTGAATTTTCCTTGTTAGGATGAGGCGCCCATTTCTTACATGCCCAAGGTTTGTTCAATTTACCTTATAATTGGTCGGACACAATTAAGTAGTGTTGAACTGGCAATGGACTGGGTTCAAGTCTGTGATTTGTGAACATGTGAGTGGGCTGAACGGCGATACTGGGGAGTTTCACCAGAAATCTCATCCTTCAGAAACTAACTCACTTCTGTGCAGACTCAAAGGTAATGCATTCCATGACTACGAAAACCTGACTTTAGCTGCCAACTTTTAAGTGGTTTTTGTGAAATAGAAGAGACATGAGACAAACTGTTGCAAATGATTGTAATTTTTAAGAATTCAGCGACTTGAACCAAGTCTAAGCTGGTAGTTGTGGGAGATGTAGATTCAAGCTCAACAAAGCCTACTCAACAGGTTTAGTAGGCGTGAATAGTCAAAAAAATCTTATATTAGTATCATAATTATGGAATGTTGATGGTATTAATAAAACTGTCATGGTATTACATCAAGGTTTAGCTTCCTTTCTTAATGAACATTATGAATTATACTTGACTAGTCTATCACACATCTAATATACATGTAGTATAAGTGTACAGTATTTGAAGCTCTGGCTTTATTTTTAGTATATTAGTATTCATAATGTTTCATGATTATGATATTAATATAATATTTCTCAGCCTGTGCCCTCCTACTGAAGTTGGGATTTGATGGGTTGTGTTGGCCATTTTATGTCAAATGGTTTTTTCTTCCTGCTTTTCCGCTTGCCACGACAAAGAGCTTCAGTTTTGTCCTGGTTTGCCTTCAGGCTAGACAGGGAGTTGACTACACTTGTACTCCCATGTGTCGTAAAAGATTGCATGAAGTCTCGTCTCAGATCATCAGCAAATACTGCGTATTTACACAGCAATATTTACATTGTGTATTTAGCTACTATAGACTATAGTCTATAGAAGCTATTGGGATGGGTATCCGTCATCCGTCCGGCGTCAGTCTGTATGTATGTATGTATGTATGTCTGTTTGTGAGGCGTCCGTCCACTCAAATATCTTGAGAACCGCAGTACTTACTGATTTGATATTTGTTGTGTAGATGAAAAATATGATTTTGAGAAATTTTTTTTTTAATTTTTTGATATTGTTGAAATAGGCAAATTAATGCCAAAAAAGGTGTTTTGGTAAAAAATCTTCTTCTTCATAACCGCTGGTCAGACAGCTTTGTTATTTGGTATACAGGTCCCCAGGGATAACTCAACTTAGATTTGTTCAAATTGTGATGAAATATGCAAATGTGTATTTTTAAGGAATTTTTTTGTCATTTTTGGTCAAAATTTGACTTACATTGTATGTAATTCTTGTACTGTATAAACCCTATCAATTCACCCAGAAAAAAATAATTAATATGATTTTAAATAATTGAATTAATTAGGAAATCATCAAAGCCAAAATAATTTTAGTGTGGAATTATCAGAAAGTTCAACTTTTTTGACAGTTCATAGTGAAATGCTTACCATCTTGGAGGATTAAAACATGTAAAGGCTACTTTCCTGAATCCTAACTTTGATATATTCTGAACCACCATTTATGTTATCTAAAAGAAATTGCTCATAATAGTTTGTCAGAATAGGGTGGTCAAATAAATAGAGATAGAGAAACTTCTAATTTCCATTTATGGTTGACTTGGTAAGGATAAAATAAGATTACTTTTTGAGGAAAAAAATAGAGTGGTCAATTAAAAGAGTGGTCAAAGTGATAGGGTTTTTATGGTAAAGCTGGACTGTAAGATTCCTCATGTGCTATTTATAGCAATTATGCAATCTGTGTAAACAGTGCAATGAAAGTGTAACATGATTCCTTATAATGCTTTTGATGACCTTGAACTTCTTAAGTTACAAACATTTGTCTCTTCAGTGTGCTTTCTCTGAGTATGTACAGTCTCAACTTATTCAACAGAACTTACTTACAATGTTAATTTGAAAGTTAAAATGTGCATGGTTAATAGGATGAAAATACTGATATTAATTAAAAGATAATCAGCTCAAGATTCTTTATAACCTGACAGATATGCTGTTTTATTATGATGTAAATCTTGATTTAAGCAAGTCTTGTTTACTTGAATTAGAATGTAATTAACTCTTGTTTATTTGCTATGATAGACTTATAAAGTCTGATGAAATATGCAAATCTGTATTTTTACAGAATTTGTATTCTTTTGTCAATTTTTGCCATTTTTGGTCAAAGTATTTGTTTCTCAAAAGTTAATTATCTGATAGCTTTGATATTTGGTATACAGGTTCCTGGGTTTTATCTTAATGTAATATATTTAAATTATGATGAAATCGTCAATTTTGTATTTTTTGCAGCTAATTTTGCCATTTTTGGTCAGGCCATCCTGAAATGAGCTATCAAAGATATCCACCTTCTTCATCAATACATGTGTCACAAAAACTTATTCTCTACATAACACAGCAGACCTCTGTCAACTGTTGAGTTGCTGTTTTTTCAAAACCGCTGGTCAGACAGCTTTAATATTTGGTTTACAAGTCCCTAGGATGACCTTAGTGAGATATTTTCATACATTCAGGAAATACTTAATTTTGTATCCATGTCTATAGTAGCTTCAGGGACTTTGGCCCTATGTTTTTAAATTGATTTAGAAAATCTCTAAACTAAGAACATACTTAAGGTAGTATGTGCCTTCAAAATGAAAGACTTAAATTTTTTCTCACATTTTCCTCAATGAATCTTTCAAAATCATGAATAAAAATTGAGGGTCGCCAAGCAAATTTTGGTACTGGAGAAACAAATGACCCAAGATTTACCAACAGCTGAAATTCAAAATGGCTGCCCTCCCTGTGTTAACTCAATGTAGAAAAATTAAAGTTTCGATTTTCGATAAACTAAGCCAGTGAAAAGTTTTCTTACACCAAGAGCTTTAAAATGAACCCCCACAAGTGGTAGATCAGAAAAGAGTTGTAAAATTTTGAGAGTCCGAACATCTGTCCCTGAGGTGCGTTCTACCTTAGGCCAAAAATGTGTTTGTTTCTCATCCTCACGTGCGTCAAAGAAATAAAATGAAAAAAATAAATGCAAAAATACACGACAATAGTGCATAATACAGTGCTGTATAAAACAGAACTGTAAATACAATTATTGATACTAACATTCCATTCAGAACTGTAAACATATGTCACTGTTATATTAAGCAGACAAAACTGTGCATTGCTGCACTAAAAGTCAAACCACAGAACTGTTGCTGTACAAAAATACTAAAGCAACACTGCTGTGCATTTATCTCTGCGTGCAGTCCTATGTTGTTTTCATGTTTTTTGCAAGTTCTTGTTGATTGAAGAATATTGAGAGAAAAAACCAGCATCACCGCATCATTTTTGAAATATGTCTAGGATGAGAAACAAACTTTTTATTTTTCTTGGCCTCAAGGTGACATGGAGGCTATCTGGTGAAACCAGTACAGAAACCATTGTTCATCAAACAGCTACACAGATCTGTGTAATTAACTAGGTTATGAATTATTATTTAACTTTGGGTCCAAAACCAAAGATGTTGCATTCCATGATGTAATCCCATTCGAGAGAATTAAAGTTTTTTTTTCCAAAGTCCATTGCTAAAGACAGTATCTTTGGCGAAGCATTTATATCACTGTAAAATTTCCTCAATCAGTCTGACAGTCATATGTGTCTATACCTTTTACAAAGGTCCTCCGTTGACAATCAACTCAGCGAGGGAGGTCCTTCAGCCCGTTGGCAAGACACTTTGATCCTTTTTAAAAACACTGGGTTTTCTAACTGTGGAGGTTGTACAGTTGAGGAATGACAAAAAGTTTGTGGTCACTTCATGACCACTGCGATACAGTTCCACTGTTCAGAACTTGGTCTACCGTATTTACAGGGCTAAACAAGATATCCCAGTTCTCCCAAAACGTTCGAAGATGAAGCAGCCACGACCACTGAAATGCATACAACATGCAGCAGTACTCATTCGCAAGCATTATTGCAATTAGACTGAAAGATCCGTCGCTCGAGGGCGCTCTCTAGGCGACGGATCTTCCAGTCTCTGTAGCAATATGAGTTGCTCGAATTTCGCGATTTGTTGGTAACCCAGGGAAAAGTTGTGTTTGGGAATCTTGCTAATTACTTCGTCAATTTACCAGGGAGAATAATACTGTTTTTTTCTTTGACCCTTATGCGACCACCAACCACTCCTGTTGGTGGCTCTCTCAGGTAAAATAGGTTCCTATGCGTCTTCCAAAACTCATGAAAAGGAGCGTTTTTGTGGGAGGTCTGTGAAAACAAGAAAAAGCGGTACTTTTTTACCAAAGGCTGGTCCTTTATGAATCTTAATAAATAATATTCTCAATTGTACAGCCATGCCTTGGCTAAGTGAAAAAAACACGATTTGAACTAATTTGGGATAATTGGATTTTCATATTTTTCAAATTTCTCAAAAGTGTTAGATGACGTAAAGCTGGATGTTGCAATATCGCAAATTATTCATAAAAACAAGTGTGTAATGTAAAAAGAAAAGCAGATGAGATTACATTTGCAGATTAAATCGGCATTACTTCACCATCCAATCATCCCAAATTAGTTACAATCGTGTTAAAATGAGATTGTTGTACAATAACGTCATCATGGACAATATTCTTTTTCATGGACAATACTCTTTATTCCATTACAATCTGGTTACTCAAAGAGTGTGTCGAAGAATTACTTCCGATATTCACTTGTATGTTGAACTGTTCTTTTCAAAATTGCATTTTTTCCCGATATTTAGAAGGAAGCTATAGTAATACAAAAAGCCAGGTGCTGGTACATATCTCTCCAGATTACCGGTTAGTAACTTATTAAAGCTTTGTTTCAAAGCCTTTTAAACGGGTCGTCTTTGACCAATTAACAGCTAGCTCTAATGAAGCAAAGGCCCGTTACCTGTGTGTCACTCTGCATACAGGCAATATCATAGTACTGAGACTGTACTCAGCAGGGTAACTTCTGACATATTTCAGTGTATGGGAAAACAACAGGTAGCATTGATGGCGTTGCTAGATCTGCCTTTGGCACAGTAGATCACCAAATCGTGCTCAACACTATGAAGGCTGAATTTGGTTTAGACAACACAGTTTTTGAATTGGCTTGCATCTTATCTGAGTAACAGATCACAAAGACTACTGATATCCGACAGTTTGTCTGAAAAGTATGGTATCAGATTTGGTGTTCTACAGGTATCTTGCCTTGGACCGGTTCTGTTTACAGCTTATTCGAGTACATTGTTCCACGTCATAAACAAACTGTCATTTATTATACAGTCATGGTGTTGAAAGTGTTTTCACCGAGAGATAATGATCAAACCAAATCACCTGAATGCGTATATAAACGTGTTCGTGTTTGTGATATTCAAAATTGTACGTTTGAACAGAGGTTAAAAAATAATGATAAGAATACAGAAGTTGTGACTTTTGGTACCAAACAACAGCTTGCCAAATTAACTTGTGACCATGTTCGAATTAGTTGTGACAGCATCAAAATTGTTGATAGGGTTCGTAACCTGGTAGGTTATCATGATTCAAGCTTGTCGATGGAACACCGTGTCACCAAGTCAAAAAGCCAGTCACGACTCATACAACCCCCGACGAATTCGTCAATATTTGAATCAAGACATTACTGAAATTCTTGTTCACGCTCTCATGAGCTCTCATCTCGACTATTCGATACTTTAATCTTATATAGCATGCCAAATTAGCTGTTTAGTAAGTTATATCGCGTTCAGAATGATGCAACAAGAGTGGCGAGTGGCATTTCTTTTTTAATAATTTTATCAACTCCACTGATAAGCTTTTATTGAATTGCTTTTTACATTTCAAACATCTTCTCGTCTTTTGTCTATGGTTCTACTCGTATCATATTCTTGTTCATTGCATATTTTTTCTTGTTCACTTGTGAAGCGCTTTTGAATATTTTATCTTCGAAAAAGCGCTGAAAAAAGCCATTAAAATTAAACAGTAAAGATCCACAGGGTAACTGTGGTACGCAAAGAATATTGATCCTTGATTAAGCTGGTTGCTTATAATGAATGACTAAAATGTGAGATCCATTAACTATAACGTGACGCCGCTTGGTTTACGCCAGAACACACATGCACGACACAGACTTTAAAGAAAAATGAAAATCGTAAAATGTTTCTGATAGTTGTTTATAAAGTCGTTATCGCTGATTAAAATCACTGCAGTTACATGTAAGTAGCGGGGGAGTTAAACTTTAAGCTATTTTTTGTTCAGGTTAGATCCGTCGCTCGAACGTGTCAAAACGATAAACAGAATGCCGTTAAAAACATGCCAATATGTATATTGTACACATTGTCACGTTTTAACGGCATTCTGTTTATAACGGCATTCCGTTCTTGTCAAGAAAAGCAATATGTGAACATGAGCAAAAATCACTTAGAGAACTTTTTGTTGAGGATTGTGTGTCCTTACGGCTGCTAGAATAAACAGAAAAATGAATTGAAATACATTATTCCTAAGCAGCGTCTAGCTGTGACAAATAATGGTGGTAAGAAATGCAAAAAGTACGACAATCGACACCTTCCAAGGCAGAATCATGGCATTCCCGCTTACATCACAAGGCTCGCAAGGTGGCGCTGTTACAGGTTCCTCACACGGCTCGTCTTTGAGCAGTTTCATGGCGTAGTCAAGCCAAAATGTTGTGTACTCAGGTCTGATATCCATACGGACGTTATTATCCTCCGTCATATTCGGGAAGAAATGAATGTAAGTACTGATCCTCGTTGTCAAATGCTTTCCATTCAACGTCATTTATGTACTCTTTGCCGTCTGGTTCATTTGGATTCCTGTGAGAAAAGAATTCAACATGAAAACAGAGCGTGGAATGCCTCATGCATCTAAGTTCGAGTATGGATTTTGTCAACGTTATCAACCCTCCAAACCACATACTCATTATTCGTAAACACAATAAAATTGAGAGTACTTAAATTTCAAGATGCAATACCGTAACTTTTGATTTTTTTTGTTCCACTATTTTTGTAAATGTGAGGTACTGTTCCCTGTTCAATTCCCTAAAAATGTTGAAATACGCAGTATTCAGCATGTCATCTCGACTGTACATGCGCAGACTGCATTGTTACTGTTGACTGGTGAATTGTGGTCCGGACCAGAATTCAAATGTAATTAATAACAGTATATTCTACATCTATAAAGGCTATGTTGCCGAGCTCAATATGGGAAATTTTAACATGCATTCGGGAGTAGAACGAGAGCTTGCCATTGACATAAAATACAAAAAAAAGTGAAAAATCGCCAAAAGTTACAGTACTGGCCCTTTAATCACCACGTCACAAATTATGGTGCAGTTCGAAAAGACTTTACCATGTTTGCAGTTCTTGTGGTTATTATTTAGTCGAACCTTACCACAGAGAGTTATTATCGATGCTGATTCGGGTTCACAATCGAATAAGGTTATCGAATGTCTGATTTCTATTATAGAAGCTGTGTTGATAGTATTTGTTTTGGCCATAGAACGTCGTAGGCACACTAACGGAAACATACACTCACAAAAGCAGATCCAGGTTTGACAATCTGCATTACCTGTTTGCTTTTTATCGTTGTTTGTTTCTCAAAATAAACTGAACATGTCTCTCCCGTCCATGTTCGTATTCGTCTCCGATACTCGCCGGGTATTGAATATTCTCATCAACCTAGCAAAGTGCTACCTATTTACAATATACCGAATACTGATACTGTCTGATAATTCTCCCCGAATAAGTATATTCAACCTGCCCATTAACGGAACGTCGGATGAGAGAGGGCGGGGCATTGAACATATATCGATTTTAATATTGACTAATATTGACTGTGTACTTACCCAGACTTGGCAAAATTGGTCCAATACGATGACATCTGTTTACTCAGGAAGAGTTCCTCCGCTGGAATAGTCGTGTTGACGAACGGTGCGGCGTGCATTTCAAGCGTGTGACTGAATACAAACGGGATCTCCATGGCGTGGCTGGCCCCACTTACGTACGAGGGCCCGGTGTAAAAGCTAGGGCGGAAATCGAAAAAGTAGTGGTAAGTCTTTTTCTGATTCTCCACAGCCAGCCGATCTTTAGGACTTCTGTTTCTGCTTTGTCCATTAGACGGGATGTTCAGCTGCATACCAGTAACCGGAAACGGTAAAGGAATTGGAATTGGCAGGGGTGGTAGATCAGTGGGAGGTTGTGGTGGATCTGGAGGAGGAGGAGCGTGAAGACGAGCGTTGGCCACCGTTGGGGCCAGGAACGTTAAATCGCTGAAGAATTCGTTGTACTTCTCTGTCCTTACGTGCCCATTATCAGGATCGTTCCACTCTGTGTACTGGAAAAGAGCGGCGTCTGTGAGCTTGTCTTCGTTTTGCTCGAAGAACAGGTGCACTTGCCCTGCTATGAGAGCCCTAAACACCGGTTCAGCCAGTCCGTCATCGGTTGGATCGAGTGGATCAGGCAAAATCGGCAGCATCAACGTCCCTTCAAAGCTGTTGCTACCAACCATAATGTCGTAGTCTTTAAAGACGCCATTCTGTACAAAATCTTCCACAGGTTCGGTGATGATTTCGTCGTCGGTGACAGGAACGAGTATTGTACCCGCCTGGGCTTCAACAATTTCTTCGTATGTGGCGTCTCTCAGACACTCGACCAGTTTAGCGTGGTCTTCGACATCTTCACATCCCAAATTCTCACCGACCGTTTCTGAAAAACCAATGGTCATATCCACGGGGGGAACGATCCCGGGGAAAAGTGTACCGCTCTGAGAGATGGCTCTGTGGAAAAGCTCCTCTCCCTGTATGAGCGAAGTGTGGGAGAGAATTGAACAGCTAAACCCACCAGCCGATTCGCCGAATATGGTAATTCGATTGGGATCGCCCCCGAAGAAAGCCGCGTTGTTCTTCACCCATCGGAGGGCTAAAATCTGATCGTGAAGTCCGTAATTACCCGGCAGATGCTCATCTTTGGTCGAGATGAATCCCAGAGCACCAAGACGATAGTTTATGGTTACCACGATGACCCCGTACAAGGAAGAAAGTGCGGAACTTTCGTAGAGCATCCCTTGTCCTATGACAAACCCCCCTCCGTGAATCCACACCATGACAGCGTATGGTTCTTCTGGCTCTTCATTGGGAACATAGATGTTCAGCTGCAAGCAATCCTCATCTACTTCTTCGCTTGGCAGGACTTCCTTCATCCATCCTCCGTATTCCATTGGTTGAGGACAAGACACACCGAACTTTGTTGCGTCGAATTCATGATCCGGGTCCCATGGCTCCTTGTCCACCGGTTTGCTGAATCTTAGGTCACCGACCGGCGGCTCCGCGTACGGTATGGCTCTGAAATACGTCACATTAAGTGCCGACACCTCGGACCTAATGCCTCTGACCGGTCCGTGGGTTGTCTCTACGACGAGATCAATCGCCGAAACACTGACGCACAAACCGGCGAGTATCGCCAAGCAGTTACGAAGCGCTGACATGGCGTGGGTTCAATGATGGAGCAGAGCGCCAACTGAAGTAAGATATCGAAATACGTGTTCAAAACACTGAAGGTAGTCCATGATTTACCTTAACGAATAAGTAATTAACCTTTTACCTAGAAAATTTTATCTTATCGAGGGCAAATGCTTTCAAGGTGTCATGTGAATGAGTGAAATTCTGCAAATTAAACGTGTATACAGACACTTTATTCGATTATTTATATAAATGGAATTTGTAGAGAAAGACACCCGTTAGCGATAGTACTTCAGTATAAGTTGAGAACGTACGAACGAATATCCCTCAATCTAAATTAGATAACTTGACTTTCAGTGTTAGACTACTTTTATTCAAAACCCAACTGACCAATTAAACACACCACCAGTGTTCAATTTGGTTTTCTCCGCCGGACTTGGAGGAACTCTGAGATGCGTGTCAGCAACGGGATGGTGCGAGTTCATGTCATCAGATGTCATCGATAACGAATCTTTTAAATGTTGTTTGTTTAACACCTTCCGTTCCTGTTAACCGAAATAAAAACACCTATTCAAGCAGATCTCTCCATGATTATGACGCTGACCCCTAGAATCGTAAAGAAGGTCATCATCTGTATGTCTGGTATCTTTGCTGTATTTGACTATTTGACTCTAGCGCCTGCTTGATTGGTCATATTCTATCATCGCAGTTGTTTGGGGTATCTGTTATGGTGCCTGTATAGAGTTTAATGTCTCGATAGTCGGGAATACATCTACGTTTAAAAGATTAAAACAACAGGCAGTTCAATTAATCTATAAAAGTTATTGGTTCATGACCATTAATTCATTTTCGCGATAGTTTCATATATCGTGTCTAAAACCAGGGTCGAATGAATATATGCATGGTCACCCATTCATTATCTTTCAACATGTCAAACAATATGAGCAGTATCTTGTATCAAACAAAATTTATTAAAAGTGGCCGACTTTGTCCCTTTAATGTCGTATGAAAATAATTGCAGTGGTAATTGTCTCCATTGACTTCAAGTCTCTTGTTACTCTGTTGTAATTTGACCTGTCGCTGGCATTCCCCTACAAGAGGCATCATACCAGTGAACTGTAATAAATTGTATATAAGGCAAATCGAAAATACAAATTACGTTCTTGGTTAAAAAGTTTACCACCAAGTGGTATACTTCGGGTGCATCTCGGGACGAAGGTGTAAAACCAGCTCAATGCCGTTGACATATCAGCCAAGTTGGCAGAAATAGTGGTTACCGCCTCTGAAAACAATGAAGTGCTCGGACAGGGAATATCCAGAGGTCAATACAATAAGAATGCCCGGCAATGGTGGAAGCGCTAAGCTGACTATTTAGACAACCCTGGCGATGAAAAATAGGCTTACTATAAATATCAATAAGACAAACTATGTAGTTTTCCACAAAAAACGTAGAACCGTGTATTTATATGATGAATTGTGTGTGAAAAATCAACCTTTGATTCGGTGTCATCAAGCGTCATTTGTTGGGGTAATTATTGATGAATACCTTACATGGAAACCACATATTACCGAGGTAAATGAAGTAATTAAGAGGAAAGCTGGTATACTGTTTAGATTAAGAACTTTTGTACCGAAAAGTATTCTACTGTTGTTGTACAAGTCATTTATCCAACCATATATTACGTATGGCTTAGAAGTTTGGGGAAATACGTTTTCATCATATCTAAAACAAATTTACATTACGCAAAAAATGTGCATGAGATGTATCACATTTTCTGAATTCAGAGCGCCATCTTCACCTTTGTTTTATGAATTACGTATTTTAGATGTTAATAAGCTTTATAAATTACTTGTCTGTACTTTCATGTTTGATTTACATCATCAAAATGTACCCCATCCACTATCAGATTACTTCCAAGTTGTAGATCACTGTGCTATGATACACGTCAACAGTCAGCCATGACTTTAGTACTCCCTAGAATGTATACTTCTGCAGGTCAATCCTCAATATCCTACACAGGTGCGAAATTATGGAACACTTTACCGAATCGTATCAAATCCTTAACTTCCAGGTGGAAGTTCATAAGGGACCTGAAAGATCACCTTCTACAAGAATATCTTGGTACAAATAAGTTTATTATTTCAACCAAGAGTTAAGGCAAGTCGTATAGAATGACAGACTATGTATTTTGTTTTTCCTTCTTTCTTTATACAAGAGTTTTCACCATTCACCAGACAGTAGCCTAACATGCTTAATAACGTAATATATTACTGAGTAAGCGGGGCTAGGCTTGACTAGCGTAAAGCTATATTTCTAGCTCCATATTGCCAATATACCATTTGCAACTTCTGTTTTTCTCATTGCCTTTTTGTGGCATTAGATGTGTATTTGATGCATAATAATATGGCAATAAAATGAATGAATGAATGAAAGAAAAAATGAATGAAAAAAACTGCATGAAAGGTTTTGACCTCTATTGATCACGGGAAGCGGAGAGATTGTTCCGGCGCTTACAGAACTAACTTCAGGCTGCTTTCATGGAAACTTTGGAAACGACTTAATTGTTTGTCCTGTATGGTTATACGACCAAGCAATATTTACACTGTAATAAAAACCAGCCTGATATCCGAGAAAGCGTGTAAGATTGATACTGATTTCTCTATAATAGTGTACCACCTGATCTTATTGAGGGCGCTGGTAAAATATGGAAATAACCCAAGGAGTCGAAACCTGAAACTGTTTTTTTATTCTTGCAGGTTTTACAAAAGATACTGACAAGAATGAATATAGATAAAAAAAGATTTTTTTCAAAAAGTTTATATGAGTGTGGTCTGGTTACACCGGGAAAAGAACGCCGATTATGGATGCGAAAAAGGGCATTCTTACCATACTATCAAGATTTAACGGTTAATCCCTTTGCGTTTTTTTATAACGATGACCAGAGCTTCTTGTGTACGGTGTTTTTTTTTTCGACCAGCCAGAGCATGATGCAAACTATTTTTTCCGAACTTAAAGTGGAAACATTTTCATGGACACAACTTTGAATGAGGGCTATGAGACGTGTGAGGAAAAACTTTACTCTGTGCTTCACAATTATGACTTGTTATCAATTTAGTGACCGAAATGTGCTCTCTCTCTCTCTCTCTCTCTCTCTCTCTCTCTCTCTCTCTCTCTCTCTCTCTCTCACAATTATGTCTTGTTATCTATTTTGTGACCGAAATTTGCTCTCTCTCTCTCTCTCTCTCTCTCTCTCTCTCTCTCTCTCTCTCTCTCTCTCTCTCTCTCTCTCTCTCTCTCATTTAAACAGGAGAGCATCAACCTGACCGGATTGTACGACGCTGTAAGGGTTTGTTGTTGGTGTTCTGGATTGGATTCTGTGACAGGTGCACTAAAGTCATAATTTACGCTTACCAACCATGGAATGTGAAGTCAGTCAAAAGTTTATTCAACTCACATGTGTAACGCTTCTTTCACATGAAACCATTAGTAATCTTCACTGAGTTCAACTATAGGTTACCGTGACCGGACGATGACATCGATGTCGTTGACTAGCTTTGACCATCACTTTTAGCGCATCATCGTCATATAAATTCTACGTAATTTTCTATGTAATGTGCAGTAGTTTTATTACTCTTTCGTTTGTTTATTTGTTTATTTTATACCTTTTATCGAAAAAGCTATCGATTCATCAATACCTATTCCATATAAAACAGCTCTTTCTGTAGAAAAATATAATTTTTGTGGTAGAAAATAAAATTGGTGAGATCGTAGCGGAGTTACGTAGTCTTCCTTGAGTCTCATTTTATCCTCTTCTTTGTTGCTTTCAAGCTAAACAGTGGCCATTCCTTTCGTAAGCTGTGTGATGTAATATTGGCCTAATTTACGAAGAAAGACTTAAGGACGCTTATAGTCACTCGAGATCACATCAACCAAAAATGCATCGCATTACTAAATGGGCTCTGAACATACTCCTGTCATGTGGTGTTTCAATATTTATTGCAGTTGTCTGTAAGTGGACACTTTTCTCAGACTGGCTTACATTAAAATGAACAATATCTATCAGCATGTCAATGCCCTGTTGTGATCAACATCGCAAGCAAAGTAGTCAAATTGGTGCAGCTATGCACCAAAGAGCAACACTTCGATTTGAAAAGTCCATGAAATACGAGAATTGTTACTTTGTTGATATGGGACAGTAGGATGGCGTTTAGTTCACCCATGTGTCGTTGTTAGCAATAACTGTGAATTTCATCAAATATTATACAAAAGGACGCGATGTGCCCTGCAGATGCGCTCTCAGTACGCCAAAGAGATCACGTGATGGTGGTCCAAAAAGTCCATGCGTACAAATGCGCATGGAAATACACGTATTTCTCTAAGCGCCATTCACGCACACGAGTTTGTACCGTGTTCTGTTCGAATTCCGGGTATGACCTTGTGTATTTGATGTATTGCGTCAATTGACGTTATCGTCTGCATCCTTCACTTTGTATTGTCTCTGTGTGTTATCAATATGTTACAAATTTAAGGTAAAGTGCGTCTCGGGGACATATATGTAGACTCTCTAATTTTTACAATTTGTTTACTGATCTACCACGTGTTCGGGCTCATTTTAAAGCTCTTCAAATGAGAAAAATTTTCAAGGTTTTAATTTTTCGAAAATTTGATTTTTGCAATGCATTGCAACTCAGTTAAATAGTTTTTCGACAATTTCAATGGACGATGACAGAAATAATGATTTAGCTTGAATGTAGGCCTAGTATCAAAATGAAGGTAGTTGTTTCTGTCACCTTTTCAATGCAAGTTCTGTGTATGGTAGTCAGTGTAATATAAGAGTCCAAAAAAGTGTAGGACTTCGGAAATTTCTGTGTATGAGCCAAAT
Source organism: Ptychodera flava (assembly GCF_041260155.1). Lineage (NCBI taxonomy): Eukaryota > Metazoa > Hemichordata > Enteropneusta > Ptychoderidae > Ptychodera > Ptychodera flava. The sequence continues at coordinate 3,599,329 of NC_091942.1, read as the reverse complement.
TCGCATGTCTGTAGATGAAATTTCATGGCACCATACATATTTAAGTTAGCAGTCTTGACTGTTATTCAATACGCCACGGGGACATTTTGTCGGGCTTGAAACTTTTACAAGTCCTTTCTGACCTACCATGTGTGGGACTCACCATGTGTGGGACTCACCATGTGTGGGACTCATTTTTAAAGCGGATGGCGGCCATTTTGAATTTTAAATATCGGTAATTTTTTTGTTAATTTGTTTCTCTACTACCAAACTTTGCAGGTAATCCCTGGCTTTTATTCTTGACTTAGAAGGAGAGTTTTTGAAATTTCATTGAGGAAAGTTTGATCAAAAGTTTTCATTCTACCTTAATTAAGTAATAACGCCCGCTGCGGGCGGTATACATGAGATTGGGTACAATGTATGCGCAAAATTTAGCACAAACTACTTTTTATATGACATCACAATCTGTGATAATTGCGTTATCAGTTATTTTCTCCATAGTTTTAGCACAATAAAAGGAGAAAGCAGAATCACATATTGAGTGATTGTCATCTAACAGAAATTCAGCGCCTGGTGCCCAGTGTTGTTGATGCGAAGCGTAGCACGCGCATTTGAAGCGACGAATACGACAAAAAGTGACGCCGCTGATTTGGCGAAGCGCAAGCCATAAGTCGCATAAGGCAGTTCTAAACACCGTCCGGGGGGACTTATAGGTTTGGTCATGTCCGTGCGTCCGTGCGTGCATGCGTGCATGCGTCCGTCAGTCCGTCCGTCCGTTCACGCAGATATCTCAGAGATGCCTGGAGCAATTTCATTCAAACTTGGTACAAGGATTACTTCATACGTCATACATATGCACGTCGATTTGTTTTTTCTTGATACGATCCAATATGGCCGCATGGCGGCCATTTTGTTACAATTTTTTCATGTACGAAGCCATAACTCAGGCACATCTCAACCGGTTTTATTCAAAGTTGGTACAAGGACATTGACCTATCCAATATGGCTGCATGGCGGCCATTTTGTTACAATTTTTTCATGTCCTTAGCCATAACTCAGGCACATCTCAACCGATTTTATTCAAAGTTTGTACAAGGACATTGACCTATGCCATGCATATCCACATTGATTTGTTTTGTGATACGATCCAATATGGCCGCCGTGCGGCCATTTTGTTACGATTTTTTCATGTACGGAGCCATAACTCAGGCACATCTCAACCGATTTCATTCAAAGTTGGTACAAAGACATTGACCTATATCATACATATGCACATCAATTGTACTGCATCAAACTTCATGGAATATGGTACCGGTGATAATCTGTCAGAGTTAGGATAGGATGCAAAAATGTTTGGCAGCATCCTGCCGATTAAGTACTAATTGATTCATTTGAATGACCTTTTGTAATTAGTATCGCAGTATTTTTAATCACAGATCTAATTAATGAAGAGGACTCTTTCCTCTTAGAGGACTTGTAATTAAAGTACAAGTGGAGACTGTGTCATTGTCAATGACTTGTTTTCATAAGTATTCGTCTCGTCAAAAGGCAGTTTCAGTGTTAAGAAACATTCTGGGAGATAAAAATGATTCGCTGCACGATTTCAGTCTCTGTAGTCACTTAACTGTAAGTCTGAACAAAGTATAATTATCTGTCACATGCACATCTTGCCTTGGCAACTCTGAGGCTTGTCTTACTGTAGATCGAGCTCACTGAGGGCAATGAACAATTCCTACTACTTACATATTAAAGATAGTACCATGAAAAGTGAAATTATACTTTTAAGTGAAATTCCAATATCATAATTGTTGTCCACATCTGAACTTTCAAATACCCTATTTGTATCAAGTCTATTTGCATCAATCGTCAAACACCTATAAAAGCACAGATTAAGTTAGTTCATCATTGTAAAAAAATATTCATACTTTTCTCATAGACACCGATGTATAGTGAAACAAAATTTCGGTGATATTCTAAAATCCAATATCTGGCACACATATCCTTTTGTAACCACCCTAGTCTAATCAAGTACATGAATATGAATAGTCAAGAGTACATAAATACACAGAAATTACCTATTTTTGTATCGGAAAAAAATATTCATGATTTCCTCATAGACTCCCATACCTAGTGCATGAACATTTTCAGTGAAATTCCAATATCAGATTTCTTGTACACATAATATGAACCTTTTACTGTTATACTCTAATCAAGTACACTTATGTTGATTATCCAACGTCTGTATATGCACGAGCAAATTTTTCATTGGAAAAAAAAATTATTCACAGTTTTATCATAGACTACCATGTATAGTGGACGAACATTTTTGGTGAAATTCCAATGTCAAATATTTTGTACACATATTAGTTGTAACAACCCTATTCCAATTAAGTACATTTGTGTCAATTATCAAATATCTATAAATGCATAGATATTGCTAGTTTTGCATTGAAAAAGTAGTTTTATCATAGATTACCATGTATTGTGAATCAACATTATCAACAGCTGATTATCAATTAAATCCAAATATCAAAATTTTGTACGCACATGCTTGCGCAAAAATATTGCGATCCACCTTAATTTCTATCCAATCCCTTTGAGAGTTAATTTCCAAATTATAGCAAGTCAGTAGGGGAGATTTGAACATTTACAGCTTGCGAGTTTGTAAGGGGGTAATTTGAAAAAACCTGAGAATCTTTTTTTTTGGATTCTATTGCCACTCCCCCTCCAGAGATGTTTGCTCAAGCAATGGGGGTGTCATGAAAATTTTGTCATCTTAAAAGGGGGGTCATCCATTTTTAGGTGCAATGGTAGGGGTTCACTTATTTTGACTGGTGCGCATGACCTTGAACTCTTTCATGTTTCTTTCATTAACATTAACGACAAGATCAAAACGATCTGTCGTACTGAGAATATCTGATTTCAGAACAGAAAATATTATGCAAATTTGTATTAAATATGCATGCATCGTCCAGACAAAAACTAACTTATCGCCATTTATCTGTGTACCATATTTGATTCTGATGAGGTGAGTTTCTTTAGATAACGAGCCCACGTCTTTTTTATTATTTTTGAAAAAGATAAATTTATTGCGACAAAGTCGCAAATAAAGCAAATCTACATAACTGTGAATGTGTCAAAATTACAATGCAACTTGTCTGAAAAAACAAAAATTCAGTCATTTAACTATACAAAGATCATCATATAAATGCATTCAGGATGCATTTTTCTCCTTCAAGTCTCACAAGGCTTGAAAACTTTGTGATAAATCCTCAGCTTTGTTCACCATGTTATAAGTGAAATATAATGTATTCATCCATGAAGAAAGATAACAATTTCATGGCATAACATAGGATTGAAGGGAAACTTTAATTTTATGAAGAGTAACCGAATTTCGAACATTCCAAACTGTGTATTTTACAAAGTCGCGTTATTATCATTTTCGATTCCTGCTATTGCTTATCTTTTGATATCGATATTGTTGTCAAAGTTGTGCTTTCTGACAAAGAAAGAAATACATTTCTTCCAGATTTCTTTCACATATTTACACTCGAATAAGATGTGTTCCGGTGTTTCTTCTTAGCCACAAATGGCATTTCTCATCACTTAAATTGAAAGTTTTGGCCAAGCTTCCTGTGACTAGGCCTCAATGGAAAATCTTCCAATTTAAATCATTTACTGGATTGCTAACAATTCCTGTTGAATTATGACGACTGAATAAAGTAGCTTTGTAACTGTCAGTGAGAGTTAGATTCTCAGCTCATTTTCGACCAATTTGACCTTTGACTGCATGCCATTACTTATCAACTAATTTCCAATAAAGTGACTTGGCTTTGACATTGCGTTTTGTCAGACCATAATTCTGTAAGTCTAAAATATCATATTTTTCTTCATTTTCGATGTTTCAAGTGCTTATTTGTTTCCAGGAATCTGGAAAAGAATTGAGGAGTGTTTCATACTCTGTCTTAATTTCCTCTTGCACATGTCTATTTGTACCTCCTCTAATTTTTGCAATTATTTCCCATTTTCAATCCAATTATTTTTGTTATCATTCCAGGTGTCTTTAAGCCTTAAAATTCTACTCTTTGACCATTTTTGATAAAAGAGGACACTTCCTTCATTTCTTATATTATATCTTATATACCATTGAACTTCACTAAGAAGATTCTGTTTTGATGTTGGTAAATTCCCTCTTGTAAGTCTAAGTGACTTTCTATTCAACATATTCCCATACACCATTGGGATTCGGTTGTTGTTGACTTTGACATTGAGATGGAGATAGTGATAATCACTTTATTGCAGTTTATTGCTATTGATAAGATGGCCGATTTAGGGGTCCCTTTATCCAGATTTTTCTCGAATATAATTCATAAACCACTTTAATTGGAGTGCATTAATTTTTCGTCAATAACGACAATTTTTTGCCCCTTTTTATAACTTTTCGTTTGCCTCTCAAATAAAATTCCACAATTTACTATTTGCTTCATTTAATTATTTCTTGAGAGATCGACCTCACGTCAGCCGATAAGTTTCATGAATAGCGCCCTCAGTAGTTCGTGATACGTTGTACCACCCTTTCTTCTTTAGTAGCATCATGATTATGGCGAGGATAGATATACAGTATTCCAAAGATTTGATAGAACATGGCCACTAAAATCGGCGATTAAATTGACATGAACGCGCCTCATATGTTCATTGAACAACTGTACTGTGCAAATTTAATTGTCAGCTTGCAATTTTCTTCGAGTCCAACTGTGGTTGGCTTTATGACAAAATGTCGCATTTTTAGCATTTCATGGCGTCCGGCGCCCGCATACCGACGCTGAACTGAGACGCCCATTGGTCGACTTTCCTTGACCACGACCCAGCTGAATGACATATATGGTCAAGGTTTTAACTGTTATGATATGGTCAGATAAAGCCGCAACAAGTGAGGTGCTTGTCATCGAGTTTATCATCCCCCTATGTGATTGTGACAGGTATGACAATCGCATAAAGATTACAAATGATGGACAACCGTAGAAGAGGCAATTTATGTCTTATCTTATCACGATGTGCCCGCTTTATGGTATTTTTAAGTGTTGTTTCGTCTCGCCCTGACATTGGAATGTGCCTCGCCTTTTCTAAATTCCTTCATCGTTAATCTATTAAAAATTGAGTTGTGTTCGTCGCGAGTTTTAAATAGCCGAAATCCAAACTTCACAAAAGATTACGGTTAGATACTGTGCTTATAGTAGAGACAAAACGATATTGTTCTACACAATAATGCACTCTCGTGTTCGTCCAATGGAGAACGACACCTTAAGACTCCCCCTCCAAGTACTATTCCGACTTGGAAATATATTTCCTGAATCTTAGATTCCATCATGGTTGAAAAGCACTTCACCTTGTGGTTGTATACATGGTCAGAGCATAATGATGGTAATTATATTTCAATTGCGCTAACGCCAACTTTGCCAGCCTTTGCTTCGGGTATGTAGTTTACGGTCGAATTGCAGCTAATACTCTGTCCAAGAAAATTGTTTCCAAGGCTACAGTCGTCAGTCAGCATTGCTGTCTACGGCCGGTCCTCAATCAACTCAAAGTATACGCTTCGTACAGGACAAGGAAGGGGCCGTGATTGAATGGACTGAAGTGAAAAATTGTTGCTTGTATCTCAACATCACTCAACATCTCATAGTGAGCTGTGTAAACTGATTACAGGCAGAGACATATGCAAATCATATGCAAATGATTTAGCAATATGAGCCGTTTTACTCTACTTTATTTTCATTGCTATTCAGTAAAGGTCTCGGATCAACATAATGCAATGTTTGTCTCTGCGTGTTTCACATTTCACCCCAACACTTCAGCTTTCTGAGTTCTCGTTTGGCTCAGTACTAATTCGATATTTTGCCAGGACTACACAAAGAACTTGTGGTAGTCGGTATAGTTCAATGCATCCAGAAAAAATTGAAAATAATTTAGAATACGTAAACGTTCTCTAGAGTTAAGGTCTCGAGACAGGAAATCGTCCCTTGCAACTATAAGGTTCTCGTTCAGACTATGCATCAACTCCCCTCTAATCTGTGCATTTATACAGGTGTTTTTTGAAAAACCAGTCGTTAAAATTAAAGCGTTTAAAAAGGTAAGTTGAAGATCAAAGTTTCTCTTCAACATAGCGTTATTCTACTTTCAGGTGATAACTAGGATAATGATGATGGCGATGACATTCATATTGATGGTATGGTGTTTGTTAAATCATCCGACTTTAACAAATCATACACAAATACTGTAAAGTTGATTTCAACAATAATTAGGACCGGGAGACATCGAAAAACATATCTGAAAGCATGTAACATGTATTTTAAGACTGACTTTTGTTAGAAATAAACACAAACTAGAAAAAAAAAAACTTCATTGATAACTGAATAATCATTCTAAATAGCACGCATCACAGAATAGTTTGTGAGATTGCTTACATTTGCCAAATTTATAGACAAATAATTGTGCAAGATACGTACAGTTGAAAAATGTTGATCAGCCCGAAGTAAAATAAATTGGACTCGAAACCAAGCATTTTACGATTTGTTTTTTCTCCAGTGAAATTAAAATCAGCCTGAAGCTCAATGCGGAGCTTTCATTCGCAGTACTCTTGTTAAACGTTTCCCTGCCACGAAAAAAGGAAGTTGATTCGGATAGCTGTACTGACTTTATGCATCAAAGGTTGTTCCACTTATTAGATCACCTTTTAGACGACAAACCAATTTCAAAGGTTCTATTCTGAGGTACAATTCTAAGATATCAATGGAAAAGTGTTTTTGGGGAGTTTAAAAAAAAACAAACGGCCCGCACTGAATGTGTAGTAACGTAATCAATGACTGCATTATAACAATATGACCAACAAATGTACAAATCTAGTTATACAATCAAAGAAATTATGAACTATAGAACAAAAAAACACAATCCATCGGCCACCGAAGGCAGTTTAGGACCAAACTAAGTTGAAACCGTTGTCCATTGGGTGTTGAAGATTTTCAATTGTAAGTTTCTGTAACAAAGGATGAGAACAGAAAAACCGTTGTGACAGCCAGAGACATGAAGAGAGAAACAGCAAGAGACAGAGACAAGGATAGTGTCATTGCAATTAAACTTTTACACTTAAATTCAACAAAAGTGCTTTGAGGAATATAATTGGTACGGACTTCAGCCACGTAGAACATATAGTTCCCCGTGACGTCATTTTTAGTCACACAAATTGGACCTATACCCCTTTCTTCTCGATTTTACTTCCGTCAGATATTCCCAAAGATGCGAAATTAAACATGAAGAGTAATCGTGGCGAAAGGAAGGACAGGGGAGAATCCTGACTCACCATTAAGGTTTCGTCGATGCTCCATTGTAATGGGTTTAATTCCATGCCATCGAGGGTTACAGATGAAATTTCTGTGCTCTCCAAACCCAAGATTGTTACGTCATCCAAAGTCAGCTGATCCATGACGTAATTTGAAACTGTAATCTCTCCGTCCACTTGATTCTTTAAAGGAGAATATGTGACAGCTTTACTGAAGTCGTGCAAGCGTACATTTATGCATAAAGTATGGAACCACATACCACGATTGGAACTAATTTGGGATCTATGGATAGTGAAGTAGGCCTAATGTCGTTTTAATCTACAAATGTAATCTCATCTGCTTTTAAGGTATAAACCTAATTATGAGTAATTTGTAATATTGCAACATTCAGCTACAGGGTATACCTAACACCTTTGAGAAATTTAAACAATATGAAGATCAAATTCTCCCAAATCAGTTCCGATCGCGTTACAGTTTCACATATGGATACAGCCATAGGTGTCATACGTAACATACTTATACATACATGCATCAAATTGAATGTAGACGTGAGTATACCCGTATCACACACGCCGCCTGCCCTTCCACACTTACACGCATACACGCATGCATGCATGCTTGTATAAATAATGTATACCTATACTACCTACCATAGGTATGTACGCAGTACTTAATTACATAGATACATACTTACACACATACATACATACATACATACATACAACATACATACATACATACATACATACATACACACATACGTACGTACATACGTGTTACATACATACATACATACATACATACATACATACATACATACATACATACATACATACATACATACATACATACAGACAGACAGACAGACAGACAGACAGACAGACAGACTGACAGACAGACAGACAGACAGACAGACAGACAGACAGACAGACAGACAGACAGAAACAGAAACGTCGCTTACAGAGGACGCGGTGAAGCTTTCCATAAAGTAGTTTTCGTCTTCGATTGTATCGACCGAATCACCATCGTCCCAGAATAGAGAACCGGAAGCTGTATAATCGTCGCCAAGGGCAACTATCAGACCAAAGGGAAGTTCACGACTGAAAAGATGAAATGTGATCATAGAATTCAGTAATCAAGACAAAAAATGGTCGCATCAACAGTAATAGTGGGTAGTATTTAAAAGACGACATCAAATTTTTATTAATTTGTGTAATCAATAATGAGTCATTTTGAATGAACTTAACATAAAACAATAGCCAATAAGATATTATTGTGGATAGAAATTCTCTCGGAATCAGTGTGCAAGAATAACAGATGTCTAAAAATTGATATAACATGAAGAGAATTGAAAAGGTACAAAAATTTGGGAGTGAATTTGGTATTTCTTAAAATTCCAGGCATAGGTGACTATCGGTTCAACATTTCGAACGCAGTAAGCGCTAATAATATCAGGAGATGTTTTATAGGATTGTATCAAGGTGATTTGTAAGATGAGGAAGAATTGCTAACGCAAGACGTTTCTTCAGTGACGACTTCCTACAGTGTCTTTCATGAATTCTGTCTACTATATATAACTAATCTGGAAAGTCTTAAAAAAGCGAATGTTGTCATGCAAGAGCTTTCGGAAAGTGTCGAAATATCTTGTTCCTTTCATCACCCTGTGACAACTGGTAACGGTAAAACACACGAGGAATAAAAAAAAGTTGTAGCATCTTATTCAATTTAAATGACGTAGCTCTTCTTGTGCTGAATTGAAAAAGTGCAATTTTCACAGTGTAGTGGTTGAATGTGAGTGTATCACCTGAAGACGGTCGAATTCGCCGGTTGCTGAGTCGGGATGATATGTCCACCTCTGACGTGTAATGGAATGTAATCCATTGGTGCGCTGAGCACGTTGCTTTTGCCACGGTAGGATAGCGGTACTTCCTGACCCTTGTTAAATGAAAAGAAAGGTTACACTGAATTAATTAACTTAATTAACATCTGTGATTGACAGTGAAATAGAGAATTTACATAGTTAACGATCATTATGACCCGCTTTTATATCTGAAACGTTTTGGAGATCAATATCTTAGGGATAAGCTGCCTTCCTTTGCCCCCTCCTTGATTGGTCTGCCTCTATACATCATACTAAATCCCCCTTCTCTCTCTCTCTCTCTCTCCTCTCTCTCTCTCTCTCTCTCTCTCTCTCTCTCTCTCTCTCTCTCTCTCTCTCTCTCTCTTAAAATCAGTTTGAACACGTTTTAGTGAACTTTCCAGACGTTGCAATTCGCACAAATCGCCAACCAAGACTATAGCTGTGAGTAACGTTAATATGTACCCTATGTACCTAGATCAAGTTTGAACCAAGTTGGTTAGGCAGTCTTGGTAAGGATTTCAGACCATTATCACAAACAGACAGCCCTTACCGCACAAGGTATTTTCAGCAAAACAAACTGACATGCGTATAGACATCACAGCCCTCTGCGGGCGCAAATTTTAACCATAGTTTAATGAGGATATTCGCTTCAGACATGTGCACTAGTCCCTCAAAAAAGTTGCGACAATGGGTACCAAGCGGTAAATTGGGTGATTGGGCACATGATATTAAGTTGCGTTTGTAGATCGGGGTGTGCTGTCTGAAAGTTTAATTTGAACAAAATCAGTCAAGGCATATCTTGGTTGATGGTATTTATTTCAAAATTATGACAAATGGCAGTAGTAAAGAAAGCGTGGACAACTGGGATTAAGTAAGAATTTTACACCCCATTTTATTCATTTATCTACATGAAGCGAAGGAAAAATTAACCATCCATGTAACTAAAGTATGACCCTGACCTATATACGAACTCACGCATGCGCAGCAGTGCATTGTCCTGAACTAAGCGGGCCTGCTGAGCATGTTTATACACGTTCCGAAGGTGGGAAGGTGGGAAATTCCGTGTGAGTCATCACCATCAAACTAGCCTATATAAAGGGACTTTTACACCCGTTGTCAGTCCGGCCGGTCGCGGAGTCTAGCTGATGTTGAACACGAGAGTTCCTATCGGGGCGAACTTGTTCACCTGATAGATAAAATTTTAGTAATTTCCTCTGAACTTAAAATGTGACGGAAGACCATTACTTCAAATAATATGAGACGTTTCAGATGAATGGTACTGATATCTAAAGTGTTCACTCTTTTATCTCTACGTACAAATGTAGTTCCTAAGTCGTTCTCTATTCTATTCCCACCAACAAAACATTCAATACTCATTTCCCCTCCCCGATCTTTATCGATACTTATGATAATATCACAAGTTGTTCTGTTATCTGTTTTCATAGCATAATATCCAACCAAATCGTCAAATTCATCTCCAGTAGCTAACTTTACACATCTAATGAGAACTGTACCATGTTGAAGTATTTTCATATTATCAGTCATCTGTTGATTTACAGTCTGTAAAGTTAATTCAGCTGCCTCATCACCGACACTTTTAGACCCAGTTTCTTTAAAGTTGTGTCCCAAAATAATCTAACTGGAACTCCGCTAGCTGTATACGAGCAATAATTCTCCCCCTCGTTTATCCACCTTCTTAGTGTATTATCTGCCTTCATTATTGTATTAAGAGGACTAATTTTAAGATGAATCGGTATACCAAGAAGTGCAATGTATGGATTCGTAGGAGTAAGCCAACTACGAAAATCTAACAATTTATATTTGTTTACATTGCTATCAAAATAAATCACATTCGGAGTTCCTGGTGGTTCAGCAACACCTCCTGCAATTTCACTATCCAATATATCTAAGATGTTACGCGGCACATTATAAGGCATGAATTTCTGACTAGCCGAATCCCATGTCAGAGCAAAAGGAGTAGAATCATTCGAAGCCTTTGTGGCGTCAATTACAGTTTCATCAATGTCTTTAAGTTCGGAAAATTCTACAGCATGTTCGTGGGATGGCGCCGCGGCATTGGCTAAAACGAAATATTTTTCGCGGTCTTTATAACGAAGGACGTAATCCTTATTATGATTAGCAGCCATCTTAGTATTATTGTTAACTTTAACATCACTCAGATCTTCAAGCTCAAGATTTTGCATACGAATTGTACCTAGACCGAAGCCACTTGGATCAGACATACTCCGTAGGGACCTATATACAGTGAAATTAAAATAATACCTTGTAATATACAATACACAGTCATGGCTTCAGCAATAGGAATGACAGTTCTCGGTGCTGTATTAAATGCAACGGCATTCACAGGAGGAAATATTATCGGACAAAAGCTTTCTGGGAATGGTGAGGCTCTTATTGAAGAGAAAGTCCGACATGATAAAGCATTAGAAAAATTTGAACATGATCGCAACGTCTGGTCAGAAAAAAGATTACTCCAGGCTGACTGGGAAAGAGAAAATCAAGCAAAGGACGCACATGCTGCGGCAGAATTAAGAGATACAGATGCAGAAATCCTGGAAGAAGCAGAAGCGGTGCAAAGCAACTCTACGTCAGGCCGTTCGAAGGGGCAGTTCAATTCTCAGATTATTATCAACCCAGTCCTGAGCAAAAGAAATATGAAATGATATATATTGCTGGAGGATTGGTCGTGGGATGGTTTATCTTCCGATAGGGTTACACCGGCCCCCGCTTCGGGACTACAATAATTCAATACAAAAGCTAATTGGCCAGTTATTGAAATCGATCATGTTCCCATCCTGATCTGTTATCCAGATACGCATTGAATTCATGTAATCTCCCCCTTTTCTCAATGGCATAGAAATTGCTCCGTTTTTAAAATCGTAAGTAACCTTTTCACTTATTTCTCTCGTATCCCGGATGGGAAGTATTTGTAAACAGTTCGATACTTTCCCTGTATGTATCCTCCGGAGGCACCCGAACCAAATGAAACATAATTTCCAGTAACATCGACTACATCTGAATGAACTATATATTTAGTGACTGTTAAGAAATCCACTTTCTTCGGACTAATAGTACTTTTTATAACTGGGTTGTCCTCAGGTTTATCTGAAAAACCAACTACGTTGGCAAAGCTACCTGTAGCATTGAAATAGACTTTAATATCTTTAGCCAAAGTTAGATAAACATGGTTTGTCGGCAGATGTTTTTCAAAATTAATTTTTTGCTTCAACCCGATTGCTTTGTTTAACGTATCGATATTGTAGTTACCTGGACGTATTGATTTAGTCTTCTTCGGTTGGTCACCTTCTTGATATTTTATTACATTATTCGTCGATGTTATGTTATGCCATGAATTATATAGTCCGCACTCTAGCAGTCTTATCTTCGTAAACTGTGTCGTGTCAATGCAAGGGTAAAAATTAACAGTGACTGGTTCACCTGTTTGGCTTTCAATCCAAATGATCATTGTTGTACGTTGTATATATTACTAAGTATAAGTGTTCGATGAATATTATTATTATTCCGAAGGTGCCCATTACACAGTATAAGGTTCTGCAGGAATAATATTTTTCCGTTCAAGGAGATCTTTGGTTGCAACCGCGGCAGCAGTCGCACCGCCTAATTTTGCCAATCGAGTCAAATTTGGACGACTTGGATCGCCAACCTCTATTTTCAGAAATTTGCTGGAGATCATAAGATATCCCATCGCAAGTCCTGCGATTACAATACCATCGTACATTGTGTTTACAACTGTTTTAATATCCATGATTGCTGACTAGTATATAAAATAAAAAATAAAAATAAAAAATATGGGAGTTAATCCATCTCATACAATGTAGAGGAGCTGGAAACCTCTCCCTCCCCCTCCCCCTCCCCTGTCGGAACTGTTCCGGATGGAGCTTCTACGTGCTCTGTTTTTTTCGCTTTCTGGGGAGGCCGAATGGGACAGGGGGTATGTCGAGCACGCCCCCAATATAGTCCTAATGCAGTCAATGAAACTCCCACAATTCCTAAAACAAGATAACATTTATTATACCAGCGTGAATTATTATCACACTGTTCTTTCATTGTAGGCGGTAAGTCTGCTACCGCATCGCTATCATTCCCCACCATTGCTTGGCGTTTCTTCTCCTTGTTTTGCCTGTTCCATTCCGCTAATTTCTTGCCCGCAGCAACTCTCCCTGGATGCTTCGGCGGCATTGTAACTTTCTCTATGTTGCGCTGTGACGGAGTCGGGAAGGTCGTCGTTTGCGGTGTGGAGGTCGTTTCCGTTTGCTGAGTCGGCGAAGTTGAATCCATTTATTTCAGGTACTATATTAAACCCGATTTTTTTAAAATTTAAATGTTTACCCGTAATTAAACCGGTGGAAACTAGAGCAAGTATGGGGCCCCACGTGTACGCTATCCGTCCTGATAATCGTTTTATTTCACTGTTTAGAATAAAATCCTTTTTAAGATCAGTGGCATAGTTATCTCGATCATCGATGGAACTACCTGACTTATTGCGCGGGCTCCTAGATCTATGAAACTTTGAGTGATATTATCACTTATAAGAGAACTGTATTTCGCTTCATAGACTTTAAATGCTTTATTCACCGTTTCATCTCCCCATTTTTCTACGTCAGCAATTGAAATCTCCTTACCAAAAAATAACTTACTTTGTCCACTTGCGATGACACAGAGTATTTTTTCACGCTTTGTTTCTATTATGGATCGAGCGTCTGAAGGTTCCGAAGACCCTTCGGAACGCGTATTTGCCGCTGCCGATGACTTTATTAAATTCTCCATTGTTTGCAGTATGTTATCTATTCTTAGTAAAAAATAAAAAATTCGTTTAAACCTGAATCCGAAATAAAGTATTAACATAGTCTGGAATGTTAGTACCCTAACAGAACCGTACCGACAGGGATTCCGACAGGGATTCCGAGAAAATTCTCCTCCATTTAAATCTATCTGTATATAGAAACACGAATAATGAGTACAGACCTATTCCCAGTTGCTTTTCAATTGAATAAGACGAGCGTACCGACAGTACAGCATGCTGATACCCCCCCTTCCAAACCGGACGGGGGAATAAAACCTATTCTCATGGACTTAGAAATATATGTAACACCGACAGATAAATTTACTTTTCATCCTCGGGATATATTTAAAGATAACGTAATCACTCATCGAACAGCTAAAGAAAGTAATGTCTGGTTGGGCAGTCCAAACATGAAATACTGGGACCAGCAATTAAATTTCGCCGTATGGTGCAGCACTACTGGTTGCGGTATATCATTCGCCCATCTCTTTGATAAGAAATTTCCGCCCCAAATACGATCATTCTGCCGTTTCCATGTATATTTTACAATACGTCGGATCCTTCACGAAATGGGCGTTGCACTTCCAGACGATACCCACACCTTCAAAGCGGGCGACAATCCATACAATCTCGTCCAATATGAACTTCTCTGTACAGAATTTGGAAATATAAGCCCAACGAAGTCCGACTTTCGTTATCGAAAAGGTCAAAATAAGGTCTGGTTATGGATATGAATATTACACTAATCGTGGGCCTGTTCGACAGCCAAAAGCGATATACAACGGTCATGACTTTTTCCTCTCCTCCGACGGAGGCGTTTTCTATACACATACCATTTTTGGAAAGAAAAAACATGTACTGTCCGACAAAGACCGGCCACACTATTATTTCTTCGAAATGATGGATCGGAGGGGACAATACAATAGTTTCATTCCTCTGAAGGGAGACTCGGGACTAACAAAGGCCGGTCTCGCCCGCCTCAATGAAAGCCTTGAAGCCTACGTATATTGCATACTTGGCGCACAAGCAAATATTCGTAGTACCATAGTGGGCGATACTGGCAGTGCAGAGCAAGTCCGAAAAGAATTCGGTGTTCTCCTCGAAGATGAAATTCGCAATACCGACAAAGTAATCAGTTATAGGCGATATCAAGACACAATAATGAATACTGGTGTCAAACTTGATATGGCAGTTTCGCCCAATTTACTTCTCTTACCGTCTGAGATGGTCATTCTTTCGGGCCCGGCAATCTCGGGTTATAATAATGAATTGCAATACGCAACAGAATCTATGGTCTTCGGAGTGAACGGTGATATAAACACGGAAGTTCGAGAAAGTGCTATACATGAGATGGAAGGAGGGGAGGGATCCTGTGAAGTGGCAGGACGAGCCCGGAGCCAGAAGTGGCAGGACGAGCCGGAGAGTCACCACCACCTCACAATGACACGACTCGGTCCCGAAGGCGCCTTCGGAACGCGGGCAGCAGCAGTGACCGGCGCAGACCCTATTCATGAATATGGTAAAATTGGTTTGTTATCTTTAGCAATATTCATTACATTAATGTACAGTATATAGATCCGATGTATGCAACTGTACCATTCAACATGATTGTAACTGGACCGACAAATTCTGGCAAAACGGAATATGTAATGGATCTCCTCACCGGTCCGTACCTAGGAAAATTCGAATATATAGTTTTCATTTGTCCGACATTCATGAACAATAAAACGTATAATAAAAGATTCATTTTCACCGATGACAATGTGTTTGTGTTTCCAGTCGGACTCGATGCTGTGGATGATACACTAGCCTTCGTACGGAACGAATGGGTCGGTACAAACACTTTAATAGTACTCGACGACTGCGCCGCGTCCAAAGATATGAAGAAGCGCAGTGACGTTTTAGTCAAACTTGGTTTCAGCGCAAGACACGACGGACTATCTGTCTGGGTTCTGACTCAACAATATACTAGTATTAGTAAACCATTTAGGGAAAACATACAGATGTTAGTACTATTTTACACACCGAGCAAGACAGACAACAAAACTATTATTAAAGAATATGGAATGGAGGTGTCAGAACGGGAGGCCACGGACCTGGTCAGACAATTGAAAAAGTAGGCCATTCAGTAAACTAGTATTTCATTTACGGCATCCGTACGACATAAAATTTTTCGTATAATATAGCAATTATGGAAGCTGAAGCCGAAGGTGACAACACCGAAGGAACTCTTAGAGAATTATATTACAACCCGAAAACTGGTTTTGGAGGTGTACAAAAATTATATGACGCAGCACGCGCCAGTGGACTCCACGTTACTAAGAAAGAGGTACAGGACTGGTTAAAAACTCAGCTAACTTATAATCTTCATAAACCGGTCCCTCGTACTCGTGGCGCGTTCCGAAGGGGCCGGCGCGTTTTCGTAACATCGATAGACGCTCAGTGGGAAGCTGATCTCGTGGAATTCCCTTCATCATTCGCAAAAGAGAATAAAAACATTCGATACATGCTAACAGTAATCGATGTACTCAGTAAATACGCATGGGCCAGGCCGATACAGTCAAAAACGGCTGATGATACGTTACAGGCGCTACAAGACGTGATTAAGAAATCCGGGAGAAGGCCCGACAAACTTCAGACAGATGAGGGGCGGGAATTTACTAATCGAAAAATGCAGGGGTGGTTGGAGGAGTCGGGAATTCATTGGTTTCACACCTACAGTGACAAAAAAGCTAGCGTCGTTGAACGTTTTAATCGGACCCTCAAGACGATGATGTGGAAATACTTTACATATAAACAGACACGTTCCTGGCTCCCCATTCTACCAGAACTTCTCGAGAATTACAATAACACCGTTCACGGAAGTATCAAAATGAAACCTGTCGATGTAACAGAGGAGAACGATTGGCAGGCATTTTATACACTATTCGGTCCTGAGTTGGCAGCCGGGGGAGTTAACCCTGAATTCAAGCCGGGAGAACGGGTCCGAATTACAAAATACAAGACCACTTTTAAGAAAGGATATTTACCAAATTGGACAGAGGAGATTTTCGTAGTTTCAAAAGTTGTGTACGCAGCTGGCTTGGGAACACCACCAGTTTACAAAATAAAAGATCTGAATGGAGAGGAAATACTCGGCACTTTCTATTCTGATGAACTTCAGAGCGCCCTTTCGGAAGGTGCCGACGAGCTGTACAGAGTAGAACGAATTTTGAAGACGAAAAAATTAGGGGAAAGAAATATTATCTGATAAAATGGCGCGGTTATCCGGAAAGTTTCAATAGTTGGGAGCCAGAGGAAAATGTTATTAGTACTACGTAAGTACTTCGTAAGTTCCTGTGCTGGTTCTTGTCAAGTACTACGTAAGTTCCTGTGCTGGTACTTGTCAAGTACTAACGTAAGTATTTACGAAAGTTATTCAATAAGTACCATGGAAAAAGTCTTAATTTCTTGAAAGAAGAAAGTGTCAGTTTACCACCTCGCTTCCACCCACCTGGCCAAGTATTTATCATGTACTGTCGTAAGTAATGTTCACTTATTGCATCTTTTTCGGCAGTATGTGGATGAGGTGGTACCTCAGTTCCTGAACATATTAAGTTTGCAAGATCTTCAAAGCGACTTCTCATGTTGCCACGGTCCGTTCTTTCGAGCGCCCCTTTTCAGCTTTATCAATAAGTTCTGGTTGAAGTATAATGTACACAACTGACATGAACCATAGACAAGTAACTCCAAAGTCCACCCTTTTCATCATATCAAGTGCTCGTAAGTCAAACGGAGCATTATAAGCACACACTGTTTCACAAGCATTAAGAAGTTTGTGTAGGTTCTTGAGTGAGACTCGACGTTGTTCTAGTTGTTCTTGACCAGGTGGATAATAAGCTTTTTCAAGTTCCTCCTCCTCGAAACCGTCTATTAAAAATCCCTGGCTGCCGCTATCGCGTGAGCTGCCCCATGCAATTCCAAAGTCAAAAGCTTGTGGAAAATCTACTGGTCCGACTGTCTCTGTATCAATCGTTGGATTAAGTATATTCTTGAGAACTTCAGGCGTAAGGGGCTGACTAATTACCAAACATGGAAGCCTGTAGTCGTGGCAAATTTCTAGAAAGTCTGTTTGAACTTGTTGTGAATCTCTTCTAGTTCTTTTAAGGCGGTTATTTCGTACGACCTGGCTCGAGTCAACACATTCCGCCTGCAATAATCCCAAGGCATATCTTTGAATATGATAATGAAACTATGCAAATGGTCAAATGCTCTAGAAACAATCTTTTTTTCTTCCGCTGCCACGCCCCGGATTCTAGAAAAAGTTAGATGTTGAATTATGGAAGAGTCACAAATAATGTAGCGTTCCGAAGGATCTTTCCCAGCCCGACATTGTAAACTAAGAGTATGTTCTATAAACTGATTCTGAAAATCGGCAATCGAAACGTGGGGCCATTATAAAAGTCGGCAATGTTGCTAGAAAAACTAGTGTCAAATTCTGGTACGTGAGACGCAGACAAATTTACTGCATCGTAACTCTTACCACTTCCAGTTGGTCCATTTATGAATATGTATGACATTTTGGGGATACTATATCATAGAAATTTTTTTTAAAAATTTTTTTTATTAAGATATATACGATAAGACAATGACAATCCTTTCTATTTCAGATGCAATAAAAATACTTGAAACCGGAGAAAACATCAAAATTGATGATGGAGGCAAATTAGTATTTGGTGAATATGTAGATCCTATTATATATGTAGACAGTGAGCTAGAAGTGGTTTTCCCCATCGGACCTAAGTACGGTTCGGGAGGAGATCCTGCTACATGCGATGGGGTGTGTGTCCGTTGGCAACCGAGTCTTCAAAAGTTTACTGATTTAATAATATTCCGTACCCTAGGTGAAAGTTTCGATGCAAGCACTGCTAAAAGTTATGCTGCAAGCCTGGCCGCTCACTCCAAGAATACTACTGGATTTTACAATCCATCTAAAGTGTATCAGAAGCGAGGGAGCGAGGACACAGGGCGTGGCGTATTTTAAATTTCGATTTAAAAGAGGGGGAGGGAGAGGGAGAAATCACGATTTCGCTACATGTATTGATATGGTTCAAGAAATTGACTGGCGTTTTAAAACAGTGAGTCCGTTACTACCAGTCCGAGAAAATCCTGCTATTGTACCTCGTAATATCAGGAAAGGTAGTAAGATAGAATTCTTAGCATTTAAACCGCGCTTAAGTAAGCGTGCTCTTTCTTTCACTGTTGAGAGATTAATATTTTGTGCTGCGCCTAATAAACCGAAATTCAAGATGTGGAAGAACTAGTCGACTTAGAAAGATTAGGTGAGATATATAAACAAATAAATGCTGACAAAAATATTATAGTGGATTTTGATGACCTATCATAGAATAATTATTTTTTCATTTTAAAAATTTTTAGGATAGTATATATCATAAAGATTATTATGGCCCGTCAATTACATACAGCATTCAAGGGAGCAGTTTTACGAAAAGAATTTCCTGAAGTCAAGCGAGTCAAGGATATCGGGGAGCTGGTGGATATTGAAGGTATGGTCAAAGAAACGGAACGAAAGATGTACTCTGTTTTTACCGAAATGGAAGTCAAATTATCGGATCCGAAAACTGGTAATACACAACCGCGTTCATTGTATGTTAAATTAAATGATACATACACAAAAGATGTAAGAGGATCGGGATCGGATGTGGGGCAACAATTAATAGATCGCTACGATCGTATGCTTGATACAATTGAAAATGTTGAGGGTTCTGGTCTCGTTCTCGAGGAGATACTTAATTTTGAAGTAATTCTAGTAGAAGTTTTACTCGGGGCTGGGGCTGGCGCAGTCCAACTTCCCAGATGGTTAAAAAATAAGCATTGTGTGAGCGATCTGGTGCTACCTTCGGGCAGCGAGAACTGTTTTCAATACGCCATCGTAGCAAGTTTAAAGTTGGCCGACCCGAGTTTCGTGAAAAGAAATGTGGTCAGGTAAGGAGAAAATGGAATACGTACGCCCCATTTATGGCTGACTACTGTGGGAAGGTATTCCCACGCCCACGCCCGCCGATCTGACTGTATTCAGGCGCTTCGAGCAGCAAAATCCAGGGGTCAAACTTCAAGTATTTCAGATCTACGAAAATGATCCCGCTCCCCCGTCTGACATAACTGTGTTATATAGTGCCCCTGGCGGAACCGTTCCGATAGGGAAGGTGAAGCCGATAGGAATCAAATAGCAAATATCTTACTGATAGTTGGCGAGACGGCGGCCGTTCTCACTTCGTACCAATTACTGCGGAAAATCGCCTTCGTAATTCTCGTACTAATCGAAAGAATGAGCGCAGACGGAAGTGTATTTGTATGGTTTGTAAAAGAGGTTTTAAGTCAACAGAAGAATTAGAAAAACATCAGGTATACTGTGGAACAGACACTGCCCAGCCAGATTTTCCTAAGGAAGTGTGTCAATTTGAAGGACATCGGAAGAAGGTTCCTTCTCCCTACGTCGTCTATGCAGATACTGAGGCAATTATTGAGAAGGGGACCAGCCGGCACATTCCAATTTGTCTTTCGTATGTTATGGTGGAACGGGGCCGGGCCGACCCACTGTTTATGGTAAAAGAACATTCACAGGTCTCTCCTGTGTTACAGACTTTCTAAAGGATATGAAAGAACGGGCCGAGTATTATTCTAAATCGTATTATTGGAAAATAATACCGATGAGGGATCCTTCTAATTACCGGCGCGACGGATGTGATCCAGTCTGTATTGCATGTGGAGAGCCGGCAGGATACCGAGTAGTGAAGGAGGAGGCGACCTTCTATTGCGAAGGATGCCGGCCGTCGAGAACCATTCCTATCTACTTTCACAACCTCAAGGGATACGATGGTTCTTTTATTTTGAAAGAATTACATGAAATCGACGCCGGAGGGGGACCAGAGCCTAAAATCATAGCTAAGACGAGCAATGGAGGAATTATGGGTCTCTCGAAAACATTTATTTTTCACGCCTCAATTGTTGTTGCCGGAGGGAAGAGGGAGATAAAGAGACGTTTCTTTTCTATAAAGTTTATGGACAGTGCTCAGCTGATGATGGGGTCATTGGCGAAGTTGGCAAAAACTGTGCCGGACCACGGATGGACGGCGGTGCCACTTCGTACCCGGACATTCAAAGGGCGAAAGGTTTCTTCCCTACGAATATTTAGACTCGGTTGACAGACTGGGAGAGGAGGAGCTCCCGGAGAGGGGGGAATTTTATAGCGAATTGACGGAAGAGGGGATTTCAGAGTCGATTACGAACATGCATTAAGAGTATGGGACGAAGTTGGATGTAAAACGATTCGTGATTATATGGAATTCTATTGTGAGACTGACGTTCTACTTCTTGCAAATATTTGAAAATTTTCGCGACACATGTTTAGAAGCGTACAAGTTAGATCCGGCCCATTACATGTCAGCGCCCGGCTTGACATGGGATGCTATGTTACTTTACACGGGCAATAAATTTGGGCTCATTCAAGATGCTGAGCAGATGACTTTCGTACAACGGGGAATTCGAGGCGGTATCAGCCAGTGTAATATTCATTACTTACAGACAAATCATCCTGCTTACGTCGCCGAAGGGGCTGGCGGGAATTACGACCCTGAGAAACCGTTAACTGAAATAAAATATCTCGATGCAAACAATCTCTACGGCTGGCAATGAGTCAGCCAATGCCTACGGGCGGACTTCATTGGATGACGATGGAAGAGTGGGAGGAATGGTCGAAGCGGGAGCAGGCTTGGGAGGGTGGGGACCTGGTTCCACCTTTCCACCAAGTTTTCTAGAAGTAGACTTAGAATATCCGCCGAATTACATGAAGAACACAGCGATTTGCCATTAGCACCGCATCACTATGAATTTCCGAGGCAGGGCGGTCGACTGATTACAAGTGTGTGATGGATAGAGAGTCCTATGTCTTACACTACAAGTTGCTGGAATTCTATCTTCGGATGGGAATGAGATTGAAAAAGATTTATCGGGTGCTTGCTTTCGATGAAGCTCCATGTCTCGCGAAATATATCGACTTTAACACTAAAATGAGGGCAAACGGGAAGACAGATTTCGAAAAGAATTTCTATAAGCTGATGAATAATGCAATGTTCGGTAAGACAATAGAAGATGTTCGAAAGTACAGAGACTTTAAATTTGTTTCGGACTGGAACGGCACGGATAGTGGACGTAAAAAGATTCAGAAGTATAATCCAAAGATGAAACATATAACTTTCATAACTTCCGAAGAGGATGGAGATTCCTGCGACAGTGCCCTACTGGAACTGAAAACGGATGAGCATAGATATGTAAAACCAGTTTCATCGGCGCCGCAGTACTCGAACTTTCTAAGCTGCTTATGTATGAGACGCATTACAATTACTTTCGGGTCAAGTTCCCTGGAATACGATTAGCCTACATGGATACTGAGTTTTGTTTACAGTGTACCAATACCCTCCCGGACCCGGACGTAACTTTCAATGATATAGTCCGAGAAGATGTTGAAAAGAATGGTGAGAAGTCTATATATGATACTAGTGGGATGAGCGGACCCAACTTTCCGAAGATTAATAAAAAAGTGATAGGTAAATTTAAAGATGAGTTGAATGGTGAACCTATTCTTGATTTTGTCGGCATACGCTCGAAAGTGTATGCTTTTCGAACTCCAACTTCGGAGACGAAAAAAAATAAAGGGGTGAAAGATGTTGGTGAAAGATGTTGTGTTTTAGAAACATTTGAACTTTGAAGATTATAAAGATCTATTTGAAACTGGGAAGAAGCCGAGCCGGCACAATTTGTACAGTTTGTACGGAAAAGGCTGGAGAAATCCGTAGTGAAAAGCGTAGTAAAATCATGATGGCGCCAAATGATATCAAACGTGTGCAGTTATACATCCAGACACGGGCGAATGGTTGGCAGAAACATGGCCGATAGGACGGACGACGGGTTTAAAATTGTAAAGACTTTAATCTACTATTTTCAATAGAGACCAGGGCATCACTGATAACATAAATGTGGGCAAATATATTATCATTGTGAGCGTCATCGCCACCCCACGCGGTATCTTTCTTCAGGATCTCAAGTTGAATTCCGTCCTTTGTGTTCATACTTTTAAACCATTTCCATGAAACTCAATATCTTTAAAGCTACGCAGATCGATAAACAGACAGAATTTATTCTTCAAATAATCGGCCTCATCTATATCAATTTCACACCAATCTTTATCTTCAGCAAAATACCGTCGCACCTCTCGCCAAAATTGTCTTGGTATCATCTTCTGAGCGTACACTTTATTTGCAATGCCTTCAATCATTACAGACACAGATTCAATGGATGGGTTAAAGAAAAGTTCACTGTTCAGTTCTGACTGATTCTGATTTTTAGTGAAGAGTATAGCGATACCTCTAATGCTACGTCGTGGTACATTTATATTTTCATTGATAACCGTGTCCGATTCTTTGAATGGGATTTTTCTAAAATAATGTATATGCTCGTAAAGGTAACTTTTTCCACCGTTGTAATAACCAGCAGTTGACCTCGCGAGATCGAGGTCAGAAATTGTCTCGTATTCCATTTG
This sequence comes from Ptychodera flava, assembly GCF_041260155.1. Lineage (NCBI taxonomy): Eukaryota > Metazoa > Hemichordata > Enteropneusta > Ptychoderidae > Ptychodera > Ptychodera flava. Next base: position 3,575,732 of record NC_091942.1, on the reverse strand, counting down.
AATGTTTTTTAATTTATAATTGGTTGTAATCAGTTTATTACTGACAAGTAATTGGGGGCGGGTGCCAACGTAATTTCCCATTCAATATGACTCCCTAACGCTTTTGGATATGCAACTCCATGGCCTGTTATGAGGGGATGAGTGAGACGAATAGCATATTTTGTTTTATATGTGTCGAAAAGTAAATTATCGCCCACGACGGCGGCATCTGCATCGGCCGCGCCACTTCTCAATTTTCTTAGATTTTCGTTCTGAATTCCGTACAGTGTCATGTTCGATCTCTCCTTTTTATGTTTGAAGAGATCACGATAGCATTCAATGAGGTTATATTTACTCAAATCGGAAAGTGCCTGGCCCTCAAATGTGAGTTTCATACTCTCCACCAAATTTTTTGCAACATTTTGTACTACACGGGTAGTTCCACCTCCCATTACTTCGAGATCAAAAACCAGGTCGAAAGTATCTGGAACTAAGAGTACTCCGCTTTCTAACTTCGGACATCGTATGATAAGTGTCTGGCCTGGATCTGCCTCACTTGGATTATGAGCAATCACGTGATGAGTTCTTTCTGACTTTGTTCCATTCGGTATTCGGTTGGTGAAAGTCGGTGATAATGTTCTATCGTACCCCATTTTCGTGTAATGTATATAGTAGAAGAAAAAAAAGAAAATAAATCACATCTTACATTTCACTTCGTGTATATAATAACTTAGAAGAAAAAATCACATCTTTACATAAATATTTCCGTCTGCCTGAAATATAAATCGATTACCTGTGTCGCGAATCAATCGAAGAACCCAATATTCTTGGAGATGATGAGCCTCTTGGTCATCCTCAGTATCCTGGAATACAGCTATGAATTCTAGTCGCTTAAAGAAGTTAGTCTTTTGACATTCCTTCACGAAAGCTAATATGTTATGATACAGATTATCATCTTTGAGTCGGACACCTGGATTTGCTCGAAGGATATGTCGATTTACCCGCCGGAGTTTGCACCATTCCAATTCGACAGAGAAACCAAACAGGTCTTTATTTTTAGAAAGAAACTTTGCAATATTCTTTTCACCAAACATGTTGATTCCGTAGGGGTGTGATATATTAATACATAATTTTATTTATAATGACTAATGTTAACCAGTTAAAAATATCCATAGCTGTTCTCCAACAAATCCAACAACTGATCCTGCTGTTTTTAAAAGAAAACTGACAAGGGAGCCGATTAAACCTGGTATTGCAGCAGCACTTTTTGTGGCCAATGTTTTTAACCATTCACCAAATTGCTTTACAATTTCTTTCGCTTTTGTATATACTTTGGGCGGACCTGAACCTCCTGCGTTTGCTCCTCCTCCCCCTCCCCCTCCTCCTCTAGTCACAGCCAGGGCAATTGTTGATATTGTCATTCCAAGGGCAGTCAGTATTGCAGCGATTGTAATACCATTTCGTTTAAATAACTCTGTCAGCTTCAGCCTGAGTGACAATTCTGGATCGGAAATTACATCACGAAGAGACCTAGTCGTAGCCAGACTTTCACGTGCCCTCACTGATCTTACCATGTTCGTATTCAATTCGATTGTCAATTTTAGCTTCTCTTGTTATGAGTTCAGCTAGTAGTTTCTTGGCTTTTCTTTTCCTTGGGTGTGATCTTCAGGAATTTCCTTTAACTGTTTTTCAGCTTCTCTTTTCAATAGCCTTATTTTAACTTTTTCGTTGTTAAGGTCGCTAATACGCATATTCGCAATCCTTAATTCATCATTAATAGCTCTATATTCTGGGTTTAGATTGTTCCATTGTTCGATTTTATTTTCAAAAGCTTGTATTTTATCTGCATTACCAGAAGCATCTTGCCGTAACTCTGTCAGTTCATCTTTGTATACACCCATGTCTTCTGGCGTCATATTCTCAGCTGGTATTTTATCATTTTCCACATCTTTAGAATGCAATGCACGTCCCACAAATTCGGGCTCACTATAATTATATACTTTCCTTACAAATTCAGATCCTCCTTCTACTCCTTTTACTGTCTTGAGCGTTCTAAATCCACGTCCTATATCTTTTGATAGCCTGAGTTCTTTATAATACAGCTTTCCATCCCTAATCTTTGCATTCAAAAATAATTCGTTTCGTGCTGCTTCATCAGTAATATTATTCTCATCTAAGAATTCTTTAGCCATTTGTATTCTAAGTTCTACTTTATATCTAGTCGTAGGATCTACCTGCGGGCTCCGCGCGCTTGAGACGGCCTGGGAAGAATCGGCTTCTGCAAAGGTATCATCATCATAGAAAAGTTGTTTCAGCAGTAGCGTCATCATCATCATTTACATTTGCATCAACGATATCCTGGAGTGGTATATTTCTTCTCCTCCTTCTGCCATATTGTATTTCTATATTACTACAATTATTTTTTATCATCCCTTACATATACAGTAAAAATGCACATCTCAGTTGTTGAAAGCGTTGAACAATTGGCTGATTACATAGAAAGAACAAGTGCTGCATATCGACGAAGTTATAAATTAATGGGTCGAATTGATATGGCTCGAATTGATATGGCTCTTAATATTACTAAGGAATTCTTGTAAGCTCTGCTGTAATAGCAGCAATTCCAACAGTTCCGGTACTGTTAGCCTTAACTCCTATACCAGGTGTTGTTATTGATGTGATACAAGGGAAAACGGGTGTAGCAAAGAGACGAGAGAAATATAAACATTATTATGTGCAATATAAACAGCTGCTTACACAAATACAAGAAAAAGGTGCAACCCTTCGGAACGAGGAGGCTCCGGGGTCAGAACTTATTCAGGACATATTTCATCAGGCGCTAGAAATTCAAAAACAAGAAGGATTTAGTCCGCCGCTGGAGCGATATCTACGATATTATGGATTGAATGGATATGAAAGTTAGTTCGCACCGATAGGAACTTCGTGTTCAACATCAGCTAGACTCCGCGACCGGCCGGACTGACAACGGGTGTAAAAGTCCCTTTATATAGGCTAGTTTGATGGTGATGACTCACACGGAATTTCCCACCTTCCCACCTTCGGAACGTGTATAAACATGCTCAGCAGGCCCGCTTAGTTCAGGACAATGCACTGCTGCGCATGCGTGAGTTCGTATATAGGTCAGGGTCATACTTTAGTTACATGGATGGTTAATTTTTCCTTCGCTTCATGTAGATAAATGAATAAAATGGGGTGTAAAATTCTTACTTCATCCCAGTTGTCCACGCTTTCTTTACTACTAATGGCTACCAGGAGCCTCTCGGGATCGTATCGCCTAAAAAATCAAAATATCTATCTATGTCACGGTACGCATTCTTTGTCTTTGTCCGATTTGAACGATTAAGTCGTACACATTGGAAACGCAATCATAATTTCCTCCTGACCATAAATGACAAGTTTAAAGGCGTACATTTTTGCACAAACCCATGTATTCTTCCCCGTTGCAACATTTTTAACCGATGACTTCAAAGTGAGTGCAAAACATTAGAATACACCGAATAAATGAATGAATGTTAAATATGCTTTAATACTAATAATATCTATACTTACTGTATAGTAATCAAACCATCTTGTGTCTGGTACGTAAACATCCACTTCGACCGCACCCTAGAAAATAATCAGCACAAACGATACAAATGTCATCACATTTAACCAAAGGGCGTCATGGAATTGTCTTATGTAGGCCTAATGGGATTTGAACGTATGATGATAAAATGTCGTCTACTTTACAGAATATGGTAATTATAGATTGCCTACAGCAATGTTTAATTACAGGTATTATGCGCCACGAGGGTGAAAAACTTAAAAACGTTTACCCAAACTTTGCACAATGAAACTTTCAACAACTCCCTTCCAAAATCAGAATAAAAATCAGGATCACCATACAAAGGTCGAACTGGAGGAACAAATTGTTTAACATTTAGCGATATTTAAAACTCAGTATGCAACCATCACAGCATTCTCGAAAAACTTTGAAAACTTTAAAAAACTTTGACTGTAAAAGTTTCCTCATCCAAAGAGTTTTAAAATGAGCCCTTACAAGTCGTAGATCAGAAAAGAATTGCAAAAATTTGAGAGTCCGAATATCTGTCCCCGAGGCGAACTGTAACCTTTTCGTCAAGAAAGTTGCACTGAAGTACTTACTTCGTCAAGCACTGGTGATATCATAAGTGCCGGACCCCACAAGAACTGTCTGTCGATGCTCCAAGTTACGGCGTCGTTTGTAAACCTGACATCGTTAGTGTAAAAGAAATATTTCTGTTTACCTCATGAACTTATAATAGAAACATGCTGTAATTTTAGTGCTTGCATCCTAGTACCTCCTGCCTATGTGTTTACTGCAGCGATTTGTTGTTCAGAAGTTATGAATAAATGCTGTAAAAATAAAACGAAACAAAACCAAAGCTACAGAAGCAAGCGCCATTAATTTCAGTCAGTCTGTTGGTATTCTGTCAGTTTGGCTGGCTGTGACATCTGCCCAGAAGTGTCAATGTCTGTCCCTCGGTCCGTCTGTCAATCCATCTGTCTGCGTGTCTGTACATCATACCTGGATGCAACTTGCCATACTCACCAGTCTCTATGCATTACTTACTCATGCATCAGCGGTCTAACCACCGTTGAGCCAGTTGTATGTGAGTAAAAGAATAGCGTGTAGAGATAGGGTAGCAGTGTGTATCGTACGTGCAGAATTTCCCTCGCTTCAGCTGCAAACTCTGGTCCAAAGGACGCTGGGTCCTGTGGCTGCAGAACAACATTTAGAATACAATTTAGAAAAAACACACGATTTCTTTTGCCCTACACTGTTCGATGCACGTTGGTCGTCATGCATGTCCAGCCTCATCATCAGAAAGTAAAACGGTAAGGCCTACACAGAACCTGATTTGGGAAATATCTTGTCAAAAGATCGGGGGATGCATCTTGGAACTTCAATGGCCCTATGACAGACTTTGAAAGGTTACATTGGAAAAGGTGCTGACCGTAAACCAGAGTTTAAGACCAAGACCCTACGTAGTCAAAGAAAATATACACTGTGCGTGCACTATAGAGCAACCATATCTGCAACATTTCTGTTCATATGCGACTGATATATATTTCCCCATTTGAAAGACTACATGTAATGTCATGCAATAGGTTAAATTGGACACACCCTGTGACAGGGTCTGTCCAGGGCCTGTGAAAGACATAGTAATGTGCCATAGTCCGCTTGTAAATTTGATCATATCCGTGTTCTTACCATGAAGTCAATGCCATTGTGGTTTCGGCAATATGGATAGAATGCTCCTAGCTGGGTCCAACGTCGACAGAGATCTTCAGTGGTGTCTTCAAAGAATCCACATATATCGGCTCCGATCTACAAAGTAACAAAATGCAATTCCTTTTTCATGTAGGTCTTTACTTCCTTATGTGAAAGTAGGCACAGCATGTTAGATATTGGACATGGCCTTTGTCATTTACGCCAATTTCCTACAAAATATCACCGTATCACAAAGTATGGCACATCATAGGTACCGTCCAAATCAGCATAATTATCTCACAAAAGAAGACCTAAATTTAAAAGTAGGCTGACCAAACCACGTCTGAAGATCTGTCCGTGACTTTGCTTGCGTTCATATCTGTTCATCAAAGTTCTTTTGTTGTATCTGTCGATACACTGCTTGCTGAAACATGTCAACTGTCGTCTCTACAGATCCTGTGCGAATTCTAGTACCGAAAGCTCATAAAGTACACGGTACAATTTTATGGAAGTTGGTAAGAAGAGTCTTCAGGAAAAAGCAGTTATTTTTTTTGTTTGCATAATTAACTTCTCATGATAAAATACTTCGGAAAACGAGATGGTTTGCAGAGAGATTGTGGGAGAAAGTTCGATCATTCAATGATGATTCCCCTTGCCCGCAAACAGTCAGTGATTAAGAAGGACACAATGTTTAAACATTAACACGATTGACAAGATTTAAGAAACAATGGATGATTTACTAGTATGGATATAGAGTCAGAAATTTATGTCATATACCGTCTAATGAAACATTGCAAATAAATATCGGTATATCTGAGGTGTTAAAGAGAGGGGTTAACACTTTCGTTTAAAACATTCGTTTAGATTGTGACAGAAAGAACAAGAGACCTTGCTTTCGATATTTCCACTGTGAGATTTTAAAGAAAACAAGTTTATTCGGTACTCGATTATCCACAGAGTACGTTTCTTATTTGTAACACAGTGTTTGGGCCATTTTTTCTGACTAACTTTTAACGTCTTTCTAGTCATTTACCCTTTTACTTCTTGTACAGCAGCTTATTCTGTCAAAAGAAAAGTGATAAGGATGTGGATAAACTTACATATGGGATTCCAAACAAGTTGAACTCCATCATACCTGTAAATGCATTGTATTTAAAACATTGATCAACCATTTCAGGACAATAATTACAGTTCTTTATGGTACCTTTCTACTACAACATTTCTTTTCATGAAAGCATTTATTTTCCAAGTCTGGACTTCATGACAATGGAACTTTGGTATTATATGCAAGCTACCACTAGTTTATTCTGTTCACTCTGCCATCAATGGATATTTCAACAATTTAGAGCGGCGATCCTTCTGTGTCATTCTTATGATAAAATACTAAAAGTGTTTATTTAAAAAAATAATGTCGTATCGAAAAACTCCTCTTGGAATGTAGTACTAGTTTGACGCACGGCGGACGAGCTTTCAAATTATCAAATTCTTTGTGACGTCACCTTTCAGCTAGTTTTATCATGCAACTATAATACTATTTAATATCTAGCTCCATGCAATCACAGGGTCCATCAGAATATTCCCAGAAAAAAATACTGATTTCATTCTCAGGGCAATTGTAAGGTTAAGGAAATTAAGCTTATAACAGTTCAAACTGTTTTCTAGCTTTAGATTCTTCATCGAATGAATTGATCACCTTCAGAGTTGTAACCGTGATCATATTTTACCGAGAAGAAGTCAACGTAAATGTTTTGTAAACAATTATGAGAAATAAATAAAGTTTCTCACCGATTATTGACATGTGCATGTGGGGCCAAATGCTGGTATTATCGCCAAGCCAATGACCGCTATACTTGCCCGAGCTCGGAAAGGTGGATCTTGAGACTACGAGCGATCGTTTACCAGGCGTTGAAAGTCGTGCTGCCCTGGAAATGACACACAAATAAGGTTATTTTGTGTGACGTCGCAAGTGAATGAGAATACCTCAAGAATACCTCACGGACTTCCATAGTTATGAAAAGTTTATAGTAAATCGTTATATTAACGTAAATTAGTTCGATTCGGTGCCTAGGAGGGCAATGCCTACCGTGATGATGAGATCGTTGTCCTCAATGACCGGTTCAGTAGAATATTTTAGAAGAATCTAGGAGGTCTTGTCTGCTAGAAGCAGTTTTTGTTAGCATTGTAAGCAATATATCAATTGAAAAAACTTAAGAGAGCTGCATGTTGGTGTAAAATCTTTGTAGACTTGGTGCTTGATTGTTTTAGTGAATAAGTAAATATTGAAGAATTTCTGGAAACACAGCGTTTTGACTTTTAATAAAGCACTGCAACGGTAGTTAGCAAGAATGGGAAACTTTGACCTTGGTTAAACTTCACTCACACCATAAGTCAGAGGCGATGATTGGGTGTCCAGTGTCTGCCTTGAATCCGATTTCAACTGGTTCCATTTAGAGACTGCTAAATTACATTAGTTGCTGTGCTGCCGTGCTTTTTAAAATGTTTTGTAACTGATTGAAAATCGTTGAAAGAATATACTTCTCCATTAAAGAATTATGTAAGGATATTGTCACCCAGATAATCCTACATGTTCTTAAGGTTGGCCCTGGTTCTATGCTTTATGTTTTTCAAAGAAAGGTTTCTCACCTGAGAGATGGTTCGGTTTGGGTCAATCCAAAAAGACTGTGCATGTTGTATTGAGTAGTCGTTGTCGTCGGTGTATTGTACGTCACAGCCGCCATACAAACCGTTTTATCGGCCAGAACGTCTCCATATATCCCTGCAGACAACGTTACATATGAGGTTATTTCATAAATCGGTTGCTTTCCAATAGTTAAAACACTCAATTAAATAAAGTATATTTGATATTAAAGCATACAAGTGTATTGATGGCATATACATATATATTATATATATATATATATATATATATATATATATATATATATATATATATATATATATATATATATATATATTTAACGTTTTGTGCCAGAATTTCATTGCTCTGTTATCATGAAATAGAAATAAACCATAGCAAGCAACGTGTATACCACTCGGATTTCACTAGTTCATTTCATACCCGCACTGTCGTTCTGTGGATACGTCTTGAACTGGTCAAAATCTTTCGGTATACCTTTCGCTAGAGGTGGTTAGTAGTTTCTTTTAATCATTGTTTATGAAATGCAGTGTTAGCGAGATGTTTCACAAATCGTTGACGAGCCGTTGGGTGGATTCTTCTTCATTTATTTTCAAGGTCATAATATTTCCGGAGCTCCTTAGAGTTCCGATTGCGATGCATTCAAAGTCCATGAAGCCTTACGTCAACATCTCTTCTCGATCTACTCACTCGGTTTGTATGGTGGACTTTCCAAGATATTATTGTAGTCACATCCTTTAGTCGACCCCTTGACAAAATTTGCTGGCTCGTTCATGTCCTCCAAAACAAAAAAAATAAAGATTCATAAGCAAAGCTCTTCAATATGTGCAACGCTGATTGGATTTTGAAATTTTCAAAATAACTTATTAAACCGCGAATGACGGACAATTGTAGGGACGAGTAGTTATCGTTTTGGTGTGTAATCGCGTGTGTGACCGATGCATATTCTGCGCACAAATACACTACAAGCGCGCGCGCCGTACAGACTCTGACGATAGAATCAGCACCCGGCAACCCGGGGGATATAGCACCTGCATGCAAAAATGTTAATTAGAAAACAAAAACTACTTAGTAAAATATACTGACAATCCAGAGTCCATCGAAAGCAAGTGTGTCGTGAAAATCCACAGTATGGTCAATCCACCAATCGGCACAGCCAGGTTTGATCCAGTCGGGAAAGACGGCGTGGGCACGGTAATTCTGTCAACATTAACAAGCGCAAAGTGTATGACATTATACAATATATTATTGAGCAGACTGTAAAGTTTAACCAACATGATTAACAATGGTTTTAGAATGAAAAAGTAAAGAGAAAAATGCACTCATGATTCATGATAAAGATTATTTGGACGTTGCAAATACCGAGGAATGGTTTCCAAGGGTCGTTATAGTTGATTACAGGGACTACCTTATAAGTTATCGGACACTTCGTGTACTTCGGCTGAGATATTCCAAATTTAGTACAAGCCGCATTTTAGGAAGCTGACACGACCAAATCGCAATCAGGGTAGTCTCGACACTATGTTTGATACTTACTTCAACTTCACAGTCCCAGTCTCCCTGACAGTCTATTTCTTGCATTATTTCGTCGATATTCGGAGGATCCGGCCACACCTGTGTTGTCCACAACATCACTCATTACTTAAGCGAATTCGAAAGGATACTGCTTAATACAGATTCAGTAAGGGCATTGAGGTGGCATGGAATACAGAGATACATGTGCAAGAAAACTACTTTATGCTAGTAAGATGAATGGTGCCGCTGAGGGCTACAACCATTCATATTGCAAACACCTCAATCATGGAAATCAATCACATATCATATTTAATTCCAGACAATTCATGTATTTTGAACACATGTATCACAATAAATGCCAAAATTTTACCCAGTTCATGATTGTAGATGTTCTACATCGCTTGTTCCTTACCTTTCCAAGGAGCTCCGTTTCACCGTCTTCTTCTGTAATGAAAATACTGCTGGCCGTTCCATTTTCATAAGGTGCGTATGTACCAACGGTCTCATTCACACTGATAGCAGGGTCCTAAAAAACCAAAAGAAATAGATATTGTACCTGGTCAAAGATTTCAGCACCAGATTTATTTTGAGTAAAATAATGTCAATCAGTTATGCTATCGGTATATCCTATGCAAATCACCTCATAATATCAATCAGTTATTCTATAGGTGTGTTCTATGCAAATAGCCACATCCTTCCATATAATATGAAGGTCATTTTTGCTAAACATTATACGGAGCCCCCTTCTCATTCTAACTGTTACTCACCAGTATGGTTATGTAGTGCGTACCCTCTGCTTTCAATTGATGTACGTACTCAGGTAGGCCGGCGTAAGTGTCGGGGTCATAGGTGAAGTCCAGTTGACGTAGCATGTAGTCTATGTCACCATATTGAACGTCCTGTACACGAATGAAACTCGGTAATTCGCAAGAAATTAAGAAAACTATCACCTTTTTTCATAGAGATTTCACAAGGTTCCACCCGTATTGTTTTGTCCCCGTCTACTTTGAACATTAACACTTGAGGTACTATAAAGTACATTTGAGGTATAAAGTTCATGGCAAAACTCATAAATCTCACCAAAAATATGATAGATGATTTCTGTTTGGTAGGGATTCAGGCCGATTGTACTTCACCAGAAATTTTCCCTGAATTTGTTCTTTATCGTCTGTGTAACTGAATTATACCAGTACATTGATGGCGCAAGCATAGCGATCTGATTTGTCGAGACGTGAAAATAGCCATGCTAAATTTGCCATATAGCACAGTTGGAAGACGGATGAGCTCTCAGATGGGGAAAAAACCTGTGATATTTCACGTCAGGATGATAGTATACTGTTATGATATATTAGCAATAACCCACCGCAGCAACGGGTATACCATTGTCTTTACCAGTTCAATCACTATATTCACTCGCTCACGCTCATGCATTTATGTTGTAAACTGGTCAAAATGTCAAGGTATACCGTCGCTGGTGTGGTTTCTTGCTTAAATATCCCCGGTTTGTCACGTGACATTACGGCATGACCAAGTCATCTGATTTAAAGTATTGCGCACTCACATGAGGGATGTCATACTCTCGCATACCGGCGACGACTTCTTTGACTCGGTCAAGGCTATTGTATCCGTACCTACAGAGTTGAAACCCAAGTGACCAGTACGGAGGCATGTAAGGACGACCAATTGCCTACAGAACAAAAGATTGTGACATTACTGAAACAAAAACCTGTTCATCGACGTGTTTTTATCGAATATTTAACGTGGAAATATTTCAAAATATTTATATCACTCACGAAAAACTGGACAAGGACGGTATGTTTTGAAGATGGTCGTAAAATCAATAACTGTAGCATGTCACACTTTAAAATGCAGTTATTGTTCCTCAAGCAAATTGTCATAAAATTGTGTTGGTTTTTCGTAGCCCAACGTATCCCTTTGGTCGACATGCCATCGTTTAAACAAGCTGATTTAATTCTTCGTGGAAAAGAAATCTCTGCGATATAGGGATATGGTTCAAAATCACATATTATTTCAGCACTTTAATGCGGTATTAAGCTCTCTGCCATTCAGCAAGCGTTTTCATCACGGGTAAAGGTAAGCACTTGTGCTTACATTTAGTCGCGCATACACGAACTCGGAAGATGTGCCCGCCAAAACGCTAAATCCCACTCACTCACCAGATTTCTAAAGGATAATGATGACATTGAAAAGAGAGTTAATTTTTGTCTAATCTCAAGAGATTATGAAACGAGAATACATGTGCTATAATTTGAGTGTATTCGGAAATTCTGCAATATTCATTGATATACTCACTGCTGTGTACTGACCGACAACATCTTCAGGAGTTGGTCCCAAGAACATCCAAAAGTCAAGAATACCGCCAATAGTACGGTACGTTAGAGCGGGTAAAGGCTGCAGAGTGATGTCTATGGCAAAAAAAAAAAATCGTTCTTACACTGTTTGTCTACATCAAACAAGACATCGATATTATTTGTGGAGCCTGAACTGTGAATTCACCTCCGTGGTGGTTACGAAGGAGAAACAAAATTAGGGACCAGCTACTGTAGACAGAACATTTAAAGCATTCTTACAAAAAACTGTGGAGCTAGAGTCAGCTTGATACAGAAACAACTCAGATGTCAGATAATGGCGCCATTGATTACATGAACTTATTAACCCAGTCTCCTGTTTGTGCAAACGCACAATGATATAATGTGACATCTTGATAGAAATTTATCAATTTTCATTCAGCAATTATCGCTACCTTTAATACCTTTTGTCCTGTGCTAGGGAATACCCTACATGATATAAAAAGTCAACTTCTCACAACAGCAAGAGTTTGAAATAATGATCTCATAAATATAATTAACACATATATGATATTTGTCATGGCCACAAGTTCTGTATGTTCGTGAAACTAGCTAAATCCATTCATCTTTTAATCTTTTAGACATTTTTGACATTAAATTCCTGTATAACCTAAAACTTTACTTTTGCTCTTTAATAGTATGTGTTCTACGTGTAGAAATCCGACATATTGCAAATATGGTTGACTGCCTGAGGTGGCCGAACCGCAGACAAGCTTCTCCTCTGAGGAACTTACCCATCGCATTACTGTTCATAAGCAATACGCCATGAGAATTAGTATCTTCCTCCAGACATGTATAGAACGGTTGTACTCCATACAAATTACCTCTCTGTGCGAAAAGAAGGCATAGGTGATAAAGAAATTTTGGGTTAGTCTACGATTTAGAGTTAAGCTTCTAAAAATGATTTGTAGCTTGAGTTAAGTCGACTAACAATTAGTTACTGAAGCAGATTACTTTTCCCGACATTTCTCAGAATAACATTTTCCCTGGTGGTTCAAAGTCATATGCAATAAAACAATGTCAAACATTTTAACACTAACCTGTGAACAATGTACAAATATTTTGAAAATAAATTATCACTTTTTTCTGACAAGATGTAATATTACTCAATTTTCTGCTAGGTGGTTATCTAGAATACATACTACGCATGCACTTAAGGCGGCGTAGCACATAGCACAGCGTACTATTGCTCAAAATCGCTGTCTTACAAAGTATCATTCGATTTCCTTAATTTGTTACCCCAAGATTAAAATATCAGTAGGATTCACCTGTTAGCATGACAAGCAGTCGTAAGTTGGGTGAGAAAGGAGTGTAAATTTATGCAAATATGAGTGCGCCCTCACTTATCACAAGTAAATACGCTTTATGCTACATTCTCCCCTATATACGCATATTGTTGACAGAGTAACTATCTTGTGCTACTGACTTAGATACAAAGACTCACCGACGGTGGTTGGTCTCTTGAAAACATTCCCCATGACTGCCAGTTTAAGTCATGACGAAACTGTGGATGTTCGTGTTCACCGAAACCGTAAATGTTGCTTGAAGGCAGCCGAGTCGATATCGACAAGAACTGATCTGACATGGTGAAGCCACCGATTGCCGTATCCCACCTGATATGAAAGTACATCAAAGTTTAAAAAGTGAGAAGAAATCTAATGTTTTGCATTTCACATAATTTTCACTGACAAATACAGAAGTCCAATGCGATCCACATCCTCACACTGCTTTTGACGACAATGAAACAATCATGTTTAATCCTGCAGATTTTAATGTGCATATTGGAAAACATACATTCTCTGAACTCATTAGACAACTTAACATTTCACTCCATTAGGGCAGAGCGCGCCTCGAGGACAGATACTCGGACTCTAAAACTTTTACAATTCTCTTTTGGTGTGCCATTGGGGCTCATTTTGAAACTAATGCGGGGAATAAAGTTTTTACCGGCATGGCTTTGTGAAAATCGGGAATTTTATTTTTCCCAATAGAAATAACGCAAGGATGGCAGCCATTTTGAATTTCAAATATCGGTAAATATTGGATAGTTTGTTTTTCTAGAACCAACATTTGCAAGGTAACCCCCTATTTGTATTCTTGGTTTTAAAAGAGAAAGGTTGAAAGTTTGCAAAAGTGTCAGTCTCAAAATTATGGAGGCGCGAACTACCTTAATTGGTAAGAATACAAAACCACAAAGAATTGTCCCCAGTAAGAGTTAGCCGTTCTTTTCACCGAAATTAACGTGAAATTGTGAATGTACTATAGCCGGAAAAAGGAGAAATGAAGAAATGACATTTTCTGCAAGACTTGAAAGCCATAATGGTATACTTACAGAACTGTCATAGTGTCTGTACGGATTATTTTCATGGAAAATGGGTTGCTTGTGAATTCTACATCATAGAGAGTATTGGTAGCTTTCGTGGCGGTACTTGGCATATCTATCGGCACTTCGAATCTTTGATTCGATGGATCGTAAAACTGAAAGACAAATACAAATAATGATAGCATTATCAATTAACCTTTTGAGCGCCAAAGTCATCTATTTTTGCCCTTATGAAATATACCAAAGTCAATTTCTTTCAGAGTTTGACAAAATTTTGATAAAAAACTTCAGCTAATGAAATTTGATATCCTTTTGGTCCAAAATTATAAAAAAATACAGAAAAATTCATAAAAATTGCTAAACTTTTGCACTAAAATTTTGGTTGGAAAAATTACAGCACTCAAAGGGTTAATATTACTAGAATTCTGCATCCTTAACATGAAACAACAAAACAAATATTTTGTTCATTTCTTCGTAGCAGACAGCCTACTTATGTGTTTGATAAACGATGCAATAATGTGGCCCCGGATTACATATAAAACCATTTATTTGACGTTACCACTTGAGTGGGACCCCTTCCCTTTCCCACTGAATGCCCCTCATTAATCTCTGCCATGTGATAATAGTATTGACACACTTTAATGTGTAAGGTCAGGGTATACTGGTTTCAGGGCTATTGAAAGGTCTGTAAAGATGTTCCAGGGCCTGTCATACAGTCTCTATAGTGAAATGTTCACGGTTGTGTTTTAGAAGGGATTTAGTCTGAATAAAGTTACATTTCCACAGCTGTCGAAGTACGGACGTTTATAGATTGACAGGTACCGTATGAATACAGTGCTGGGACAGATATCGAAACGATATCTGCCATTCAAAAAAGTGTTCAACTATATTCGCGGTAGATTTTTCAAACCTACGTTTTTCGAACGTAGGTTTGTTAAAACCTTGTCTCCACTTTAAGTGCCATTGTTGGTTTTAATAAAATTTTATCTCTTGTTAATCATAAACTGCTCTCTGCTTGCTGCCGTCGAGCTCTCCGCCAAATCAGCTCTGTACCACCAAAACACAACGATTTTCTGTTTTTATTGAGATTCTGCCATCCCAGACACTGTACCTCCAGAAGGAAGAGGAGGATCCGTTTCCAAAACTACTCCCATCGTCTTCACGTTGGCTTCATTGGTTTTTGCTGAGCAATGACGGTCAAAATTTGACCCTTTGAGAGTCAAAGTCAATTTTTGTCCCCTTTATAAAATATACCCAAGTTTTATTTCCCGATTTTTGCTAAAATGTTGATAAAAAGTGTATCCAATGAAATGCTATGTCTATGTGGTAAAAATTATCAAAGTACAGAAAAAAATCATAAAAATATGTAAAATGTTGCACTAAAATTTTGGCGGGAAAAATTACAGCACTCAAAGGGTTAAAATATTGCACTACAGGTAAATTGGCTGCTGACCCAATAAAATGTATGTTTAAAACATAAGCTTTAAAAATTGCTCGAACTTTAAAGCAAGATTAGCGGGCCAAAAACCCGAGCGAAAGCGAAAATAAAACATATAAGCTGGTGTTATTGGAAATCAAGTCTTTAAGGTTGAAAGTCGTAAATTGATACTATATTCTTACACGAAACCCCAACGACTGGAAGTCTAACCTTTGGATCATCCGATAAAGTAAAAGACAAACATTATTTGAATTTTAGCTATTCCGTTTGGGGACTCTCACCCCACAGAACGCTCGACATCAACGACGCACATCGTGACAGATGTAGACAAAATAGCATTTCGCAAAGGTGATATGCAATTTTTGCAAACACATTTTAAACAACAAATTGATAGATTGAGAAACGATGAAGCCTATCGATCGCTGGTTTGGAACTCGACGTCGAGGGAAACACCATTTGTATCTTTAACGTACGTGCTATGGGGATGGGAGAGATGTTAACAAGGCGAACCATGTATCCCCTATGCTTTTCCGTACACCCGATATGCTCCATAATCGTGCTGTTAGCAATTAGCATGATCAGGGGTGGGGGATCTTTGGACCCAACACAATCATACCATATACACCCTCGCGTCGTCTAAAGGACCGATTTGCTGGCTCCACCAATGGAAATCGAAGCTTTCATTTTTCGGCACTATGTTGACTACGATATCTTTGTTACCTTTTCCGATCGGTCGACCGCAGTATGTAATCGGTAGAACGACTGACCTGACGACAAGAATCGGTGACAAGTGGCGTCCACCCCTTCTGATGCTGTGATACTTTATATACCATATTCCAAAACACGTGTTTTGACATTTTCGATTTGTAATTCCGATTATTTTAATCGTAATAATGAGCAGGGATTTAATCTTTTATCTTGAATAAAACAGAAGGGAGATGCATTATATCCCACTTTTCATGTATTTCAAGACAATGGGACTAACTTTAAATTCAATAACTCAAGTTGTCGTTTTGGAGTGACCAATCACGTCCGGGTGATGTGAAATCTGAAAATTGTTGTTGAAAATTCGCAGAGTAACTATAACATCGTACCTATTGCGTTTATTCCTTCCGCACTTTACAAAATAATATTCAATAAGGTCAACTCATAATCGGTTATCACATGTGGGTTTGACCCCATTGGTTTGACCCGACGCGCGCGCGTGCGCGTTCGTTTGCTCTGAGCTGACACCAGATTACAGGACCATGCTCCTAAAAAAAATGATATGGGTACATTTTTGCTACTCAGCGAGATTTTCGTAACGTTGATCATTTGGTTGCTCATCTTGCGTGGGGAAACTCAGTCATCGTATTGATTTAAAGCTCGATGCCGTTGTCTTAAATCTACGATATGTGGGATATATTGCATCTCCCTTCTGTTTTATTCCATTTAAACGATTGAGGGCTTGTGCATTACTACGATTGAAATTATGGAAATTACTAATCGAAAATGTCAAAACAGGTGTATTAGAATCAAGTATCACAGTATCAGAAGGGATGAACCTAATTTGTCACCGATTGACAAGGGCCAGAATAACTGCGGTAGTATCTGCATCGCCATGTTGCACGGACAACACATTAATGGCGCCGCACCAGCGTTCAATTGTGAATTAGCGAACATCGCCAGAGATGAATATGATAACATATCTACATAGGTTATCAGGTTAGAGACAAGGTCTGTAATTCGGGATTTGACAAGTATGGACAAATTGCAACGCCCTTTTCTTTCCTAGTTAATGTTTCTTTCAATCCTCGAGAGGTCAACAATTCTGCTAGGTCATTTAGGACACGTTGAAGCCCCATTAGGGACTGGTCAGTTTCTTCGGCCTGGAGGGGGGGGGGGCGGTGGATTATTTTTTGCCGATGTCAAAAAGTGGCTGACCCCCCCTATTCCAAATTTTGAAAACAGGGTGACCCCCCTATTCCAAATTTTGAAAACAGGGTGACCCCCCCGCACGCGACAACTGTAATATTGTAATAATATAATACTGTAATATATATATATATATATATATATATATATATATATATATATATATATATATATATATATATATATATATATATATATTTATATTTACATACATTTATATTTTAAGTCATTCTGTGTGTTAATGAAATTGTTGGCATGTCAGTTGTAAGATAGGAATTTCAAAGTGTCAATCTTAAAGTTTGAATACAGTACATTTTGAATGAGCTGTGAATGTATTTCACACTTTCTATGCTTAACCAGATGTCCTGAACTGTTGTACAGAAATGGATGTCAATCATTAATATCAAACAGGAAAAAGCAGTAAATCAAAAACTTTGATGGGTGTTAAGACTTGCCAGCCATCCAATTAAATCTCCCAAGGAGCCATACAGAGGCATTTTAGCCAAATCTGATGTGTGCAGAGTCTGAGATGACCTTTTCTTGTAACATTGATATTTGTGCATGTTGCTTTCTCATACTGAATTCTCATAGAGAGAACAGAAAAGTATCAGGAATTTGTCATGCTTTTCATATGAAATGCAGATTTCATAATAGTACACTTTCACTTAGGAAACATCAAGATATCTCTGACATATATCTCTGATTTATTAAAGTATAGCGCCCGAAGGGCGCGGAGAAAAATATGAACATCCTGATAACTCTGATATATATGTCTTGTATATTAAAGTAATGCACAGGAAGGGTGTGCTGAAAAATGTCTGATATATTAAAGTAATGCGCTCGAAGAGCACGCTGACAAATATTGAATATACATATATCTCTGATATATGTATACCTAATATTTTAAAGTTGGGCGTGCTGAAAAATATGTCTGATTATTAAAGTTACGCGCCCAAAGGGCGCGCCGAAAAATGCAACTGGATGAAATTTGTGGCTGACACGATGCATTTTAGGCAATGATGAGCCAGTGTCGAAATTCAAAAACACACTGACCCCCCTATTCAGTCCGGGTCAGCTCCAAAATTGGAGACGCTATACCATAATATTTACCCCTCTCATTAGCCAATCAGCGGCCAGCGCGCCATCAGTAAAAATTGTATTTCCTGGCAACCTCCACATGCGTCCTTCGTTACGTACGCCATACTGTGTCGAACTCCCGCGCCGTATTCTGTCATAAGGTCGAACAGTTGTGTGGCCACTCTGTCAAAACACAATTTCAAAATCGCGTACCAGTTTTATTCTGGCTAAGACAACCAAACCCCATATATCGCTGTGATTCCTAGACTCTGGCTTGAAGTCCTGCGAAATATAAATCGTGTACCTACACAGATCGTTCAGAATACCCCATTTGTATCGGAGATGGCAGTGACACAAATTCTACCGTATGGGGAACAGTTGTGTGGCCACTCTGTCAACACATTTTCAAAATCGCGTACCATTTTTAGTCTGCGTTTGACAACTACAAAACAGGTATCGTTTTAAAGCTCTGACATTGCTCTTCTTTCTTGCAAAATGTTATACGCGTACCTACACAAATAACCTTTATAACAGTATTTCTAAGAGAGATGACGAACATCCACAAAATGATTCTCGGTACTTGAGCGAAATCGATAAACTGGGGGTAGAAATGAATCGTCAATATTTCGAATATTTGTTCACTAATCGGACTCCTTGTTGGACATGACCTTCTGCAGAACATGTGAATTATGTTGACTGTCGAAATTCGTCGAAATTCACAAGACAGGGGCTTAATAAGCGGCCCAAAACTGCCGATCACACTTAGTGGGTAATTTGGACCCAGCGTGACCTGTACTTTATTAATGATGTAATCTGGTCGATGATGGCTGAATGCCGGAATACATTATCATAATGAGTCTCCAATTTTGGAGCTGACCCGGACTGCTATTGGGCATTTCAAAAAACATGGTGACCCCCCCCTATCACCAAAGTCAAAAACAGGGTGACCCCCCCCCCCATGAATCCACCGCCCCCCCCCGGCCGAAGAAACTGACCAGTCCCTTAGCTCTATATGTGTGCGATTTTGTCGATAAGATGGTTTGTAATCAAATGCAACTTATGTTAAAGAGCTGACCGAAGTGTGACCACTAGACGTTTTCCAAACATTGACAACAAACGTTTTTACTATCTTTTTCATTTTATTGGTTTGCTTTTTGTTCTTACTTATTTCATATGTTCATAGTAGTCTTGCAGTCTGTTTTTATTTGATTGGTCCGTTTATTTCGGGCTTACCGAACGCTTAACTTAACGCTTTTTGCTGCATGTTTTGTGGATGTCACGGTGGTGGGACCATGAGGGCGCAAAGAGAAATTTTCCGATCATCGGCATAAGTGGCCTCGGTCGTCTTGAGTCGTCTCCTCTCGGGTTGGGTCTTCCGGTAGGCCTTTATTTCCGATGATACTGTCATGTTCGAGAAAGATCAGCATGCGTAGTGTGCCTTGGCCACATTATCTGCTTGGTGCCTTAACTTCGCATATATAGTAACACATTTACTGTTGGTCTGGTTGATTCGCGTTATAAACAACATTCACAGGTTTTCAAATACTTAAAAAGGGGCAGTCAATTTTTCTACAATTCCCATTCAACTGTGCGAGTCTCTTCCTCATATTTCGCAAAAGTCATATTTTCAATGTATCTGTAAGTCCCTTGACATGATATAGGTTTGTTTTCCTAATAGAGATTGGTTTTTCAGCGAGAGAAGGTGGAAACTTTGTCTTGAGAATGTCTTCTTATACGTTATCATTAATGAAAGGTGGGCTACTCAGGTCTTATGACTTTCTCTTCTTTTGTTGATTGTTCGAAGTGCTTGTTGACCCTTTGGGTGCTGTAATTTGTCCACCTAAATTTTAGCGCAACATTTTACCAATTTTTATTAATTTTTCTGGCATTGTTTTGATAATTTTGGACCAAAGGTACCTAACTTTTCATTGGCTACAATTTTTTATCAAATATTTTAGGAAAATCTGAAAAAAATTGTCTTGGTCTGAAAAAAATATCTGCGTTATATTTTAAAGACGATAAAATTGACTTTGGCACTGAAACGGTTAATGTAACTATGCATGGAGTGTGTTGTCGGCTCAAGCACTACACCTTAACCAGCCAGGGCCATACAGTTTTGTCGTGTTGTAATGGTGCTGATCCAATGTACCTCTATCCTAGAGTCTGTAGTACTTATCTAGTATGGATTCCATTACGTCATCACTGTACAATGTCGCCCTGTCCTACACCTTATCACGAATATTATGATAGTCGCACGATTTGATCGCATCTTTATGATGATTGAACGTAGGCGGGCTGGCTTTATCGCTTGACAAGGTGTACAATTTGCTGATCTTGCTTCCTGAAGTGCAGTACCCCCATATGAAACATTACGTGTTGATGTCAACGATATTCACATTGTTAGGGTTGCCCTTTTTAACCAAGGTGATGGAGTACCTGTCCTCGGAGATAGAGCTAAACTACGTTCACAAAGCCATGTACAAAGCTTGTGGTCAAGCCTTTAGCCGTTGTCGTGTAGAGGATAACAGTTTTGCGACGCTGTGCAGCGCAACTCTCGTGTGTGTCTTTCTTTTACTTGATTTTATTTTCTGAAAACCCACCGAGATCGTCATTGATACTCACAAGGTCGGTCTCTAATTCTGTGGGTTCACGGTTTTAAATTACGCCGTGAACTAGTACGGAAAATGACATACATGTTTATCACTCTACTGACATAAAGTTGAATTCATTCCTCATCGATGTTAAAGAAGCTCGATGGCTCCATTCACATGTCTATGAAATCAGTCGAAAAACAGCCGAAACAGTCGAAAGGTCAGCTATCTTGTTTTTGGTATCATCGAAGTTGAACTGTCTCTATACGTAGATGGGCAACTGCTAAGTGCCTGTTAACAGTGTAATCTCTCTAATGTAACGCCACAACAGATAGATATGTCCAAATGTTGTCCGCATACGTGATACTATCTTATTGTCACCGGATTATCCCAACTCGTAAAAGATGAATTTATGAGATTCATACAACGGAGTAAAAATACGAAAATGGTATTTACCTTAAAGCGAATAGTTGTGTCAGTGTGATATTCCAAGTCAAGGATAACGCTATACATATCTTTGTCATACATCGTAGGGCGATCTAGTCGCTCCAGTGCTACCCGATAGCCCCAACTGAACTCCTCAGCCTCCCCGACCATCCTGTACGAACCGTAGTCCGATGGATAAAAGCAGTAAGGTGCGCCAGAATTTTCGTCTGTCACCGCATCATCCCAGATGCATCCTCTACTCTCGCAGCTTTCTTGGTCCGCCCCACCCTCGGGATAACAATCGACACGTTCATTCATCGACAGTTCTTCTTCATCTTCGGGGCAGTCCTTCCCGTAGTCGGGGTGTAAGAAGTACGTCATCGGCACCACTATCGCCGTAACCAATGCAGCGGTGACGATAACCGCAACTGTTACAGTTGTTGCTTTGCCCATCCTGTGATACCACTACTCTCCTGCAATTTTTTGCAAAGACAAGCACCTCCAATTCGCTCTTGCTAGAGATTTTACCGTTGTACAGCTGCTCAATGAGACGCCGGGGTGAAACAAATGAACTATGATCACAGACGGTTTGGATCTATGGAAGATACGTAACTTCTGTTCTTACATCTCACAGATACCAGAATATAAATCACAAATTTTGATAAGATAAGACTTTTGGTCGCACACAAGCTAGCCCAGACTCGTCCACGGCTTGTTTTTGTATGGTTAAATACTTATTCGTGAAATGAAAATTTGACAGTAACCCCTTTTTAAAAATGATACTTTATTCATTAAAAGAAACTTTGATAATGTATATATCAAGAATTGAAAGGAATTAACATGTCTGGACTGTAATAAGAAATGCGAACAAAAAAGTGTAACAGCCCCTTTGTCCTTTTGGGCTGCAGAACTCTGCTGCACGCCCTCAAGGATAGGGTTGAGCGAGATCTGGCTGCTGTCGTGCAGCCACAAATCAACAAATGCATGGCTGTGAAAGTTTTAACTTATCACAAGACTGTTCCTTGCTGAAGGTTAACTATACATACATGCATACATACATACATACATACATACATACATACATACATACATACATACATACATACATAAATACGTACATACATACATATATATGTGTGTGTGTATGTTGGTGTGTGTGTGTGTATGTGTGTGTGTGTGTATTATGTGTTTTTTATGAAAGTCCAGAACCATACGTTACTACTGCCCTCTCTATTTAATGGTTGTTACGCATCAAATCTTTTCACTATAATTGGCGTATAGGTGAGGTAGGTACACGCAGACAACCCGAAATTACATGCCTTGTCTGTCACGTAAAAAGCCGGGAAACTGTGAATACCAGCTTAGAGATTCCCACATGTGCAATACAAGAGAGCTCACAGAATTATGCAGTTCATTGGAGTCGTAGACGAGACCGGCAAAAGTCCAACATAAAATATCAAAATTTGGTGATATACATAAAAAACAGAACATTTTTTAATGTAACAAAATAATGCACAATTATTTTGCATGATTCAAGTGATATTTTAATTGTTAAAATGCGAGGAAACAAATTTATTGGATGAAAAAATAGCAACTTATACACTACATTCAATAAAATTTAAAATGTTCACATGTGCATATCATAGTCCTGTCCTATATTATATCCTTATTTTGTACAGGATAAATGATCAGAACTTGAACATCACAAAACGTTTAGGACTAGTTAGCTCTTCATCGTGTCCTTGGCGCAAACTACTACTGTTGAGTTAAAAATCAACCGGAACAACCTATGCTACAGTGCGCGGCAGCCCATAGCGATTGCGTATAGGAATGGATTAGCGCCATGTAAGGAACTGTCAAACTTCAAACTCACACCCTTTCCGAAAGTTGAAACGATGTCTGGGTTTGCACTAAAGTGGTTCCCGTTTGGAAAACTTATCGGCGGGAGGGGATATTTTTTAAATCGTAGCGACAGTGCATTTTGGGAAAGGGTGTCATTCTCTTCTAAATGTTTAGTTTGTTCAAAATATGTCGGAATAATGAAATGAAACACGACTTATGGCTACCATTTCTCAAGCTCGGCTTGTTGGCTGTCCGCATAGGCTTGAACACAGTGTTCTTTGGTCCATTGACTTCATATCATTGAGTTTGAGAAACCCTTGAGTTAAAGTTTAAAACTTCTGAAGTAAAAAATATTGCACAATGACCCCCGATTTTTAATAATTTTGAAAGAGCATGATTCAAACGTTCCTGACGATAAGTTTCAGCAATAGTAGACGCCTTTCATCGGGGCGCATGCTACCTTTAAGTTTTCACTGCCTCTGGAGTTGCACTTTGAATTGAAAATATCGGTAAAACTTGGGTAAATCGTAAATGGTAATTTCTGTGACTCCTAATTTTTATTTTTTATTTTCAAAAAGGGAATCTTTAAAATATTTCTGATGGCAGTTTCAGCAAAAGTATAAGCCTTTCTTTCAGGCGCATACTACCTTAAAGTTTCCCTGCCTCTGGAGCTGTTCTTTGAATTGAAAATAACGGTAAAACTTTGGTCATTTGTAATTTCTGTAGCAACAAAAAATTGCACGGTGACCCCAGTTTTTAATTTGCTTGATAACTACTTTGGTAGTTTCCCATGATGAGTGTTTTGCTTTGTCGTCATTATCTAATACAGTTCCAACAACCCTAGCTCATTTTTCAAAATAAGATCAGCGGCCCTCCCTCCTTCCCTTGCTGGCATTATTCCCGGAGTTCCAGCTGTTGGCCTTGTTAGAAGATGGCAGCAATACATCCTGGTTTTTAGAAGGGGTCTTCGTCAAAAAATATGGCAGGGTATCAAAAGGTTTGACCCTGCCTTGCGTACAATACCAGTTGTAATAGACAAGTCAACAGCTTTACTTTATTCATTGTCATCTCAACAGATAAATTGATGGCGGCAGTGTAAAGGTTTTAGTGTCAATGCATCGGCAATAATATGCGAAATGATTGGCATCTATGTTTATATCATAAGTTTCGGTTATTTTATGTTTATATTATATTTGATGTATATGTATATATTATTTTAGATGCTGTATGAGCAAAATATCTAAAAATAACTGTACTGTAGACGGTTAAGAATATATAGCTTTAATTTTCTTTTTGTTGTATTATTTCAGAATAATTTGCCTTGCGTATGAAAAAAAAATATTTGCCCGACAAAAGCAAAATGGCGAGAACGGATTTGATATCACACCGAAATCTCGCACCCCATGAGGGTGTTACCGCCGGCAGGGAGGGAAAAGGCTGCTCCTAGTCTAATGCCAAATCCCTTCTCCAGGTCAAAGCCTGGTAGCCCCAGCACGAGATTGTTAGGTCGCGCCTGGGAAACGCCTAACTATCGCCAGGTGTAGGGAAGTGCTCCTCTGTATTTAAATGACGGCAAAACAGCAAAACTCTATCATCAGTTTCTTTCAAGCTAAAGCACCCACGATTAAACACCCAAGCAAATTGTAACTCGCGATGTGGTTACTTCTGTCTACACATGGAAAATAGGAAAGAAGGGAGAAAGCGTGGAGAACGTTGATTATAACGTTGAAGGAAATATTTTTGATCGAAATTTTCTTACGCAGTGTTCAACA
This sequence comes from Ptychodera flava, assembly GCF_041260155.1. Taxonomy (NCBI): domain Eukaryota; kingdom Metazoa; phylum Hemichordata; class Enteropneusta; family Ptychoderidae; genus Ptychodera; species Ptychodera flava. The sequence goes on along the minus strand of NC_091942.1, from coordinate 3,550,576 downwards.
ACAACGTTTCACGTTTGAATGCATCTGCATAATAGTCATAAATTAAGCCAAGACCTAGGTCTTTACACACTGCATAATTAACACCTAATTGTTTGACACCTTGAACGGTGTGGTTAATTTTGACAATGCTAGTCAGGACTCGTCACTATAGAATTCAAACAAAACAATAGTAGTAAAGTCTACAAATACAGACGCTATTTATTTGAACTGCAAAAGAATAAGCGGGAATATTCTGCCAATTCGGGAATTTTATGCGTTTCACATTGCTCCCGATTGATTGAGGGAAAGTATTGAGCCGATGCACGACTCTTTCGCAGTTAGATCTCCTTTAAAAGAATGTGTATCTTCTAGAAAGAATGTAACACTCTTAGAGTTCCAATTGAATTAAAGTTTATCCGCGTGGGGAGGCTAATCATCCAAAAACTGACCTGCAAGGAGGCTGTATGTTGAGAGTAGGTCAATTATATGTTTGAATATAAACTAAATCTGCAAAGCAAGTTTATTCATTTCAATTTTAAGAGAAAAGCGGAAATATTCTGCCAATTGCAAAAATTTTCACAGTGGCCCCGTATTTTTATTCTTACTTTTGAATGAGCATGGTTAACATATTGCTAGAGAAAGCATGGACGAAAGTTTAAGTCTTTCATAGAAGTGCATACTACCTGAAAGTTTTTCCTGCCTCTGGAGCTGCACTTTGAATTGAAAATATCGGTAAAACTAAGTCTGTCATTAAGGCGCATACTACCTTAAAGTTTACCTGCCTCTGGAGATGCATTCTGAATTGAAAATATGATTTAAACTTCGGTAAATTGTAATTCTCTTGTAATAAAAATATTGCACGGTGACCCCCGATTATTATTCTTGATTTTAAAAGAGCATGGTTAAATTATTTCTGACGGTAAGTTCAGCAAAAGTAAAAGCCTTTCATTGAGGTGCGTATCACTTAAAGTTTACTGCCCCTGGAGCTGCACTCTGAATTGAAAATATGATTAAAACTTCGGTAAATTGTAAGTTCTGCAGTAAAAAATATTGCACGGTGTGCCCCAATTTTTAACGATTTTGCAAGAGTATGATTAAAATATTCCTGACGATAAGTTTCAGCAAAAGTAGATGCCTTTCATTGAGGCGCATACTACCTTTAAGTTTTCCCTGCCTCTGGAGTTGCACTTTGAATTGAAAATATCGGTAAAACTTGGGTAAACTGTTATTCATGTATTGAAAACTATTGCACGGTAACTCCTAATTTTTAGTCTTTATTTTAAAAGAGCATGGTTAAAATATTTCTGACGGCAAGTTTCAGCAAAACTATATGCCTTTCATTGAGGCGCATACTACCTTAAGGTTAACCTGTATCTTGACCTGCACTTTGAATAGAAAAGATAGTCAAATTTAGGTCATTTTTTTAAATTTCCCTAGGACAAACATTTGCATGGTGACACCCAATTTTTATTCTTAATTTTTAAACAGCATGGTTGAAATATTGCTTGAGTAAAGCTGGAGTGAAAGTTTAAGTCTGTCAATGAGGCGCATACTACCTTAAAGTTTACCTGCCTCTGGAGCTGCACTTTGAATTGAAAATATCGGTAAAACTAAGTCTGTCATCAAGACGCATACTACCTTAAAGTTTACCTGCCTCTGGAGATGCACTCTGAATAGAAAATATGAGTAAAACTTCTGAAAATAGTAATTCTCTAGTAAGGAATATTGCACGGTGACCCCCGATTATTAGTCTTGATTTTAAAAGGGCATGGTTAAATTATTTCTGACGGTAAGATTCCGCAAAAGTAAAAGCCTTTCATTGAGGCACATACCACCTTAAAGTGAACCTGCCCCTGGAGGTCCACGTTGAATAGAAAATATCGACAAAACTTTGGTAATTTGTAATTTCTGTTGTGCAAAAATTTGAACGGTAACCCCCAAATTTTATTCCTGATAATGAAAGAGTATCATTCCAGTATTATTTTTTAAAAAGCTTGAGCGACAGTTTAAGTTTGTTATTGAGGCGAAAACTACCTTAAAGTTTACCTGCCTCTGGAGCTGTGCTTTGAATTGAAAATATGAGTAAACTTCGGTAAATTGTAATTTCTCGAGTGCGAATCTTCGCACGGTGACCCCCAAATTTCGTTCCTGATAATGACAGAGTATTATTGAAATATTGTTTGCAAAAGCTTGAGTGAAATTTTAAGTCTTTCATTGAGGCGCATACTACCTTAGAATTTACCTGCCGCTGGAGGCTCACTTTCAATTTAAAATATCGGCAAATCTTTGGCAATTTGCAATTTCTCTAGTGCGAAAACATGCACGGTGACCCCCAATTTTTATTCTTGATTTCAAAAGAGCATGGTTAAAATATTGATTGAGAAAAGATTGAGCGACAGTTTAAGTCTTTCATTGAGGCGCATACTACCTTAAAGTTCACTTGACTCTGGAGCTGCCCTTTGAATTGAAATTATCGGTAAAATTTGAGTAATTTGTAATTTCTCTAATGCAAAAATTCGCACGGTGACCCCTAATTTGTATTCTTAATTTTGAAACAGCATGGTTGAAATATTGCTTGAGTAAAGCTTGAATCAAAGTTTAAGTCTGTTATTGAGGCGCATACTACCTTAGAATTTACCTGCCGCTGGAGGCTCACTTTCAATTTAAAATATCGGCAAATCTTTGGCAATTTGCAATTTCTCTAGTGCGAAAACATGCACGGTGACCCCCAATTTTTATTCTTGATTTCAAAAGAGCATGGTTAAAATATTGATTGAGAAAAGATTGAGCGACAGTTTAAGTCTTTCATTGAGGCGCATACTACCTTAAAGTTCACTTGACTCTGGAGCTGCCCTTTGAATTGAAATTATCGGTAAAATTTGAGTAATTTGTAATTTCTCTAATGCAAAAATTCGCACGGTGTCCCCCAATTTTAATTCTTAATTTTGAAACAGCATGGTTGAAATATTGCTTGAGTAAAGCTGGAGTGAAAGTTTAAGTCTGTCAATGAGGCGCATACTACCTTAGAATTTACTTGCCGCTGGAGGCGCACTTTGAATTGAAAATATTGGCAAATCTTTGGCAATTTGCAATTCCTCTTGTGCGAAACTTTGCACGGCGACCCACAATTCTAATCGTGATTTTAAAGGAGTACCATTCCAATATTGCTTGAGAAAAGGTTGAGCGAAAGTTTAATCTTTCATTGAGGCGCATACTACCTTAAAATTCACCTGACTCTGGTGCTGCACCCTGAATTGAAAATATGAGTAAAAACTTCGATAAACTGTAATTTCCTTATTAAAAAATATTGCACGGTGACCCACAAATTTTGTTCCTGATAATGAAAGAGTATCATTGAAAAATTGTTTGAGAAAAGCTAGAGTTAAAGTTTAAGTCTTTCATTTAGGCGCATACTACCTTAAAGTTTACCTGCCTCTGGAGATGCACTCTGAATTGAAAATATGATTAAAACTTCGGTAAATTGTAATTCTCTAGTAAGAAATATTGCATGGTGACCCCCGATTATTATTCTTGATTTTAAAAGAGCGTGGTTAAATTATTTCTGACGGTAAGTTTCAGCAAAAGTAAAAGCATTTCATTGAGGCACATACCACCTTAAAGTGAACCTGCCTCTGGAGCTGCACTCTGAATTGAAAATATGATTAAAACTTCGGTAAATTGTAAATTCTGTAGTAAAAAATATTGCACGATGTGCCCCACGTTTTAACGATTTTGCAAGAGTATGATTAAAATATTCCTGACGATAAGTTTCAGCAAAAGTAGAAGCCTTTCATTGAGGCGCATGCTACTTTTAAGTTTTCCCTTCCTCTGGAGTTGCACTTCGAACTGAAAATATCGGTAAAACTTGGGTAAAGTGTTATTCATGCATTTAAAACTATTGCACGGTAACTCCTAATTTTTAGTCTTTATTTTAAAAGAGCATGGTTAAAATATTGCTTGAGAGAAGATTGAACGACAGTTTAAGTCTTTCATTGAGGCGCATACTACCTTAAAGTCTTGCTGCCGCCGGAGGCTCACTTTCAATTTAAAATATCGGCAAATCTTTGGCAATTTGCAATTTCTCTAGTGCGAAAACATGCACGGTGACCCCCAATTTTTATTCTTGATTTTAAAAGAGCATGGTTAAAATATTGCTTGAGAGAAGATTGAGCGACAGTTTAAGTCTTTCATTGAGGCGCATACTACCTTAAAGTTCACCTGACTCTGGAGCTGCCCTTTGAATTGAAATTATCGGTAAAATTTGAGTAATTTGTAATTTCTCTGATGCAAAAGTTTGCACGGTGACCCCCTTTTTTATTGTTCATTTGAAACAGCATGGTTGAAATATTCCTTGAGTAAACATGGAGTCAAAGTTTCAGTCTGTCAATGCGGCGCATACTAGCTTAGAATTTACCTGCCGCTGGAGGCTCACTTTCTATTTAAAATATCGTAAAATCTTCGGCAATTTGCAATTTCTCTAGTGCGAAAACATGCAAGGTGACCCCTCTTTTTATTCTTGATCTTAGAAGAGCATGGTTAAAATATTGCTTCAGAGAAGATTGAGCGACAGTTTAAGTCTTTCATTGAGGCGCATACTACCTTAAAGTTCACCTGACTCTGGAGCTGCCCTTTGAATTGAAATTATCGGTAAATTTGAGTAATTGTAATTTCTCTAATGCAAAAATTCGCACGGTGACCCCCAATTTTAATTCTTAATTTTGAAACAGCATGGTTGAAATATTGCTTGAGTAAAGCTGGAATGAAAGTTTAAGTCTGTCATTGAGGCGCATACTAGCTTAAAATTTACCTGCCGCTGGAGGCGCTCTTTGAATTGAAAATATCGTCAAATCTTTGGCAATTTGCTATTTCTCTTGTGCCAAACTTTGCACGGTGAACCACAATTTTAATTGTGATTTTAAAAGAGTACCATTCCAATATTGCTTGAGAAAAGGTTGAGCGAAAGTTTAATCTTTCATTGAGGCGCATACTACCTTAAAGTTCACCTGACTCTTGAGCTGCACTCTGAATTCAAAATATGAGTAAAAACTTCGACAAATTGTAATTTCCGTAGTAAAAAATATTGCACGGTCACCAACAAATTTTGTTCCTGGTAATGAAAGAGTATCATTGAAATATTGTTTGAGAAAAGCTAGAGTTAAACTTTAAGTCTTTCATTTAGGCGCATACTACCTTCAAATTTATCTGCTGCTGGAAGCGCACTTTGAATTGAAAATATCGGCAAATCTTGGGCAATTTGAAATATCTCTAGTGCGATACTTTGCACGGCGATCCACAATTTTAATCGTGATTTTCAAAGAGTATGGTTGTGAATATTGTTGAGGGTAGCACACTGTAGATCAACTTTTTTAGTATGACATAAGCTTTCGGAGACAACAGTCTCCTTCATCAGATGTACTTGCAGAATGGACAAAAAGAAGCAAAAGGCCAAATGCATCGTGGGTAATGGACAATGCCTAAAGGAGGTGAGGAGCCTAAAAGAGTATGGTTAAAATATTCCTTGAGTAAAGCTGGAGTGAAAGTTTAAGTCTGTCATTGAGGAGCATATGATGGTGTGTGCCTCAATAAAAGGCTTTTACTTTTGCTGAAACTTACCGTTTATTTAAACATGCTCTTAGAAATCCAGAATAAAAATTAGGGGTCACCGTGCAATATTTCTTACTACAGAAATTACAATTTACCGAAGTTTTAATCATATTTTCAATTCAGAGTGCATCTCCAGAGGCAGGTAAACTTTAAAGTGAACCTGCACCTGGAGGTCCACGTTGATTAGAAAATATCGGCTAAACTTTGGTAATTTGTAATTTCTCTAATGCAAAAATTTGAACGGTGACCCCCAAATTTTATTCCTGATAATGAGAGAGTATTTTTTGCAATTTCTCTAGTGCGAAACTTTGGACGGCGACCCAAAATTTTAATCGTAACTTTAAAAGAGTATCATTCCAATATTGTTTGAGAAAAGCTTGAGTGAAAGTTTAAGTCTGTCATTGATGCGCATACTACCTTAAAGTTTACCTGCCTTCGGAGATGCACACTGAATAGAAAATATGAGTAAAACTTCGGTAAATTGTAACTTCTGTAGTAAAAACTCTTGCACAGTGACCAGATTTTAATTCTTAATTTTGAAACAGCATGGTTGAAATATTGCTTGAGTAAAGCTGGAGTCAAAGTTTAAGTCTGTCAATGAGGCGCATACTACCTTAGGATTTACTGCCGCTGGAGGCGCATTTTCAATTCAAAATATCGACAAATCTTTGGCAATTTGCAATTCCTCTTGTGCCAAACTTTGCACGGCGACCCAAAATTTTAATCGTGATTTTAAAAGAGTACCATTCCAATATTGCTTGAGAAAAGATTGTGCGACAGTTTAATCTTTCATTGAGGCGCATACTACCTTAAATTCACCTGACTCTTGAGCTGCACCCTGAATTGAAAATATGAGTAAAAACTTCGATAAACTGTAATTTCCGTTGTAAAAAATTTTGTTCCTGATAATAAAAGAGTATCATTGAAATATTGTTTGAGAAACCCTTGAGTGAAAGCTTAAGTCTTTCACGGAGGCGCATACTACCTTAAAGTGTACCTGCCTCTGGAGTTGCACTTTGAATTGAAAATATCGGTAAATCTTGGGTAAATCGTAAATGGTAATTTCTGTGACTCCTAATTTTTATTTTTTATTTCAAAAGGGAATCTTTAAAATATTTCTGATGGCAGTTTCAGCAAAAGTATAAGCCTTTCATTCAGGCGCATACTACCTTAAAGTTTCCCTGCCTCTGGAGCTGTTCTTTGAATTGAAAATAACGGTAAAACTTTGGTCATTTGTAATTTCTGTAGCAACAAAAAAAATTGCACGGTGACCCCAGTTTTTAATTTGCTAGATAAATACTTTGGTAGTTTCCCATGATGAGTGTTTTACTTTGTCGTCATTATCTAATACAGTTCCAACAACCCTAGCTCATTTTTCAAAGTAAGATCAGCGGCCTTCCTTCCCTTCCTGGCATTATTCCCGCAGTTCGAGCTGTTGGCCTTGTTAAAAGATGGCAGCAATACATCCTGGTTTTTAGAAGGGGTCTTCGTAAAAAAAATATGGCAGGGTATCAAAAGGTTTGACCGTGCTTTGCGTACAATACCAGTTGTAATAGACAACAGCTTTACTTTATTCATTGTCATCTCAACAGATAATTTGATGGCGGAAGTGTAAAGGTTTTAGTGTCAATGCATCGGCAATAATATGCGAAATGATTGGCATCTATGTTTATATCATAAGTTTCGGTTACTTTATGTTTATATTATATTTGATGTATATGTATATATTATTTTAGATGCTGTATGAGCAAAATATCTAAAAATAACTGTACTGTAGACGGTTAAGAATATATAGCTTTAATTTTCTTTTGTTGTATTATTTCACACTAATTTGCCTTGCGTATGAAAAAAAATATTTGCCCGACAAAAGCAAAATGGCGAGAACGGATTTGATATCACACCGAAATCTCGCACCCCATGGGGGTGTTACCGCCGGCAGGGAGGGAAAAGGCTGCTCCTAGTCTAATGCCAAATCCCTTCTCCAGGTCAAAGCCTGGTAGCCCCAGCACGAGATTGTTAGGTCGCGCCTGGGAAACGCCTAACTATCGCCAGGTGTAAGGAAGTGCTCCTCTGTATTTAAATGACGGCAAAACAGCAAAACTCTATCATCAGTTTCTTTCAAGCTAAAGCATCCACGATTAAACACCCAAGCAAATTGTAACTCGCGATGTGGTTACTTCTGTCTACACATGGAAAATAGGAAAGAAGGGAGAAAGCGTGGAAAACGTTGATTATAACGTTGAAGGAAAGATTTTTGATCGAAATTTTCTTACGCAGCGTTCAACAACAACGTTTCACATTTGAATGCATCTGCATAATAGTCATAAATTAAGCCAAGACCCACACCTTTACACACTGCATAATTAACACCTAATTGTTTGACACCTTGAACGGTGTGGTTAATTTTGACAATGCTGGTCAGGACTCGTCACTATAGAATTCAAACAAAACAAGGCAGTATTGCTGAAGGCAATGAGTACTTGGGCCGTGATAGAGTAATTTTGAGGACAATATATACTACTATTCAAATATGGTCTTGAATTTCCTCCTGTCAATTAGGCATTTGATTAACTGGTTATTAAACGAAGCAATGGCATGACAACGGCAAAATATGTCTAGCAACTTTTGTGGAGTTTGAGGCAGGGGTTCTTTATTTATAGTGAAAATTGCTTAAACTCCTTAAATATTCAAAGTACAGCAAATTTCTTTTGTTCTCGATGGTAGATGTCTAATATTTAGATGGGCATATTTAGATTTCTACCCTATAGTTATCCCTATATACCAAAAATCGGACATCCAGCTCTTATTGGCTTGCTCAGAATTAGATATGCGCATAATTAATGAGGTACAATATGTGGTGTCATAAGGTGTCCCACCATACCAAATATGAAGGGTGTAGCACTTGTGGTTACTGAGTTGTGGACAAATATATCTATTTGAGGTCAAAGGTCATTGAGGTCACGTGACATTTTGTCAAAATAATTGTATTGCTAAGTTATTCCTATATACCAAAAATCAGACCTCTAGCTCTATTGGCTCGCTCGCTTGAAAACAATCTCATAAACCTGGCCATATGGGCAAATGTGTATGGGCAGCTGGATGCTTGACTTCCCAGAGAAGGCGAGCTGTCACGTTCAAGCTCAGGATTATTTGTCGATCAAATTTCAGTAAATTTACCTTACCTAGATGAAATTTTGTCTATAGGCTGAAATTTCGCCGAATTTTGATGAAATTGCATCGATTTTTCAGGTTCATATCCGACATTTTTGAGTTTTGAGTGCAGACAGAAATAAGTTTTGAGGCAACATGGCTGCGACCCCATGTTGACCCCGGTATCTGCTAAAGTGCGGGTTGCGGGCTACGGGCTGCGGGTTTTTAGAATTATGGCTAGATTTCTAATATATGTAATATGGCATTTAGTATATAAGAAATAAAACCTTTAGAATGTGTCTATTATAAATAATGATGATCAGGTCTATCGTACAGTATCCCTTTTCCTGCGAAGTCCATATTTCACCATCAGGTCAAGATGGTTAAAATTAATGAAACACTACTATATGGTGTATTTTAACGTAATACTGTATATTTGAAGGCTGTTGAAAACATCAATGCTGTAAACTTGATTTTTTGGACTAAAGATGCTATAACAGACCAAACCAAATGGGTGAAAATACGTTATGTTTCTGAAAAAAATCAAAATCTGCTAAACTAAAAGCGGCGATTCCGAGGACCAATTTATTTATTCCGAGCTGCCTGGCCATTACAAATAATTAGGGATCTGAATCACTTTTCTTTCTTGCCATGGATGTGAGTGAGAAATATACGTAATACCAGACTGACAAAAAAAAAAAATCGCGCCTCGGAAATGTCGCCACTTATCGCGGAATGAAAATTGTTACATTTCTAGTATCAGGCCATAGGAAGTAAATTCTTTGTAATGCATCCATTCACAATTCGGTTCCAGGGCAACTCATACAGAAAATTAAACAATGCCTAGTTAAATGCAATGCATAAGGAAAGATTTGACTTAAAAGCGTAGAAGTGATGTGTATTGTAAATGCCGTGTATTTTTCATGAAATCTTTAAAAAGAAAAAGACGTACAACAAAGGACTTAGTTTACTTTGCCGTTTCGGTTCAAGCGAGGTCGCGACCTCAGAGAACGACATTCTGCTAACATTTTACGCGAGAATTTCAGTGGGAAAAACACGCCGGTGCGTTGCCTTATTTTCAGGAATCGATCTAATAGGAATATTTTTGGATGAGTTTGTGTTCTGCAGCTCTCAATAATTTATCTCCTAATATCATGAACGTATGACTTGCACCTGCAGTATGATAGTCGCTCCATGCCGGTATGCCCCCTTCAAGCGGGATCCAGCGTGACTTTGAAAAGTTTCCTAGGACTATAATCGTGTTCACCACAATAAAATTATTTGAAACGGCGTTGAAAATGATTTCGAAAATTGTGCTTTTATCGGCGGTTGAACTAATATTAAATGTGAGAAGGGCGAAAATGATATAAAAAAACACATTTTTTCATGCCCGCAACCACAGGCGTGCTGTTTTCTGGGTAGTTTCTATAAGTGTAGTTTATTCTACGTTTCGACGTTCTCTTCCGTAGCCTAGGCTACGGAAGAGAACGTCGAAACGTAGAATAAACTACACTTATAGAAACTACCCAGAAAACAGCACGCCTGTGCCTCAACCCGCAAAATAGCGCATCCGGTTGACCCCTAGCCCTGCGTACGATGCTATGTGCTACAGCTAACACACAGCATCGTACGCAGGGCTAGCGAGAGTTGCCAACATCGACGGTTATTTACGAGAAGTGAATAAAAGACTGTCATTTTTGGAAGCGATCGAGTAGCTGAGGTAGGCTGGGATACGACTTGGGCCCAAGAACGCTGAATTTCGGCAGTAATTTGGCTTTTTACGTCAAGTCCCAAAATGGATTTGAAGTCACCGACCCTACGAACGGGTCTTTGCAGGGCTGTGCTGTGGTGAGCGGGGCGATTAGCTGTAGCGGAACACACAGCATCGTACGCAGGGCTAGTTGACCCCAAGTGAAAATGTGTTCGCGATCAAATCTTCCTATATTTTTTCAGAATTTTCGACAAAATCATAGCTTCTTAAATCTTTTGTAAAATATAAAATAGTAAAATAAAAATGCGATGTGCCATGTCTCCCGATTTCTAAAATATCGTTCGTTGACCGTTCGACGGAATACTCATTTCGCAAACTTGTGACGCAGTTGAAATTCAATACTGACCGCCAAATAATCTTAATGAAACGAGATCATTCTAGACATCCTCCAAATTATCCAACCATTCGCGTTAGAGTTCAGCTCGCTTAGAGTATCATAACATTCTTCGGCCTTCGTTTAGATCGACTCTAATCTCTCCCATTTAGGAAACAAATACACAAGCTACCTCGACAAAACTTCGTGCACCATCCAGGACCAAACGCACTACAAATCTGTCTTGACGTCATCATCTCCTTACATGGTAATCGGCATACCGTATTTTTTAGCAAAGGAGACACAGAATACGTCGGAGTATTCAGTTTCAAAACGTATTACATTGTGTGATGTTGTCAAAAAAAGGTAATGTTACTGCAGTGGTATAAATTACAAAACACAAAAGTTCAAATCAGTTTATTTTGGACTGGCTTTAGGCCTACCCAACATTTCATATTGTTTCTTATGCCAGATTTGACCACGTGCTTACTGGCGACCCCTTTACATGCAAATTTTGTGTCAAATGGTGTGTTCTCCTGGAAAAACAAACGTACGATTTCTAAATGAAGGAGGCGAAATTTGCCCTCAAAACTCGAAACCACCCCTTTATGGGGTGTACCTAGCTATTTTGAACGAGCTTCTCGAATCTGCAGCTCTATTTCGAAATGATGGTCTGGTTTTCTCAGCTCAAGGATAAGTGTTCTCCATCGCTGTGGGCATTACTATTCTCAACTGGGGGTACAGTTTCCAGTCGTAATGTTTTCATTGTGTCCGGGATATAAACCTTTCCTTTTCAAACTTTCAGTTTGATTAACACTTGTCCACATCTTGTCAGTGATTAAACATGTTTCAAGTTTAAATGTTAAATTCTGGTCTCGAGCCCTCCTGTTCGACCAAACTGAAATTACCCCTCCCACTTTGGCTCGTCCAGTGGGTGTAGCAAGGGTCGTGCCATCGCTTAGGAAACGGAGGGTGCATTAATTGTTGCATTCGATGCACATTTTGATTATATTCAGAAGATTTTGTGGCAAAAACTCAGATAGAGAAGCATTTATTTCACATCTCAGTTATTCATGACTGGCTGAGAGCAGCACTTCCATTAAGTTAGCATCATTACGCCATTTATTATGCCAAGAAAGATGAAGCCAAGACATTTTGCCCTCCCTGGTCTCAGCCAGAATGGTTATACCTTACAGAGTTTTTCCCACGGAATGAAAACAAATGTACTTGGGCTGAGGCCCAAGTACAACAATAGTAGTGAAGTCTACAAATACAGACGCTATTTATTTGAACTGCAAAAGAATAAGCGGGAATATTCTGCCGATTCGGGAATTTTCTGCACATCACATTGCTCCCGATTGATTTTGGGGAAAGTATTGAGCCGATGCACCATTCTTTCGCAGTTAGATCTCCTTTAAAAGAATGTATATCTAGAAAGAATGTAACACTCTTAGTGTTTCAATTGAATTAAAGTTTTTCCGCGTGGGGAGGCTAATCATCCTTTAATTGACCTGCAAGGAGGCTGTATGTTGAGAGTAGGTCAATTATATGTTTGAATATAAACTAAATCTGCAAAGCAAGTTTATTCATTTCAATTTTAAGAGAAAAGCGGAAATATTCTGCCAATTGCAAAAAATTTCACAGTCACCCCGTATTTTTATTCTTAATTTTGAATGAGCATGGTTAACATATTGCTAGAGAAAGCGTGGACGAAAGTTTAAGTCTTTCATAGAAGTGCATACTACCTAAAAGTTTTTCCTGCCTCTGGAGCTGCACTTTGAATTGAAAATATCGGTAAAACTAAGTCTGTCATTAAGGCGCATACTACCTTAAAGTTTACCTGCCTCTGGAGATGCACTCTGAATAGAAAATATGAGTAAAACTTCGGAAATTGTAATTCTCTAGTAAGAAATATTGCACGGTGACCCCCGATTATTATTCTTGATTTTAAAAGAGCATGGTTAAATTATTTCTGACGGTAAGTTTCAGCAAAAGTAAAAGCATTTCATTGAGGCACATACCACCTTAAAGTTTACCTGCCCCTGGAGCTGCACTCTGAATTGAAAATATGATTAAAACTTCGGTAAATTGTAAATTCTGTAGTAAAAAATATTGCACGATGTGCCCCAATTTTTAATGATTTTGAAAGATTTTGACGATAAGTTTCAGCAAAAGTAGAAGCCTTTCATTGAGGCGCATGCTACTTTTAAGTTTTCCCTTCCTCTGGAGTTGCACTTTGAACTGAAAATATCGGTAAAACTTGGGTAAAGTGTTATTCATGCATTTAAAACTATTGCACGGTAACTCCTAATTTTTAGTCTTTATTTTAAAAGAGCATGGTTAAAATATTGCTTGAGAGAAGATTGAGCGACAGTTTAAGTCTTTCATTGAGGCGCATACTACCTTAAAGATCACCTGACTCTGGAGCAGCCCTTCGGATTGAAATTATCGGTAAAATTTGAGTAATTTGTAATTTCTCTGGTGCAAAAATTTGCACGGTGACCCCCAATTTTTATTCTTAATTTTGAAACAGCATGGTTGAAATATTGCTTGAGTAAAGCTGGAGTGAAAGTTTAAGTCTGTCATTGAGGCGCATACTACCTTAAAGTTTACCTGCCTCTGGAGATGCACTCTGAATTGAAAATATGATTAAAACTTCGGTAAATTGTAATTTCTCGAGTGCGAATCTTGCACGGTGACCCCCAAATTTCGTTCCTGATAATGACAGAGTATTATTGAAATATTTCTTGCAAAAGCTTGAGTGAAAGTTTAAGTCTTTCATTGAGGCGCATACTACCTTAAAATTTACCTGCCGCTGGAGGCTCACTTTCAATTGACAATATCGGCAAATCTTTGGCAATTTGCAATTTCTCTAGTGCCAAAACGTGCACGGTGACCCCCATTTTTTGCTCACGTGTTGACACACGTGAGCATATGTCGCAGCGATGTCTGTCTGTCTGTGTGTCTGTCTGTGTGTCTGTCTGTCTGTCTGTCTGTCTGTCTGTCTGTGGGTCTGTCTGTGGGCTCAATATCTCAAAAACGGCTAATCAGATCAGAATCAAATCTGGTACATAGATGCAGTTTGCAAATGGTAAGAACTGATTAGTTTTTGGTGGGTGTGGCTTGCTTACTTTTTGCTCATTTGCATAATTAATGATTTTAGAAAAAACGGATATACATTGAGAACGATTGCACGCAATTTGATGAGATTTGCTACAAATGTTGATCACATCAAGATATATCAGCTATGAAAGTTATTAAAGGGCTGATGTGAAAGATAATTACTAATTTGCATATTTAATGAAATTTCCTAATTAGGCGTATATATCTGAATTTACTCAATCAAAATTGACGAAACTTGGTATGCATATTGAGGATACTATGATTTAACATTATTGAAAGTCATTAAGAATTTTTACTTCATCCAAATCCTAATTTGCATATTTAATGACCTTTTGAAAGTAAGGATATATATTTGAATTTACAAGACCAAAATTGATGAAACTTGCTATGTACATTAAAGATACTATGATAGAACATTATTAAATGTCATTAAGCATTTTTACTTCAGCCAATGCCTAATTTGCATATTTTATGAACTTTCCTAATTAGGGGTATTTATCTGAATTGACGAGACCAAAATGACGAAACTGGCTTTGTACTATAATAGAACATTATTGAAAGTCATTAAGCATTTGAACTTTAGCCAATTCCTTATTTGCATATTAATGAACTTTCATAGTCAGAGATATTTATCTGTATTGACTAGACCAAAGTTGACGAAACTTGCTATACGACGTTACTGAAAGTCATTAAGCATTTTACTTCATCCAGCTCCTAATTTGAATATTTAATGAATTTTTGAAATCAGGGATATATATTTGAATTTACATGACCAAAATTGATGAAACTTTCTATGTACATTAAAGATACTATTATGTAGGCTAACATTATTGAAAGGCGTTAAGCATTTTTGCTTCAGCCAATTCCTAATTTGTGTATTTAATGAACTTTCCTAATTAGGGATATATACTTGGATTTATTTGATCAAAGTTGGCATAACATGCTATGTATATTGATGATTACACCAGGTTATTCCAATATTGAAAGTCATTTCGCACTTAAGTTTTCATGTCAGCTAATTAATATTTTGCATATGTAATGAGCTTTCAAAGTTTGGAATATATAGTTTGAAGGACTTGACCAAAGGCAATTACACTTGCTATATAAAGTGGTGATATAATGACAGCAGTCAAAGAAATTAATTATTTCTATTTCAGCTAATTGCGTATTTGAATACTTAATGACCTATAGAGTTTAATCTGTGGTGAATATTGTTCGTTATGTTGATCATAATACTTTAAATGAAGTTTCAAACATGTGTCAAAGGATCAAATTTACACATAACTGCAATATACAATGTAACACGTGAGCATTTACAGTTCATATCTGGTTTATTTATGATCTTATAAGATCTTATATGACGGCAAGTTTCACCAAAAGTAAAAGCCTTTCATAGAGGTGCATACTACCTTAAGTGAACCTGCCCCTGGATAATGAAAGAGTATCATTGAAATATTGTTTGAGAAACGCTGGAGTGAAAGTTTAAGTCTTTCATTGAGGCGTATACTACTTTAACATTTAGCTAAGCTGGAGGCCCACTCTGAATAGAAAATATCAGCAAATTTTGGGTAATTTGTCATTTCTCTAGTACATAAATTTGCACGGTAACCCCATTTTTATTCTTGATTTTATAAGAGCCTGGTTAAAATATCGATTGAGAAAAGATTAAGTGACAGCTTAAGTCTTTCATTAAGGCGCATACTACCTTAAAATTTAGCGGAGGCGGAGGCGCACTTTGAATTGAAAATATCGGCAAATCTTGGGCAATTTGAAATTTCTCTTGTGCGAAACGTTGCACGGTGACCCACAATTTTTATTCTTGATAATGAAAGAGTATCATTCCAATATTGCTTGAAAAAAGATTGAGCGACTGTTTAGTCTTTCATTGAGGTGCATAGTACCTTAAGTTTACCTGCCTCTGCAGCTGCACAATGTGAAGCGCAGAAAGTTCCCGCTTATTCTTTTGCAGTTCAAATAAATAGCGTCTGTTGTAGACTGCACTACTATTGTTTTGTTTGAATTCTGGAGCACTTCCATACACCTGACGATAGTTAGGCGTATCCCAAGCATGACCTAACAATAAAGGCAATCAAGATGTATAACTAGGTATAAACTAAGATGTATAAGATGTATAAACTATGTATAATTAGGAAATTTCATTAAATATGCAAATTAGGAATTGGCTGAAGTAAAAATGCTTCATGACTTTCAATAATGTTGTATCATAGTATTTTTCATGTACATAGCTAGCTTTGTCAAGTTTGGTCGAGGAAATCAAGATGTAGAACCATAATTAGGAAAGATCATTAAAGATACAAATTAGGTATTGGCTGAAGTAAAAAATGCTCAATGACTTTAAGTAATGCTAAATCACGGAATCTTCAATATACATACTAAGTTTCGTCAATTTTGATTGAGTCAATCAAGATATAGATCCCTAATTAGGAAAGTTCATCAAATATGCAAATTAGCAATTAACTTTCAGGTCACACCTTTATGTCTTTCATGGCAGATAAATCCTTATGTGATCAACATTTGTAGCAAATTTCATACAATTCTGTGCGGCCTTTCTCATCGTATGTCTGTTTTTTCTACCACCATTAATTATGCAAATAAGCATAAAATATGCAAGCCACATCAAGCAAAAATACCTTCAAGGACAGTGTGCTCATATTTGGTTTGAATTGGTCCATAAAGAAATATTTAAACCAGGAACACAAGAATGACAAAAGTAAATAAGGTCTGAGACTTTAGGTACTGGAGGTCAACTTTAGGAACAGGCTTAGCAGAAAAATGTTTCAACACAGTCCTTCATGGTTTCAGCAGGTCTGCCAATATGTATCAGTTTATGAATAATGACAGAAAATGACTCAAGGTCAGTGAAGTAGCCTGTTTCAGTTAATGTCACCACTCCAGCACATTTGCAGGATTTCCCCTTTTTCTTATCTCATTTGCATATTTTTAACACTTACATGTTCATTTGAACAACGTCACATCTCAACCCCTGGGTCGTCTACCTGTACACCAAATACTGTGATGGTAGGTGTGGCCGTTTGGGAGCTTTTGCGTGTAACGGACATACATCCGCACATACATACATACAGACACCACTGACTCACCATATAAGCTTTTTTTGGTATTTAGGCCACGTTCAAAAAAAATGGTGAGGGGGGGGGGGGGCCTAGAGGAATCTCGATTGAAATCTTACTTTTTTTCAGATCCCCCCCTCAATACCCTAAAAAATGTTCAAGTTCCCCCCCCCCCCAAATTACCATATAGCCGCATATTTATTAGGAATGCATGCACAGTAAAAAAACATGTAATGTGTAGTTCTGCATGCAGATGTTCAACACTACCACTTATCAGCAGGTTGTAGAGCCATATACCTAGGGCAAGTTCTAAATTGATTCATTTTTAAATGCATAGGTGAACCTTTTGGATTTCTCAGTCTAAGCCGACTTGAGTTTATCCAACTCTTGCCAGTTCAATGGCACCAGCTGAAAAGCACACAAAATGACAATCACGAGAGAGTATGTAAATTGTGTATTCCTAGCTACGCTTAACCAAATTGTGAAAAAATGAGCACAGTGACCTACCGAAATTTTTTTTTTTTGAAAAGTACAAGACATATATAACTTAGATGCCACTTATAAATGTTTTACAAAATTGACAATACTGGAAGGTTAAAATACTCCATGAAATTAATGTTTTAATCTCAGAAATTTTGGGTGTAATAATGGCAAATTTGATAAAAAATTAAAGATTCCATTTTGTCACACATTTTTCCATTTAAATTAGAGTCTTTACTGTTCAAAGTTTTACTTTTGTGTTATTGGTACAATGAGATGTGAAAATTTCATTCACTGCATGAACTTGAAATGAATGGTTTTATATATTGATTTCAAGTGATTTTAGAAAAACTGACTTTTCATCGTGCATTTGTATAAGATCAAGTATGGTGACCCCATCATTTTTCTCTGATATTTGATTGTTCTCATATGCCAGAATTCAAAAATTCATGGAAACTGTTAGTCCCCTAGTCTTCTATGTGTTGCTCTCTGGCTTGATCTTGTGTACAGGTAGATGTATGTTTCACTGTCAATTGAGTGTCCTATGACCGAAACTCTTCTTAAACTACATCAGAGTCAGAGCTACATGTATCACTGTCACTGCCAGTATGTAGTAGCAGGGCAGTAGTTGTATTAACGTTTTATTTTGACAATATTTTTGTTCAGTTTATACAATTACGATCTTGTTCTACTCCCTACAGCATGTTGAGCTGTCCAATATTCAGCTTGCCAACACAGCCTACGTGTTCCGTGCATTTGCATCATTCAGTTATCACCAATATTTAGACAAATGGGCTTTGTTGACAAACTGAACATTGTGTTTTTCAGCAGCATGCTGCAGAGAGACACCAAGAAACTGTGTTTGATACATTGCATAGAAATATTGAAAAATTATCAACAGTTGTAGCTCCTGCCCCATTACAAGGCCAACTTGTTTTACGAAAATTTAATGGCATTCATAAATTTTTAGATTTTTTTCGAGATTAAAGACATAAAATGTGACAAAACGGTGCTAGATTTTGTTCAATTATTACTAACATTAGAACCATTAGACGACATCAACATGTTGGGAGTCAAAATACTTTCAGGTCCCCCCTATATGCAGAGCAAAACTTTCAAGTCCCCACCCCTCGACTACCCCAAAATTTTCAAATCCCCCCTGAATTCCTCCAGCCCCCCCCCACCAATTTTCTTTTGAACGCAGCCTTATATACATACCAAATATGAGCTAAAAACTAATCAGTTCTAATCTATGTACCAGATTTGATTCTGATTTGATCAGCCGTTTTTAAGGTGTCGGGCCCACAGACAGACATCACTGCGACATTAGCCAGTGTGAGTGAACACACTAGCTAATAGCTAAAAAGGGGCGGTGGATTTTTTTGCAGAGACCATACAGAGGCTGATCCCATGGGAAAATAATAAAGCAGGGTATGTCTTAGTTACAGCTCTTAATTGATACAAAAAACAAAGACAATGGCTTCGTGAAGGCCATATCAGATCACACCTCAAAATAATCAGTGTGCATATTTATGACAAAGGTTTATGTCCTTGTACAGACTTTAGAACAAAGCAGTGAAGACACATCTAAGTTTAATGGCTAAACACATGAAACATCGAAACAAAATGGCCGCCAGACAGACATACTGGATCACATCACAAAACAAATCAATGTGCATATGTAACAGGGTTACATCTCTGTGAACAAACTTCGAAACAGGTCTGTCAAGACGTCGCCATGAAAAGCTTGTGGATGGATAAACAGAAGCATGCATACACATGATCGAAACCATAAGTCCAGTAGACAAAGTCTGCAGGGATTTAAAAGAACCACTTGAAGTTGCAGTGTCCTAAATCTTTATTTTTTTATTTTGAATAAATTTGTGAGAGTCTATCACATCAACAGAAGACACAGAACTGAAAAGTCTGTATGAAACTCATTCCAAATTGCCATCAGACAAGACAAGGTGATAAATCTGTATCAAGGCATTTGGGTCACCAAGTCTTGTTTTATCAAAACGGAAAAGTAATACTCTCTCAATGTAATATCAGCAAGTACATCATGCACTCAAACATACATCAATATAGTATTTCATGTTAACTTGCTTACATAAATACAGCAATCACATACACAATACAATGAAAGCAGAATTATACAGAAATTGAGTACCAGTACACAAATCAATTGGAAGAGGTTACAGTTCAAATTAGGGAGTCCCATTTTATATCAAAAAGATAATGTGCCAGTCATGTTCTTGTGACAGCAAAAAGTAATAATATTTCTGAAAATATTACTTTCTAATCAAATAGCATTTAACACTTTTCACCCTCATTGCTATGGGTTTGGATTCAAACACTTGATTGTGAAGAAAGGTGGTTCCAACACCAGGTGTGAAAGTGCTCTGCCTTGGGAAACAGAGTTGAAAATTTGACATTTACTTGGAGTATGATATTCTACACTATTTGTTGGGAATCCACAGTGGAACCCAAGGGATGGGTAACATAAAGGAATACATTCAATAAGAAGTTATATGATTAGAGTGTAACGAAAAAACATGACAAAGTTGAACAATAAAGAGAATAAGAGTCAATTTTGCACAAAGTTATGACTGCAGTACAAAGATCATTATCGCCTTTTGGGGCTACATTAGCCCTTTGAGCGCTGTAATATTCCCACCAAATTTTAGGGCAACATTTTACCAGTTTTTGTGAATTTTTCTGTAATTGTTTTGATAATTTTGGAACAAACAGACATCACATTTCATTGGCTACAGTTTTTTATCAAAATTTTGGCAAAATCTGACGAAATTTGCCTGGCATATATTTTGTAAAATTGACAACAATTGACTTTGGCGCTCAAAGGGTTAACAACATTCATAAACCATACTAGACCTCAACTTTCATACTTGGGAAGTACAAATCAAACACTATGTTTCTTGTGGTTTAGTCCCTTATATCACTATGGTTTGGTCTAAACCCATGGTTATCAATGGTGACTTCAGACCAGTTTCACATTACCTTTGACACTGAGAAAGTGGATCAACAACAGATAGGTGACTATATTGATCTGTGGGTATACAAACTTGGGACCAAAAATTATATTTTCTGATTTTGAATTACATGATATTTTTGACAGAAAAACGCTATCAGTCAGGAAACAGATGATGACTTTATGGCTGGAAGTTGCGCATTGGTTTCAAAGTATAACAAAATTTTTAACTCCTTGTGTACTACAGAACAGTTGGCTTGGAAAAGATACTTGCCTTACTTTAAGAAAAAAAAAACCATATCATTTGACTAACTCCTGACACAAAAATTATGTTTAATCTAGCATATATATTTTATTCATTGGCGATAAACACTTACTTGATCTACAAAATTTGCATAAAAGCACATGCTGGCCAATTTTTGCTCTCCGTCAGCATAGTGTGATTGCAGTATAATTGGATTATGCACACAACATGAAGAAAATACGAAAGGAGCCACAACACATTAGAACATCACCACAGTAAAATGAAGAATTTAAGGAGAGTCCAAACGTTTAAAATAATATTTGATTCAAAAAGTACATTACATGTATATAATCGAATCACAACTGAACGATAATTATATAAAACAAACTTTGATACAATTCTGTATATATTTCAACCCTACATCCAACATTTCATTTCGAGTTTGGAAGTCAAACTGAAAAAAAACCATTTGACTTATACAAAAATAGATAAATAAATGGAATAATTCACCATATAATCCTGATGCCATTTCAATAATCATGTGTAAATATATTAGCATGCATGATTTAATACTATACATGTTTCTAATATATACAAAAATTCCAATTTTATCAGCATTTTTACACTGCTATCAACTTTATATTTTTTTAGTGATTTTTGCTTTTTTAAAGAATATTTATATCTTATATTCAATATTACCCCAGAAAGGCACCATGGTACGTAGTATTTAATGTAGTTAACAGGCTTTTGCATAGGAATGATCATCATAACCTCGATGAAAACTCTTTAATACTTTTCTACATACGACTATGTACTGTGATAACTGAAGAATTCATGAAACATTTTACAATGAGCTGCGTCAGTGTTTAGGCCGAGTGTCAAATACATCATGTACAGTACGACATCAATGTCTAGTGACATATTTCATGCAAGGTACAATGGCAGCAAAACACAACGTCTGCCAATATTTAAGATATGTGTGTGGAGCAAAAGTTTCTAGCAAATATTTGCAGGGGTGAGTCATATCCGATTGCTACCTAGTGGTCCATTGAGCAGCATTAATGTAAGTTCAGCATTGTGAAGTCTAGTACGCTTGTCCTATAGTCTAGTTTGCCAGTCCTTCAATCTCCTGTAGTATAGTTTTCTAATCGAGCTGTCTACTTTCGTCAGTTCTGCGGTCTAAGTTCATCAGTCCTGCAATCTAGTTTGCTAGTCCTGCAGTGTAGTTTGCTAGTCCTGCAGTCTAGTTTGCCAGTCCTTCAATCTCCTGTAGTATAGTTTTCTAATCGAGCTGTCTACTTTCGTCAGTCCTGCAGTCTAAGTTCATCAGTCCTGCAATCTAGTTCGCCAGTCCTGCAGTGTAGTTTGTTAGTCCTGCAATCTAGTTCGCCAGTCCTGCAGTCTAGTTTGCTAGTCTAGCAGTGTAGTTTGCTAGTCCTGCAACCTAGTTCACCAGTCCTGCAGTGTAGTTTGCTAGTCCTGCAGTCTAGTTTGCCAGTCCTTCAATCTCCTGTAGTATAGTTTTCTAATCGAGCAGTCTACTTTCGTCAGTCCTGCGGTCTAAGTTCATCAGTCCTGCAACCTAGTTCACCAGTCCTGCAGTGTAGTTTGCTAGTCCTGCAATCTAGTTCGCCAGTCCTGCAGTCTAGTTTGCTAGTCTAGCAGTGTAGTTTGCTAGTCCTGCAATCTAGTTCGCCAGTCCTGCAGTCTAGATTGCCAGTCCTGCAGTCTAGATTGCTAGTCTAGCAGTGTAGTTTGCTAGTCCTACAGTCTAGTTTGTGAGTCAGAGAGTCTAGTTTTCTCATGCCATCCTATAGCTTGCTAATCATGCTATCTTGCTCACTAGTCATGCAGTCTAGTTTGCTAGTCCTACATTCTACATCATAGAAGCTGACAAGTATTCATTGGTTTGTCATACATACCAATGGAACAACGAATTCCCAGCTCCAAGTGAAAACATGTTGTTATCTCAGCCCTACGATCATTGCATTTACTGACCACTGATTTGGTAACACAAACATTCCAAAGCAAGTGAAAACCAGCTAGAAATCATAAATGTTCCAAGTAAGTAAATGAGAAATTTGACAAATTCACTCATGCCAAGTCCACTTTCTGCTAAGACTAATTTTGCATGTAAATGTAGTAGAAAAAGGTTCTGATCAAATTTTGTAAAAATTACACAATGGGCAAAAAATATTTGCCTATGTCACACACATGATTAGTATTGCCCACAAATAAATGTAATTGATCATGCGCAGCATTTGAAAAACTATCACAAAAATACAGATAACTCACTTCATTGAATTCAGAAAACACATGACATGAAAGGTCACTTCATCATTGAATTCCATTTTAGTTTGAACAAAAAGATCATTCTTTTCTTGAGTAACATTTACATTTGTTGACAAGCGCCAAGAAATATCATTTTTGTGTTTATTTCATTCTGGTTCACTTGTATTTCCAGCCGAGATAGCTGGTTGAAAACATGAGTCTATAAAATACAACATGTATGCTGTGATTTCATCACAATGTTATACAATTATTCTCTTCTCAGTAATACATAGGATTATCACCAGGTCGGACTCCGTTCATGCCGGCAGTGTTCTGGAACTCTGCTACCGGCGGTTGCTCATACTTCCCGGCGACTTGAGCGTGTATGTATTGTGATATGATATTGGAGATTTCCGTGCCCTGGAGTGAGACAAACAGAGAATTGGGATTGTCAGTGGAGTAGGTTTAACAGATCACAGCTGACTACACATGCATGCATGCTGTCTGCTTAATTGGTCATTATTCACCACACATCATGTGCTGTGAACACAACTCAGGATATGTGCAAATCACTCTTCTTAAATTTTAAATACTTATGGGTATAGAGTCTAAACTGTAAGAAATCTTAAGATCAAGAGAAACACTAAGAAACAGCCAATTCATCAATGAATGAGCAAGACTTTTGTACAAAGTCTCTACGTCTATTTTACAAAGTGTCCACGAGATGCCTAATAGCAGCCATCTTTTCTGATGCATGCAGTCACTGAAACAAAGACATGGCTGGAAATAAAACACTGTGTTATCAAAACATCACAATGGCACTTGCATTTTGTATTACATTCAACAATGAATTGGCATTTGTAAACAGAGAGGACCTTATCATTAGAAAAAAGTTCCTTCACTTGTAAATACCAGTATCATCATCAGTCGGCCATATTCATAACCCCATCATGCCCTCAACATCCTGGCATTTTTATAATCACTTAGCAGGCAAGTTTCATGGCTTCTGTGGCCAACAATAGTGAAATTTCTTCTTCTAAAGTGAATTATAGTTGACATTTAGAAATTTGGGATTGAAGTATGCAGAATAGTAAGTTTACTTGTTGGGTCTGATTTCAAACTGATAATGCCACATTTAGTGCAGTACCAGGATGTAAAGGTCATGCAGAGGTCATGCACTTGGCTAGCTGCAGAGATTCTCAGAACACCCTTGAACTTCATATTGGAGCATGCATCAAACCATACTGGCCTTAATCCATTACAGAGTGCTTCAATTCAATAAATTCAATGACATACGTTGGGGACAGATGGTAACAACATGCTTTGGAATCACCAAATTAAAGGGAAACCTTATCGTTTCCTAGCTAGTCCTGTGAATTAATGATGGCTTTGCTGATATCATAGGCATGATCATTGCTGTAACTTTGAATCAGACAATGTCGTGCTGTGGTGAGCACTTCTGAGGTAGCATATCACAAGATTTCAAGTTGATGTGTACAGATATAGGACCTTGTGACAGAGGGCACAAAAAGAAATGCACAATGCAAAGTCTAAATAGAGAATGTGCAAAGACACATGCAAATACATTGCTTCTATTACTTTAAAACCAGTTTATCAGAGTACATGCTGGACAAGTCTTGGTTCATGTTTCTGACGACTGTTTAATAAAAACAATTATGTAAATCAAGCGAATTACTTGATTTTGATGAGCTGTTTCATTGTATCTTGATGAATTTTGCTATACTGATTGATGATGCCAGCAACATGTAATGTCACATTCTGCAGACAGATACAGTGTGTTAATGGAAATGCAATGGAAAGTTTCAAGAAAACAGAAAAGAAAATATCAGGTTAGTTGATGGAGAAGATGATTCACTTCAAATGCTATGAGATTCAGGAGTCAAAAGGGGATACATTTCTTTAACCTGTTCACCCCCAATTGCCTGTAAACAGGTCCACATTTACCATTGATAACAATGGGTTTGGGCCAAACCATGGTGGTGAAAGGGCGAAGATCAGTATCGTCTGGTAGAATTGTTTTGTGATTTGTGATTTTTTTTATTTGTACAAAAAAGTTCTTTATCATTTTCTTTCTCTTATCTCTAGAATCTACCTGAACAATTTCATCTGTTCTGGATATTATAAGCCTTTTCTGGATTTTATAAGCCTTTTATACATGTTTGATGTCTGATTAAACGTTTTTTTTGCATTTCAAAGAATACCAAGAATAATAAGTACAAAGTTGGTACTATGGAAACCAATGGAAGGATTCACTGCTGACTAACACAGCTATACCATCATAAATCCTGAAGTACTCTACAAAAGTCAATATTAAGTCATACAGACCTGGTCTGTTTCTATCCTTGTCACTTTCTGCACCATCAAGTTGCCGTATTTCAGGTCAATAAACCACTTCCCTTGACCTGACTTGAGTCGGCGAGTTGAAACAATCTCAGTGAATGGATTAGACACAAGGATTTCCTGGAAAAGTACATTTAACAGCCAATTAGATTTCTGTTTGCACTGCAAAATCATCGTAATCATATGAACACACATTCCATGCACCCTGATACTGTTAAAAACATTTGATGTTTTCAGTATTTGTTGATGTGTTCTTCAGAATATCCAATTCAAACACTTTCATCATGAATGAACAATTTTGACAAAATTCCTCTTCAAAAGTTGTCGTTACCGGTAAAACAATAAAGTGAACATATTTGTATACAGTATCAACAAAATATTTTCCCTTAAGAGTGTTATTAATGGAGGACCTTGCATCAGATCCACAACAACAACAATATCATTTAATGAAGAACTGTTGAGCTGAGTCATAAGTTTGAATCTGAGATGAAATACTTTATATCCAATATTTGGCTAAACTTGGTAAGTTCATGATAATGCAATTAGTCGTTTTAGTTGTAGCTTTTTTTTTGTAAATCTCTTTTGATTTCACAATCTTGATCACAAATGTTACTTCAACTGAGATGCTCTGTATCGATGAAATTAAGGATGGATAACTGCAGTGTGCTTTTACCACAATCTTTGTATTGTCATCATTGACTCAATGTACATTGCGGGGTTTACCACGGCCATTCTGTGTACTTACGTGTGTGACACTGTGCAAGAAATGTACACCTTGTTTGTTGATAGCCATGATACATTCACCCTGGATACGACTGTCTGAGATGCTCTGTATCAATAAAAGACAGGATTGATAAAACCATGTTATATCACAGTATGATATTATATCATCCAGGATTCAAACTCAGGTGTCATGTCATCAAATTCAATTTACAAGTAATATAGTGAACTGGAACACTGTGTCAGTTTTCACAGATTTGATAATAAATTTTCTGAAAGCGGAAGCTTGTAGGGAACAATAGAAGGTAAGTTGAAAGCCTAATGAATGTTTTGAAACAAGATATTTGCTACTGGCACAAAAAATGTTTGTATTTTCAAATTGACCTCTACAGAAGACAATGCAGTTATGGGAATAAAGCTAATATACTGCTACAAGGGAAATAGTCTGAAGGCTACAGACAACGGACTGCTACCGTTTGCTGCTACCAGTTAAAAAACTAAACTGATCTACGCTACTTACCCTGATATGGAAGAAGTTGGATCCAAACAATGGCCATGACTGTAGAGTTGTCAGGAATTCTACTTTGCATTCATGCGGTGACTGTCTCTCCACAGTTGGCAAGTATTGGTGGATCATATTCACCCACTGCTGTGCTTTCAGTTGGTTGATCACCACCGAGGGCAGTATACCACGTAGATCTCTTCTGCGAAAATGATCCCGAAGGAAAGGTTAAATGCAGTATGTTTGGAAGGTTAGTAGTTAATGCATATCTAGTTAATAACTAGTCACTATTCTGACAAGGTTCTAACCAGTAATACTAGTGACTACCGCAAACAGCTTGTAATTTACTCAGTATGATTATTTTACTAGTTTTACTACTGTTCAACTAATAATTTGACTTTACTCTTATGGTAAGTTAAATCTATGTAAGTATTAATAATGGTAGTTAGCATTGGTGTTGAAAACAGTTAGAGGTGACTACTTCCTGAAAAACGTTCACCGTTAAAACTAGTAGTAACTGAAGTACTGAGTAGCTTGGTTATCAAATAATTGACAAATTAGCAAGGATAACTAATGATGATAATCTTTTGTGAATATTTGATTTATTATTTTGATTTGTCCTTTTTAAAATAGTTTATTAATACTGGACATCCTTTTCTTTTCTTTTTATGCTACACAGCTATGCATACATTGGTAGATCTGTGCTTCATGTGACAAATCTTCCAGTGAAGTCACAAATGAACATTGAATTGGTAGTCACAGAGCACATGCCTGAATCCAACAGTTGCTGACATACATGTAGTTAATTTAGGCAATTCAAAATAACTTGCAAGAGATTTGCCAAAAGAACTTGTTTTGACTATGATGTTAGTCATTAAGTTCAATTTGATAAGCAAAATTACAACCAACTTCATTTTTAGATCAATCACTAATAGTATTTAAAATTAACATACACATTTACAATGTACACATGCTACCAGTAAATGTGTGTTATCAAAATCTTTCATATTGCTGGAGTTAGACACAAACAGAGTTAGTTTCATCAATGCAATACCATGCATTCAAAAGACCTTCACAATAGGAATAAAACCCTCATACCGTACTCCAATCCAATGATAGATTTTACTGTGCTATGGAAGAGTTTTACAAATGTCTGAGATTCAAGAATAAAAAGAAGACTAGAATCACTCTGTAAAGTCCAACAAAGAAGAGATACATAGCTCTAGAGATTTAAGAATAGATTTTACAAAGACCAGGAAAAGAAGATGGGTTACTGCACTCATAAAGAAGATATTTACTAAATTATGGGTGTTATAGTTAATTATTTTTACTTTGCATAATAAAGTGACAAGATTATTCCACATATTTGGAAATTATTGAGTATAACATGCTGCAGGGTGTAATGGGATTTGATCTATTGAACTGTAAAGTTGATTCATAATTTGATTTCTGATTGGAGTTTTTCTGATTTTTGGAGGAAAACTTGTTGAACAAAGACATATATCACAAAAACAAACTGTGAATCAAAACTCATTATCAATACTGTTTGAAATAAAGCACGTCTCTGCAGCAAGTTCTACTTTTTAACAATTCCCAAACATTTGGAACAAGTTTATTGCTATCATGAAAAGTATGTAAGCATGCAAGTTAAGATCCATGGCCACTTTGTGTTCTCTTTTATTTGGTGGTTGAAGATAACCCAAGTGAACAACGTACTATGATCTCTTGATGTGTTCTTCAATAAATTTAATACTTTTAGATACATATTTATACATTTTTCATGCCATTAAAATTAGGTTGTGTTCTTTATAAATTTGTGAGTTGGCCAGTTCCTTTCAGCAAACATGATTTGTAAGTGAAAGTATTTACAGAATACCAAATAACATGCAGTGAAACTTTGGATCAAATTTTCTACAGAAGTTTGCCAAGGACCAACAATAAGAGGACTTGTCAAGCAGTCCTGGGGATCTCTAATCAAAGCAAGACATGCACTGCTTACATGCTTCTCAAACTAAAAGGAATTCATTCCAAAAAGCTGAGAAAAACATAAGTTGACATACGTGGTTGGCATTTGTACAATATCACTGGCTTTGCGTTGCAATGCTGCAAGTCTAGCCACTTCATTCTGCTGTTCTGTTGTGAGTACACCATTCTGCATCACCAGTAATCTACCACTCAGATAGTCTGGTAATACCTGTGTGTGCACAGAAATGAGGGAAAAAAGTAACTTAATGTTCATTTAAAAATAAAGAAAGTTGAGACTTAGGTTTCATGATCTGAATGCTAAGTAACTCAATAATACAAGCAGCTTTGTTTTCTTAAAGCTACAACTTTGGGTCAAAACATTAATTATTAACATACAGATACACAACCCATAACGCAGATATTTGCATAATGTTCACTTTCACAGGCCTGTGCTACACAAGCACCATCTCTTCACAATCACTGTTGTATGGTGTGAAATTTGAAATTCTAGGAAGTCATTCTTCCTTCACAAGAGCAGTGTGCAGTTTGGTTCTGATAGCCTTCTCTGTTATTGCTCTACTGAAAATATTTGGCTATTGTTTGATATGTTCATAATTAATATCATCCTGGACGTTTCCATAGCCCCTAATACTGGAGTGAGAATCACTCAAATGACAGGGGGGCTAGAAATGAGAATGTGAATTGTGCTGCTATGTGTAAAGGAATATAACTACATTGCACCTCTATAGAATCACTGTAACCCATTGTCAGTATAACTAGTGGACCAATGAAAAGCATACAATTATACATCCTTAAAATGATTTAATGGCAAATCTGAAAGGTACAACATGATTGTTGTCTGTATGTCTACTTCATGATGTATTTGTGATTAAACACTAACTTACCTGGTTGTATATTATTGTTACATTCAGTGGATTTTCCAATCTGAGTGGCTGATGCCATAAGACTTTCTTGAAGATCAGATAATGGTCATAGTTTTGCCTTTCAAGCTGAGTTGTCACGTCAATGATATAATCTCCAGGATTCAATGGAAGAACCAAGTTTTCTGCGGAGACAAAAGAAAATAAATTACCAAAGGTACAGACAGGGGCAAACCATGATATCAGGATTATGTGACAGCTGATGTGAAGTGGTCTTGCAACCTACTGACTGATTGATCAGTTTTTTAGTGAAATCAGTATGCACTAACAAACAGGTGTGTTTTATAGCATGAATGCCATTCTTCTTTCTAGGTCGCTGTTCTTGGTTCATTGGTGAAATTTTTGGGATATCATACTTTCAAAGACTAAGTTAGGGCATGTATTGTTATTTGGACAACAGATCCTTGGCATGAAAGAACTGAACATAACTGGAGATTTGAGGAAGGAATCATTTCAAACAAATCAGTACTGTGGCTGTTCATTCCTTTTATAAATTTCTGATTGTTTTTAATCATATCGTAAACTTGACCTTGGAGCTGATTCCTGTTTCAGTAAAAAAAATATAATTTGCTGACTGTGATATGAATAAGGAGACTTTCACAAGTAATTATATTTTAATCTGCTGGTCGATAATATGTAAATACTGACTGACAAAAAGAAGCTAACTTATATATCATAGTAAGGCAAATAAGTAACAACTGGCCCTCAACGCATCAGGAGAGGTCACTGACCTTTTTCTACAACAGCAAAGATGCCATACTCCTCAATTGCTACTTGTTTATGTACACCCATTTCGTAACACAACTCCTCTACCACATCAACTGCCACTGTACACGTCTTTGTCTTCAGCATTGTCCTGATCCCACCCGGCAGGATATACTGCTGTCGTTTCTGGTTGCGTCCGGCCAACAAAGCCTTGACCTCCAACGCACACGGGATGTTCTTACGCCCTCCGTATTTGAAAGTCTTTCTGAGATTGTAGAGACAGACGGCGGCAGTGCCATGGAACTGTCTCTGATTGTCATTGGCTGCCGTCTGCAGGTATTTCACCAGATATGGTTTCAGCAGGGGACTGCACTGGAAGTATGATGTAAATATGGCAAAGAAACGCCATCCACGAGGGCAACTATCACTGAAAAACAAGAAAAACGGAATAAAGATTAATTTATTACACTTCTCCTTTAAGAGTTGGGTTTTCTCTTATTTACATTTTCAATTCACTTTGGCACACCAGAAGGAAACTGGAACATCTGAATTATGGAAACAATGAAGTTTTCTGAGGGGACTTCCTATATCATCTGATAGGACTCGATCCCCTAGAACTGATAACTAGACTCCCCAGGAATATCTTGATATGTAAAATTGTTCGGGGCCAGTAGTCTTGTTCAGTCTTATAACTACTTTTTTTCACAATTTTTTCCTAACATTTTGATCCAAGCAATAAAGAAAGGTATTTGTAGGTTCTGTAAAAATGATTGAAAATATTCAACACCAGAAAGTTTAACTTTTTTCGTTATAAATGTAAGGATTCCCTGTGCCTTCAATGAGGAGAAAAAAATGTCTGTCACAAAAAATTTAACGATGAAAACAGAGAACTTTGATATGAAATTCTGAAAGTCAAAACAAGGATCAAAGAAAACTATTTTTCGTTACTAGGTGAATTTCTGACAGCTAAGCTAAGAGAAACTGTTATGTCTATGGCTACTCTGATAAGGTATTCCTTCTGCTTGTAAGTTCAGTCTGATCACAAGCCAATGAAATTTTAAAGTTTGCCCAAGCAGTTGAATCAAGAAGAGAATTTGATAAACTACTCACACTTTGGGACTCTTGTTACTGGTGGTCTGTTTGCATAGATGACAGTACACCTCATCAATCAACTGCTCATTCTCATGACATGACTACAAGTTCACAAGAAAAACAGAAGGCATATAAATACATCCATGTATTCAATAAATCGTAAAAATAGACACTACACATGAAAAGATCAAAGACAGATATATGCTTGATGATCATTTTCTCTTCTACTTCAGTCATCACCTCTCTACTCATGAAGAACATAAAAATGCTGTAGACCGGGAAAAAAACCCAAATCTCTACATCTGATATTCACCAGATTAGTGTTTACATGTCGTCTGTATATTATGGTCTGAATATCCAGATACACATTATAAATTTTAATGAAAGCATGTACTTTATGAAGATTTATCAAAATAATATTGAGTACGTGCATTTATTTGTCTATGTGGTAACTCTCATTGGTGTTAGAGTCTTGAAAGTTTGTGGCAAAAATATTAAACGCATAAAGTTTTTACAGATAGAGAAAATATGAGGAAACACGGTGTATCCAGCTGGGCTTTGGTCTTGGATCTATGGATCAGGATTAAAATTATGGAAGAGACAATCACATGATGGCAGCAGTGAAAACCATTTCAGATTAAGCTTTACATGCATATATGTGTATTTGGTATGAGTAGCCTGTAATGCTAATCATCAATTTGTGACCAGTTTTGTTATCTTAAAACAAACAAAACTCATTATACAATCTAATGTAATAATTTTGAACGTCACCTACCTTGAGTATGTAATAAACACAGTCCAGCTCTGTCTTGCCCTTCATTGGGTAATCACCCATCAACCTCATCACAGCTGTCAATTAAAACAGATGAAATGTGTCAGACTAGTTTAAGATGATGTGAAATCAAAAAAGATAGCTGACAGTCAGGTGTATTTTTCATAATTAATCATTTCACAGATTCTGTTACTCAACAGATTTTAATGAGAGATTATAGCTTTGAAAGGAAATGACTTGATATTTATATTCCTATCTTTGTACCAAGGGCTGTAGGATGAAAACTTTATCACACCTTAAAAACTACACTTATCAACAATCCATTATAAAAATCTTGGGGTTATACAAAAGCTTTTGGATCAGAGAAACAAAATTGCCTCACATTTACAATATTTTGAATATATTTCTCTGTGTTGGCTCTATGGGTATTAATGGATATTTGATTTGACTTAAGCAAGGAGGGGCAACATTACTTTTCCCTACAAGTTTGAAAATGAGCTTTAATACAAGCTGTAGACCAAAGGAAAACTGTGTTATTTTGAGAGTGAGCCAATCTGTCCTCAATGCACATTCTGCCCTTTTTCAGCAACATGGTTTGGTCCAAACCCATTGTTATCAATGGTGACTGTGGACCTGTTACAGGGAATTAGGGGTGAGCAGGTACAAGACCTACCCTTAAGAAATCAAGATTAGCGTTTCAAACACACAGATGATGTTTATGATCATAAATGATGTCTACAAATCAGCACAACACAAGATATTTCATTTCTTACATGGACTTGTGAATTCAAACCCGACTGAAAACACTGTATTTTGTATTTGGAACACCCTCTATACTCAAAGTGAATTCAACAGTAAGTAACACTCACCAATGAAGCATTCCAAGGCCATTTTGTTGAGATGTCCACTTTCCAAGCGAAGTAGAGACGCAGGTATCGGTGACTTGTTGTATTTCACCATGTTGGCATACTCCTGCCAGGTCCATGAGTCGTCTTTACGTTTCTTAGTGCCACCTGAAATTGAACCAGTCAGACAGAGACATTTTAAACATGAATAATTAGCATATCAACACTGATGGGGACAGGAAATATTATATCTCCTAAAAGACAACTGGTGAAAAGCTGACACATAAAGACTACACAGACTTACCTTGGTTTACAAGTGTACACTTTAAATATTGATATTGATCTTCACACAACACACACTTCAAGGTACATAATATCCAATGCTGATGAACTCTTTATCACCAAATTTGCATATTTACAATGTTTAATGAACTATTATGTCATGCTCAATGCAAATAGATGTTAATCATTGGACACTCAAAGCTATGGCTAGAATTAGCGATCATGCATTCTTCAGTTTTTGCCTTTAGTAAGCAGTACCATCACTAAAACCAGTGTGGTTGTATTCATCTTGACAATATTGCAGCTTTTCCATGATGAAAAACTCCCTTTGGTTACAGTTAAAATTAGACTGACATTACAGTTTAATTTTTATGAATTTAATTTTAATGATTGCAAGATGTCACTTCATTCTGAGTGACAGCTGTAAACTTTGAGTGATGGCACTTTATTCCGAGTGACAGATTTCCAAGTTTGATTGACTTTTACTTTATAAAAAAGACATACCTTTCAGGCTGCTCTTCAGGGTACCAATGAACCGCAGAGATCCACTGATTGATCCGTCCGCTTTGCGTTGCATTTCATACTTCTCCAGTGACTCCCGGAAGTATTTCATGGCAAACTCCATCATGGAGTATTTACCATCCAGCTGGGTGTTACTGGTATCATCACGGTTGTTATCCTGTACCTGAATGAAATAAAAATACTCAAATCAGATGATAAAATGATGTAGGGTGATCAATGATAAACCTCCTGTATATGAATACAACTGTGATTGTTCTGAAAAAAATATTTCATTAGTGCGTATTATGTTGGATGGGTGCATCTGCAAATTTTTGTTTTTGGTAAGAGTGACAAAAACCCAATTTTGTAAGAATTGCGGTTGTAACATGAAACATACACTTATAAATATTCAATAATGGTCTTCCAAATTGATTTTCTTTCATTGGAATTTCAAAAGACAAAATTAATGATTTCACCAAAATGTCAGCTAAGACCTTCTTGCTCTTACATATTATGTACGTGATTACTCTTCAATTAAAGGTATACATTCACCTGTAATCTAAATATGCCCATATATGGTCAAAGGGGCGTTCCTTGGTATTCAAAATGCCCATGTGGGGGCGCTGTTTTTAAAAAGCGGTCACCCGCTTAAAATCTGTCATTGGTTAGATTTTCTCTTTCCATAGTAACTGTGGCAAAATTGGAACAAGTGACAGTATGCCTTTAAAGAGAATACATGTTAACACAAAATGGCTGCCAAAACACCTCTAGAAAATTATGTATTGTTGAATTCTGGACCTTCTCGACCTTGCGACCTGTGCGGCAAATTCCACAGATATTTAAGAGACAACTGCTGGCCTACCTGTCCTGTTTTCTTGACAACCAGTACCTTTTCAGGCATTCTGTTACCAATCTAGATGAAAAATACCAAAAAAGTTGGTTATATCAGTTAAACATACAAGTGCAGAAGTCATCGAAAAAGGAAATTTGAAAGTGTGTGTTATGACTTCTACAAAATGTCACAAAAGACAGTGTATCAAGTTGTCTGATCATAATCCCTATGTAATATTCTTTAAGTCTCTCCAATGGCAAAACAGCTGTAATTTTTGGTGGTATTTTGATAATTGTAAACAAGTAATGTTTCTTATATTAATAGAAATTCAAAGTATGAGTCTTATCAACAATGCACACTATGTGCAATATGTGAAGTTATTGTTGATGATGAATTCTAGTGTGTAATACAATTCAGTTGGCAACAATGACATTGGACATTGTATGGATGCAGCAACAATACAATGACATTGGACATTGTATGGATGCAAACTATGTTGAAAGTTGAAACCTGGGCATTTCAACAAAAAATTAGAACAAGTGACTGTATTTTACAGAACTGAAATACATGAAAATACATTGAAAATTCATAACAATACAGCTTTAATAGACATAATTTGAAATCAATGCCCTTTTCCTGCCAGACAATATCACTTTCCCATCGGCCAAATCAGCACAAAGTTATATTGAGCCTAAACCACATGCATTTTCACCCACTTGGCTTGGCCTGTTATCGCAGCTGTAATCTGTCACTACAGTAGTAGTATCTATGTTTTCAGGGGTCCTCAAATGTTCTAGTTTTTGTTAAAATTCATCATATAAGACATGTTGTGCTTCACTACTTTTAACCAACTTGACCTGATGGTGAAATTTGAATTTAGCAGATAAAGCAGGTATTTCGAGGTATCAAAAACGGAGGAGTGAGGGACATAGTGCGGGACACGCAAACTGCAATTTATCGCACTCTGAGGGACGCCCCGCACTGTGTAAAATATTGGACTCCGAGGGAACGTCCCGCAGAGAGTTAAAAACTGGACTCTGAGGGACGGGGGCGCCCCAACGATGTGCATTGGTATAGCACAAAATCACGATCGGGCCCATGGAGATCGGGCTTACTGAACATTGCGCTGCAGGTCGCTGAAACTGCATGTAATACTTGAAAATTTATCGAAAGGCGTGTAGGTGAAGAAGAGAGTTGCGTGTTCCCTGTGTTGGGGCTGTATGCTATGGGCAGTCTTGAATTAATTGGAACGACGAGGATGAAATTTACGCGAGACATCTTTGCCATGTTGAGACTGCTTCAAAGCATGGACCTTGAAATTTTGTGAGGTCGACAAATTAGGTAACAAAAAACCCTCAAACGCACGTGGATGTCAAATCAGAAGTGGCCGCGATTACAGACGGAGCGATCTGTGACACTGCACCGGCCGCTCGACGGACGACGCGTAAGTTGACATCGCGTGCCAGCCCTTGGAAATATATTGTAACTCCCTGACAGGCAGATGAGATAGTCTAATGGCGTTTGATGCATTGAAAGTTTGTAAAAATAATAAAAAATGACATCACCGATCATAAGAAACGTGGTGTTGAAGATAATAGTTTTTAAGAGAAGACTATGACAACCATATTTCTGTAAGTATTCTCTAACTTTAGAAAACCAACATCTGAAGATGTACTTCAACCAACACTTTTGGATTTGTTCTACTCTTATTATAAGATTTGTCGAATTTCTGGAAAGTAGGTGTACATTTTCGATGTCTGTGTATCGTCTATACCGAAGTCATATCAGAAATTGTATAATCAGTTCGCGACAGCGTAAACCTCTCTCTCTCTCTCTCTCTCTCTCTCTCTCTGTGGCATTTTTCAAGGTTTTATATTGTCGACATTTATATATCAGTCTGAAGTCACTGCTCAATGCAAAAGTTGATGTCAATTTCCCGTATCGGGCATGGTCTCTGTCGTCACTCTAATTGTTATTTTGTTCCTGTTATATTCGATATCAGACTCAAAACACAACGTGAACAACGCTGATAATATATTGCATCTTTCGTATCGAAAACCGGTAAAGTTCGTAACTGGTGACATGTTATGGCCTGGAGAAAGTTCATCACCATCGATCGAATGTCCGTGATGCTTTTGCTTCCAAATAGACATATTGAAATGCACAGGGAACTTCGCGGTATGGTAATATTATATGAATTTTACCGTGAAGAAAGTCTTTGACTTTAAACTGGCCGTACAACCAACAAAAAACATGGCGGAGCAATGATACCGACTTCAGAGACTTCGATTTTTTTTTTCATTGCGACCGCTGGTGAGAGCGAGTCGTCGAATTTTTTCCCACTGGCTATTTGGCTTTGAATTTCCAATTGCCATCATGTGCTAAGTTAAAGCTAAAAACAAGACAGGCGTTCTCTGTAAATCAATAAGCCTTTTGAATATGAAAAAAATCGGACATCTGAACCTCAACACCCAGCTTGAAAGTTGTTCTCCGAATCAGGACAGGGACATCGGCCCGGGACATCGGTGAGGCCGGATTTCACGTAGTAGCTATGGAAACCGACGGCTCGTTCGTTGTAAGAAAGCATGCGATGTACGTCTCATGCTCCCTTGGGCCGTGGATTTTCGCCGTATCCCCTCTACAACACCGTCTATTACCTAACCATGCTAACAATCACACGATAGTTCAGTAACATGTGTCTTCATTAATCTACCGATCATCGACCGTCGAACACTTCAAAAACAATAGTCGCGGTCACGGATTCAAAGACGTTCACAAGAAGACACTATCAATAAGTGGCGCGCAGAATTATTTTTACTGGTTTTGAAAACTTCTAAAATAACTTGTAATCTCACTTTGAACCGATATTGTATACCTCTCACCGTCGAAGTTTATGTCTTTCACTGTAGAGTTCTTTTTATCCAAAACACATATCCAGAAGAGTCCCACAGAGCAGTCAAATGAAAGGATAATTGCTTCAAACGAATGAAATTGCACGAAAGAATGAAAATCAACAGCACATCCTGGACGTGATTTAAAACAATAGCGCTTGTGAATATGACTATTCTATTTGAGTAACAGGGACGGAAAGCACAGAACTGTAAAAGTACTGGAAAAACATGCCGTTTTTCTCGCAATTTTAGCAACTGTAACGACCCTTTATTCTTTACTAATACCTTTCCATAATTGAACAATTCCCTTTTCTGACCCAAGAAATCATATTTCAGGATTTCTGTTGCAATATCTCAATGGCATAGGCACTATCAAAAGGGGACTTTTTGACTTCTGTAAATTGTGAAAATTTTAAAACACAAGACAGGAGTCAATAAACTAGAACTAGTGTTAAAATCAATATATTATTCTCTCAATTTGTCCCAAGGCATTTATTTCCATGATGAATGGAGGCAACACTGGTAAACAGATTGTACATATAGCCTACCTTTGATTAGCAAGCAGTTCTACATATTAGGGCTTACACACACAGTGTACAATGATGTACAGTACTCTGCTGGGAACGAGAAGGTGTTTACACTATAATGGGCGCAGAAAAACAATGGTCACGTCCATAGGTTCAAGGACGTTCACGGGGAGACACGATGACAAAGAGTGTCGTAAAATTGCTTTATATACTAGTTTTAAGAACATACAATACCTGGTCATCGGTGTACCGCTACCTGTGAATCGAAACGACAAGTGTAGGCCTATAGATTCGAAAATTTATGGGAGAGACACTAAGACTGAGACCGACGTAGCACAACAAACTATTCCGAATTGTGCGTCCGTGTTTAATACAGACATCTCTGTAGGTGATTCTGGTTTCTCAATCGAATCAAAAGTCCAACATTGACAAAATTGACATAAAATATGTCCGAAAAGTTATATTTTATTCAACAAACTGATTCATCTCCTATGATATCCCCTAAGCTACATGTAAACAGTCCGGAAAGACTGACATCGATGTCTCCCGGGCCCCCATGCATACAGTATGACCGTACGTGTTCAAATATTTCTTCACAGTTTTGCAAAATATCTCGTCAACCGGGCGCATGGGCCACGTCTTTGTACGTTGGTCAACACTAATGACACTATAGGTAAGGATATAACATCGGTCAAAGTAAGATTGAAATATGCAATGGAAGACGAAAATGCTTTCATCGATTGACAAAAATGAGAAGGACCGAGTCAGTAAATATCGAACCATAAGGGGAGATCGACGACTGCCATCATCCCCTATAATCAACTGGGAACAAAATATATATTTCGATCGACAGACTTATACAACCAGAAACAGCATTTTATTCAGCTCTAAAATAATTCACTGCCTTTCCTATAATAACACCCCGTTTGCGTTTCGATCTACTCTACTCTGTTCCCGGCGTTATACGGCCTACTACATGTGAGAGGCCGTATAACGCCGGGAACACACAGACCTGTACGCAAGGCTAGGACTGTGGTTGCTATGTCATAATCTGTTCACACGAGAAATTACGTCTCCAGACAGATTTTACGTAAAAGCATTTCGATAAACTTCGAGGCACGATCTGCTTGTGATATTATACCATTTCTCACCATGACAGTGGTGGCAATCCAAGCGCCACATCAGACAAAACATCATGAAGAATGGGCTACATAGAAAGTTATATTTTCTTCTTTGCTAAAAACGAAATAAACGTTAGAAGCGATTTCCTGGCGTAGCTGCATCTTTCTTTTCGAGTTCTGTTGGCAGGATTCAAAATGTCGACGACGCTGTTGGCGATCCATTGCAAACTGAAAAGTAACGTGTCAGTGCGTAATGGACCAATGCACATCGTAGTGGGCGCCCCCCCGGTCCCTCAGAGTCTAGTTTTTAACTCTCTGCGGGACGTTCCCTCAGAGTCCCATATTTTACACAGTGCGGGACGTCCCTCAGAGTGCCAAAAATTACAGTTTGCGTGTCCCGCACTTTGTCCCTCACTCCTCCGTTTTTGATACCTCGAAATACCTCGATAAAGGGATACACATATATTAATTCATTGTCACTAAAGTCACACTCTTCTCAAGAGAATGCTACAGTTTTGACAAGAACGTTCAGAGTATTAGAAATTTTGACAGCGTGTTTTGATACTGACCTTGGTGTGTCTGTATGCATCAGGTCCTGGGGCTGCAGTCACATACTCTGATGGGAAACTGCCAGTCCTACCATCCAGCATGCCATACAACCAACCTGTGTAATTGTAGTCACAGAAAAAATACAAATGTAAAATTATTTTCATTCCAAGAAGTATACTTCCATTTCAATACAGGAATCCACAGTCCTGAAAGGTCATGGGGTCAATTGTTCCATCACCTCAGAAAAAAAACCCATGCAAACTCAAGTAGGTCCTCATTTGATTTCATTATTCTTCTGTTAAATACAGAATTCTCCAGGATTCTCAGTTGTATTATCATTTGGTGTACATGTGTTGCAGTTCAGTATGCTGAATGGCACTTCTACAGTGACTACTGCTTGCAAAATCATGGAACGACTGATCCTATGACCTTTCATCTAAACCTATGGCCATGTGCAGAAGTGTAGATTCCCATATCAAATCCTACACTTACATGTCCCATTCAGTGATCAACATCTGTCACGGGTTTATGTTGACAGAAGTTACAATGATTTTACAGGAGTTACGACAAACCGACATTTTTTTTTATCTATGGTTGAACTTGGAGATATTTAACCCTTTGAGTGCTGTAATTTTTCCCTTCAAAATTTTTGTGCAACATTTTACAATTTTTTTGAATTTTTCTGTAATTTTTTTGAGAATTTTAAACCAAATGGACATCAAATTTCAGCATTACAGTATTTTATCAAAACTCTGAAAAAATTTGACTTGGGTCTTTTACCCGTCTTCTATAAAGGCAACAAAAATCGACTTTGGCACTCAAAGGTTAATACGCAACTGACTTATCATTCTGTAGCTGTGCTAAAAACCTTACCATTTTCTATGTTGTCCTGTTTGGCAGTGAGTTTGATGAAATCACCCCTCCTAAAACTGAGTAGAGTGGATTCCCTTGTGATGTAGTCTGCTATGGCTCTCACATACTGTGAATCTTTCTCCAAATCAATGATGTATGCGTCAACCATCTCTTTGATCTGGAAAGCCTGATGAAAATGTAGAAATTAAGTCAAATACTATGTTAGTTAATTTAACCTTCCCACCAACATGGTTTCACCTAAACCCATTGTTACCAATGGTGAATGTGGATCTATTTATAGGAATTAGGGGTGAACTCAGTACAGTGTTAGAGTTGGGAGCTTTGCATCATAGTAAAATATTTGGAGAGAGTTTTGATTGTCACACATATTGCAGTATTTGATATTCATTGAAACACCTATAAAGTGTCTCTTCAACCAAGCAAAATTGATAATTATGCTTTTACATGTTAACCTTGTGATTGGTCAATTATTGTGACTGTGAACAATTGCTTATACACTTATGTAAAAATCAATTCGATTTTAATGATTTTAAATCAGTAAAGTCATGTGATTGGTTAATAATGTAACATGCTGAATTATTTTGATTGGTTTATATATAACTTACCCTGAAAGTATAGAGTGATATGACACTCTGATTGGTCAGTATAATTCGCAGAGTACCACGCTGCGACACTCTGAGTTCCTGGATTTCATTAAAGCTAAATGAATCCATCAAAACTAGTTGATCATTTCCAGCTTCTTTTTGTCTCCTCATAAGCCTGATGCCTTTATCACAGACACCGACGTACTCAACCTGAGGATTCTTTCTGCCTCCCTGTTTTCAGCAATAAGAGAAGAACTCATTCAGAGTGGCATACACAAGCTGATATGCACATTAAGTGTTTACAATCAAATTTCAGGTGTGTGCCTAACAGGCTGCACCTATACAGAAACTGCAAATGAACATTATTGATGTATATGTACTATATAAATTATTTATTTATTTATTTATTTATTTATTTACAGTCACTTTCATAAACAGGAAGAGAACACAGACATAACATTACTGGCTAGTGCTTCTCAACACCTGTTTTGAATCATCTGAATGTAACATTATGTACTGAAACAAAATTTGTAACAGAATCTGAAGTTTCAAACTGGAGACTATCAGTAGTTTCTCTGTTAGTGCCTCAAAGTTAACATATGGCTTTACGTTATTGATATACAAGATATTTTAACATAAATAATTTAATCTGGCAGGCAAAATCAACAACCTACAGATGACACTTCAGAGCGAATGTTATTGCTACTGGGCGTACACCATGTAAATTGTAAATCTGCAAATATTGCTTTGATCAAAGACTCAAGGTCATGGTTTGGCTACTAAGGTAGAATGCACCTCAGGGACAGATATTCAGACTCTAAAATTTTTACAATTCTTTTCCAATCTACCACTTGTTTGGGCTCATTTTTAAGCTCTTGGATTTCTCCGTCTTACTTTTTTGAAAATCAAAGATTTAATTTTTTACAAAACACAGGGATAGCAGCCATTTAGAATATCACATGTCAGTAATACTAAAGGTCAGGTAATTTTTTTCTCTTGTTCAAACCTTTGCCAAATGACCCCTATTTTTATTCTTGACGTGGCTAGAGATTGGTTTAAAGCTTCATTGAGGAAAGTTTGAGCAAAAGTTTAACCCTTTGAGTGCTGCAACTTTCCCACCAAATTTTAGTGTGACATTTTACCAGTTTTTAAGAATTTTTCTGGAACACTTTTTGATAATTATTGATCAAATAGACAGCTCTTTCCACAGGCCACAGCTTTTGATCAAAATTTTGGGAAAATCTTTAAATAAATATTTGGACTTAAAAATATTGTGTGGGTTATATTTCATAAAGCTGATAAATATCAGCTTTGGCAGTAAAAGGGTTAAGTTTTTCACTTTCAAGGTACATACTACCTTTAACTAGGGCACAGGTATACTTTGCAATTTGTCTGACTCTCTGCTATACTTACCGAGACTGGGAAGAGACGACAGAAGTAACATGGCCACTGTCTTGCTGCTTCAATGATTTGTTTCTTTGTCTGCGTTTTGTGACTCATATTGTTCAGTGTAATACCAAGCTCATCTGAAAATGCCACAAAGGTTGGGAAATATTAGTCAATGAAACTTGATAGTTTACATTCCTTTGACACAGATGAAGCATTACAGATCCTCTGATACATTTGCACATGTATATTCTACACTATATCTTACCAGTATATTGATGGCGCAAATGCAGCGATCTGATTGGTCGAGACATGAACAGAACCGTGGTATATTCGCGATATACCACGGTTGGCACAAGCGCAAACTCTCGGCAAGTGCAAAAGTCCTTTTCTGACGTTTCATCCCAAAATTTAAATATACTGTTATGATATAATAGCAATAAAGCACGCCCAGCGACAGTATACCACTCGATTTTGACCAGTTCACTCTATATATGCACTCGCTATTGCTTGTGCATATATGTCGTGAACTGGTCAAAATCTCATGGTATACCATCACTGGGGGTGCTTGATTGCTTAAACATGAAGTGACATTTCAATACCATTGCCAAGTACTTGTAATGAATTTACACTCAACTCAAATTCACAGGTCTGTCTCTGTGAAGCAAAACAGGGACTGCAGAAATACACATATATTCTTTTCTCAACAGTAACAACACGATGCACCACTGATGTGCAAGTTCCATTCTAGTCAATGAAAATATTCCCATCATCATGATGCATTGATAGGAAAAAACTAAAATTTTTCTTCATTAGCTCACAGAGTTAAAGGTATACTGTCACCTGTTCCAATTTTATCAAAGTTACCATGGAAAGAGAAAATCTAACCAATCACAGATTTTAAGTGGGTGGCCGCTTTTAAAAACAGCGCCCTCACATGGGCAATTTGAATACCAAGAAACACCCCTTTGACCATATATGCCAGTGGGCATATTTAGATTACAGGTGACTGTATACCTTTAAAGCTAGAAGACAGAGTGAGATTTTCGGACAGTCCTTTGTGACAAATTTGCATAACAAAGACTTACCAAGCACCTCTCTCATTCTTCTCTTCTCTTCTTTACTGATCCTGATACAACTGTTACCTAGCACATCTTGGACAACTTGACAGAATATCAAATGTAGCAATGTAGGATTTTCAAGCTTCTCACTCGGAGTGAAGACCTGTACACAAACACAGAACAAAAATCTGTATGATCTAGGATGTAATCACGGTCCATCTACCATGTAATACAATGACTCAGGGTGAACAACGTTGCTGGATCATGGTCCCTCTAGACCGTGGCTGGATGAAGAAATTTTAACAGACCGTCCAGAGCAATATCACTTTCTGTGCTTGCTATTACTGGTACTTCAAAGGAAACTATAACTGATAGCATCTTGAATGGTGCATTGTAACTACAGAATTTTTTTTAAACATTGGAAGCTCACCTATACAAAGACATACTCTGAAATTATTGAAGAGTGATCAAGGTGCTACAATGTAATAGGAAGAGGTTTTGCATACAGAAATGAACACTGATGATATATTATGCAGACAGCATAGTAAGGGGGGCAACATTGTTAAATCTTACGCACAATTTCCTAGATAAATGTAATTCATTTATGCAAAGTATATCAATGAACATTTGTGTTAGTATGCAGATAAAAAGACATGATTCATTACAAAATTGGCAATATTCAAATGTTGCACTATCAACATTGATATGCATCAAGTCTTGGAAGGTCACTGGTTCTCTTGCATTGATTACAGTACTTTATGACACAAGTACATGACTTTCATATCCATTAGTTGTCACAGCACATTCCGTACCTCTTTCCTGAGAATCAGCTGCCATCTGACCCTGGTGTATGCCAGGAATGCAGCCTGACTTGATGGGAACAATTCTGTCTTTACT
Source organism: Ptychodera flava (assembly GCF_041260155.1). Classification (NCBI taxonomy): domain Eukaryota; kingdom Metazoa; phylum Hemichordata; class Enteropneusta; family Ptychoderidae; genus Ptychodera; species Ptychodera flava. Next base: position 3,506,156 of record NC_091942.1, on the reverse strand, counting down.
CTCTCCAGTTTTTCCACCTCAGCTTGGCTGAGAGTCCTGCTAATCTGTTCTTGATACGCAGCATGTGTCTTGACCGGCACAGGTGGCACTATTTCCTCCTAGTTACAGTGTGATTGTCAGAGAAAAAAACATGGCAAAATTAGTTTCATTCTAACAGCAGAAGGTAACAATAGCCTTGTTTTTCAAATTGTTGCAAGGAGATCAATGAGGTGAGTGTTTTTTTCATGAAATAAACGGCTACATTTGGGTTGGCCATTATACACTGATTGAAACGATGGCAGTTGCCTTTTGGGTTTGAAAATGGGATAACTGTGGATTTATTTGGTATTCAACAACAATTTCATTTTCTCTCTGCTTGGGTCAACTTATATTTTCACACTCTGTGTGCACAGCCCAGTGAGCTATTTCCAGTTGACAAAATATAAAACAATTTTTTGTTCTGTTGACAACTTTAAAAGTGCAGCTTACTACTTTAATGTTATGCAGTTATCAGCATTGCAATTGATCTGATTTATCTAATCAAAGGAAAGAAAATTTGAACTCAGCATTTATTGAATCCATACTCAAAAACCAGTGGGAGCTGGTTGACACGCAATGAAAGCAGTCACATCAAACTTATACAAAAGTAAAAAAAAACACACAAAGCCACACAAAAAGCCACACACAAAACCATACACAGTCCCTTTGAATCAAAATTACATGTACCAACGATTATCATAGCACACTAGCTATTGGAATGTAATCATAATTCTCATTATCAATACAGTCAACAAGTTCAAGTCAATCTGAAATTTATATATCCGAAACATTTTGTCTGTTGGCTAAGGATTTTCATTCTGTATTCAATAACGCAAATACAGTGTTTCTTATGTTCTCAATATTACCAACTTACTTGTCCAGAATCTTACAGTTTTCAGGACAAAATAACCATAATAGCTGTGAACCTGTGTTTGACTGTTTTGATTTCTCATGAGAATTGTCATCACTTCAATCAGAACAGTCCAGTGCACATTTAACATTAACAAGAGCTGTTGCAGCAGCTGCTTAAAAGGCAACGCATATTTATTACACTCATATCGCATACTGTATGCAATATCATAACTTGAGAATTTACAAGCACATTTCGTAATTTTATATGTTCTCTCTGCATCCTTCTTAACACTGTATTGAAAAGCAAGACACACATAGGTATGTGTGCCAACAGATCAAAAGCAAAATCTTACCCAACACCAACACTTACATTGACAAAAGCACACTACAATTCAACAGATGGGATAGGATGAACCCTAGACTGAAGGATCTGTTGCTCAACGGCGCCCTCTATGCTTCGTAGAGAGCATCCTTGAGTGACGGATCTTTCAGTCTAGATGAACCTTTGAACCAATGAATAGGGAGGCGTCATGATTACTGCTGTGTGGTTCATAATATGTTTGTGTGTGGGATCTAAATTGACGGTGCAGGTACAATGTGTTGGTGGTTTTCTAGAATATGATTACCGCGGTGTCATATGAGTGCAAAAATAAAATAAAATGGTTGTCATGGATACTGTGTTGCTTACCAGTCCACTGTGTGAGGATGGTTTATGATGTACACTATGAGTTGATGTTGTGGTGGTCGTCGTGGTGATATGAGTGTCGCTTGTCTGCTTACTGGGATGAGGGTCAACGTTAATGTATTCATGTGAAGTTGGTCTATTTGGAACATTGTCACTTGATACATCATGTTGCTTGGTTTGTGAGTAGACATATTGTGTCTGAGACGGTCCATTGACATATATGTGTTGTGTTTGTTGTTCGTTGGTCTGTGAACCGACTCCTGGCAGTCGCCGTCGTTTGATAAATATTTCCTCGTCACCTGTGTGTTCAGTCAGCCTGTGTTGTTCTAACAGGACTGTTGCTGATGGTTGCTTTACGGATTTAGTCTGTACAACTGTGTGAGCTTTAGGTGGGATGTCTGTGTTTGTCTGGACACTGATACTGCGTTGTTGGATCACTTCAACGTTAGGGGGAATGAGGGACTGGTAATCGTGTGATTGCTGTCTGAAGTAGTACCGTGGTTCAGTTTGACGATTCTCAGTGCCAACACTTGTCTGTTCCACTTGGATGTTGTACACATCTGATTGTTTTCTCGTTTCTGGTTTATTGGTTTGAACACTGATACTCCTCATAACCTGTACGTCATACTCTGGCTCTCGATGAGGTAATTGTGTTGTTGTCTCATACACATTAGTTTCATGCTGAGTGTGCTGTTCGTGTCTCAGTGATGGCTCTTTCTCTTTATGATATCTGTACTCTTCTGTTGTAACTTCAATATGTTCTTCATTTTCATGATGACGTCTTGGAGGCTCTTTTTGTTTGAGAGGTCTGAAATTCTCTGTTTGGACTTCAATTTGCTCCTCAGTCTGATACTGACGTCTTGGTGGATGTATTTTTTCATCAGGATACTTGTATCTCTCTGTTTGGATTTCAACATGTTCCTCATTTTGATACTGATGTCTGGGAGGTTCTATTTCCTCTTTTGGATATCTGTGCTGCTCTGTTTGGACTTCAAAGTGTTCTGCAGTTTGATATTGACGTCTGGGAGATTGTTTTTCCACTTCAGGATATCTTTGCTTCTCTGTGTGGACTTCAACGTGTTCTGCAGTTTGATATTGATGTCGGGGAGGTTCTATTTCCTGTTTAGGATATCTGTGCTGCTCCGTGTGGACCTCAAAGTGTTTTGCAGTTTGATGTTGATGTCTGGGAGGTTCTATTTCCTGTTTAGGATATCTGTGCTGCTCCGTGTGGACCTCAAAGTGTTTTGCAGTTTGATGTTGATGTCTGGGAGGCTGTTCTTCCTCTCTGTGATGACCATATTGCTCTGTCTGAACTACGACAAGTTCCTCGTCTTCCTCATAGGGTTCCTCGTAATCATGTGACACTTTTCTTATCATGGGTGGTCTCTTAACTATGTGACTCTCATCTTGTCTCTGCTGGTAGTATATCAGTTTGTCAGCAAACGACTTGGGTTCCTCTTGTTCATCCAAGTTCTCCATGTAAACATGATGTATGGATGCTTGTTTCCCAGAGTCTTGCTCCTCTCTTTGTACTTGGTGTAACGGAACAGCATGTTCAACTTGATGTTCAGCAGTAGCATTTTCGTTTTCGTTTTCATAAAAATGCCGTGTACTTTCCATTTGGATACTTTCCTCAAGGTCATAATGCGGTGCCTGTCTTACAGAGTCTCGGGATTTTAAAATGCTGCGATATTCTTCTCGCAGTTCTGCTTCGCGACTCTGTTTTTCTTGAAGTTTTCTCTCCTGGAACTGTTCATCTCGTAACCTCATCCTCTGCAGCTGATCTTGCAGTTGCCTGTTCACTTGTTCTTCTCGGAGTCGCAGTTCCTCTAGTTGTTTTTCACGTATGCGCATCTCATGAGCTTGCTGTTCTCGCATTCTCATCTCCAGCTGTTCTTCTTGTTCTTGTTTTTGTTTACGTTGATGATCTGTGAGTCGTTCTGTCTGCAGTTGCATCTTCTTCATCTGTTGTTCTTCAAGTCTCATCTCATACTGGCGCCGTTCTCTTTCCCTGATATTGTTAAGCTGCTGCTCTTGAAGTTTCATTCCATAGAGCTGTTGCTCTTTCCTTGCAATCTCCTCCAAGTGTTTCTCTCGCACCCTCATCTCGTACAGCTGTTGTTCGCGAACCTTGATATCGTGGAGTTGCTGTTCCCTTAATTTCATCTCCTGGAGTTGTTGATTTCGCAGATTAATGGCCTGCAGTTGTTTTTCTCTGAGTCTCCGGTCAACAAGTTGTCGATCTCGTAATATCTGTTGTTGATGAGGTTCAGGTTGTTCATTATTTATTTGAAAGTGTACGTGTGTTCGACCGCCATCTTGTACATGTTGGCGGTGGATCAGACTTTCAGTGTTGTCTCTGACATGCTCTTCCTCAACAATCTGATTTTCATGTTTCTCAATAATGAAATCTTTCTGATTCATTTTTAGGTCATGAATAGTATCATTGTGATTTTCCCTTTGAATTGTTGAAGTAATGTGCATCTCTTCATTTTGTTGTTTTTCAGGAATTTGGCTAATGTGTTCCTGTTTATGGACATATAGCTCATGATGTGTGACTGGCTGTTGTTGTTCATGGTCGGTTGAAACAACGTGGTTAACTTGTGGTTCCTCCGTTTCAAGAAGAGCTATATGATGCTCCTCATCGATAGTTGGAACGACATCAAGGTCTTGCTGACTCTCAGAGTCACCATAGACAATATAGTGATGTTTTGCAACATTTGAAACAACTTGGGTGTTTTTCTGTTGAGGTTTTGCCACAGGGATTTCAGTGGTTTGCTGTTTGTTGATGTTTGAAAGAACCATAACATTTTGTTGTGGAGGTCTCTCCTTTATCACTTCTGTGAATTTTTGTCTGTCAACACTGATATTTTGTTGTGGAGGTCTTTCCTGAATAATCTTTGTTGTGTGTTGTTTATCTACCACCATATTTTGTTTTGGAGGTCTAGTCTGTATAACATCAGTGATTCGTTGTTTGTCAATATTAGAAACAACACTGTTTTGTTGTTGGTGTGTCGCCTCAATAATTTCTGTGATTTGCTCTTTATTAATGCTCTCAGTTTGTTGTAGAGGTCTAGTTTCAATAACATCAGTGATCTGCTGTTTATCAACATTCCCTGAAACAATCCTGACATTTTGTTGTGGAGGTCTTTCTTGGGTAATTTCTGTAATTTTTTGTTCATTAACATGGATATTTTGTTGTGGGGATCTGGTTTCAATAGCATTTGTAATCTGTTTGTCTACGTTTTGTGAAACAATCCTGACATTTTGTTGTGGTCTTTCCTGAATAACTTGTACAATTTGACTTTGGTCAACATTAGAAACAACTTTGGCATTTTGTTGTTTTGCTCTCTCCTTAACAACCTGTGTGGTTTGATGTCTGTCAACCATGACATTTTGTTGTGGAGGTCTTTCCTGAATAACTTGTATGATTTGACTTTGGTCGACATTAGAAACAACTTGGGCATTTTGTTGTGGTGGTCTCTCCTTTACAACCTGTGTGGTTTGATGTCTGTCAACCATGACATTTTGTTGTGGAGGTCTTGTGTCGATAACTTCTGTGATTTCCTTTTTGTTGACATTTGAAACAACATTTTGATGCGGAGGTCTTTCTTGGGTAATTTCTGTAACTTTTCGCTCTCTAACATGAACACTTTGTTGTGGATGTCTGGTCTGAACAATGTTAAAAGTCTGCTGTTTGTCAACATTTTGAGTAACAACTCTGGCATTTTGTTCTTGGGGTTTTTCCTGAACAACTTCTGTGATTTGCCATTTGTTGACATCGGAAACAACTTTAGCATTTTGTTGTGGAGGTCTTGTCTGGATAACTTCTGTGATTTGCCTTTTGTCAACATTAGAAACAACTTTGACATTTTGTTGTGGAGGTCTCTCCTTTATAAGCTGTGTGGTTTTTTGTCTGTCAACACTGATATTTTGTTGTGGAGGTCTTTCCTGAATGGCCTTTGCTGTGTGTTGTTTATTGACCAAAACATTTTGTTGTGGAGGTCTGGTCTGTATAACATCAGTGCTTTGTTGTTTGTCAATATTAGAAACAACACTGTTTTGTTGTTGGTGTGTCGCCTCAATAATTTCTGTGATTTGCTCTTTATTAATGCTCTCAGTTTGTTGTGGAGGTCTAGTTTCAATATCATCAGTGATCTGCTGTTTATCAACATTCCCTGAAACAATCCTGACATTTTGTTGTGGAGGTCTTGTCTGGATAACTCCAGTGTTTTGTCTGTCGACATTAGAAACGACCCTTATATATCGTTGTGGAGGTCTTTCCCGGTTAATTTCTGTAATTTGTTGTTCATTAACATGAACATTTTGTTGTGGAGGTCTTGTCTTGATTATTTGCTTATCATCAATATCCTTTGAAACTACTCTAACATTCTGTTGTAGTGGTCTTGTCTGGATAACTTTTGTGATTTGCTTTTGGTCATTTTCAGAGACAACTTTGACATTTTCTTGTGGAACTCTCTCCTCTGTGGTTTGTTGTTTATTACCCTTAAAATTTTGTTGTGGGGGTCTTGTTTGAACAGATTCAGATGTTTGCCGTCTATCCACATTTGAAACAACTCTAACATTCTGCTGAGGTGGTCTCTCCTCAACAATCTCTTTGGTTTGTGTTTTGTTGACAGTAGAAATAAGTCTTGCATCCTGTGGTACAGGCCTGGTCTGTATTACATTGCTCTTCTGCTGTTTATCCACATTTTGTGAAACAACTATAACATTTTGTTGTGAAGGTGTCTCCTTGACAACCTGCATGATTTGTTGTTTATCATCAGTAACCCTAACACTTTGGTGTGTTGGTATTGTTTGAATATCATTAATTGTTTGCCTTCTGTTAGCATCAGAAATAACTCTAACATTTTGTTGAGTTGGTCTCTCCTGAATAAACTCTTTGCTTTGATTTTTGTCAACATTAGAAATGACCTTGATATTTTGTTGTGGAGGTCTCTCCCTGATAACCTGTCTGGTTTGCTGTCTATGTTGTGGTGGTAGTATCTGAATACCATCTGATGTTTGGTTGGACAGACTGCGTCTGTCAACATTAGAAAGAACTCTAACGTTTTGTTGAGGGGGTCTCTCATAAATAAACTCTTTAGTTTGTCGTTTGTCAACATTTGAAGCAATGGTGACATTTTGCTGTGATGGTGCCTTCTGGATAATCTGTGTGGTTTGCTGTTTATTAACCTTTGCACTGACATTTTCTGGCTGGTGGTCTGTCTTTACACCATCATTCTGCCGTGGAGGCATATTAACAAGGAAAGTCAGCTCACTGCGTATTTTTTGTTTGGATTTTGGGATTATGCTAACTTGTGCTGTGTGAGAATTATCAGACATGTCATGTTGCTGATATGGGTTTTGCACAACACTGACATTATTTTTAGCGTGTTTTATCTCAGACGTGTAATTTTCATTATGCTTTCTGCTCTTAGATACAATATCAACGTTTTGCTGTGGTCTACTTGTTGTGTGGACATAACTGTCGCCAGATGTGGCAAGGGTAACAACATCAGTATTTTGCTGTGGTCTATATGTTGTGTGCACATGCCTACCATGATGGCCATGAAGTTCTGTAGTTGACATGTCATCCTGTCTCTCTAGCTCTGTTTTCAATACGTCACCTTGGATTTGATTTTCAACATCGGAAGTGAGAACGAAGACATTTTGAGGTTTCTTTGCAATGTCAGAGGCATCAGTGTGTTTGGAAACATCACTCCTCATTTGTTGCTGTTGTGTGAGATTTGAAATGTGCTGATTTCGATTTTCAGTTGTCGACAGACCTGCAACTGAATACTGTGGTTTACTAACAATGTATCTGCGGTCACTCCGTTTTCTAATTTCCTGGTCTCTTTTTTGCTTTTCTGCAAGGGCAATCTTACTTTCTAGTTGCTCTTTGATATTTTTCACATGGTCTTGTTCTAGAAATTCACTCCTAGAACCTGCGCTGACATAGTATTGTGTCTTGTTAGCAGTGTGAATGGGATCAGCATGTTGATGGTTTTGCATGTCAGAGACAAGACTGACGTCTTTCTGTTGGGATGTGACACTGTGATTCTGATTTTGGAAATTCTCTATGTCCCTGACATGAAGCCGTGGCTTGTTAGTGTGGATGACCTGACTGTCGTTTGTGAAAACGCCAATGTCCTGTTGCCGCTGCCTAGCATGGGTGATACTGGCAACGCCACGTTTAGCATGGCCGAGTGAATGAACGTGCTCATTCCTGATGTGACCGTCAGTTGTTAGAGCATGCTTGTTGGAGTGAGTTGGTTCACTACCGTGAGGTTCATTGGGAAAGTCATTGACATAGATGTAAGCAACAGATCTATAGCGACTCACATTTTCATTATCTTCTGAGTTAGGTTCTAGGGAAGACTCAGGGGAGAACTGTGAGGTATGGAAAGATAAACATGAGACATACAGTCACCACGTATGAAGTTTCCTATCGTTAGTTGTTAAGTACTTTAAACCCTGTATAAATACTACAGAACATGCATTTAAGAAGAAAGTCAGGGAAAGAGAGAGCGTTGGGATTTAAAGTTTAAAAAAAAAGGTTAGAAATTATCGTCAGAGTCAGAGAAAGAATGGTATCATTTGGACAAGACAATAGTTATGTATGTTGTGGGTTAGTGTACTGAACAGCAAGTCTGTGAATGTAAAATTGTTAGCATGCAAAGAATATGAAATATCACATACTGTATCTACCAAATGTATTTGTAACATACCAGAGTAATGTGGGTAAAATTCCAATTTAAACGCTGTCCCTCAAAATCACACCTGACAATAAACATTACTGCTAACATTTCCGATCAAAATTGTTTTTTTATGACCTGCTGCCTTTGTATTTGTCATGTGTAGTGAATGGGTTAGTTGCTACACCTGTCCTACACATGGTAATGACTCCATTGTTGTTAAGTTTGCTACAAATCAAGGCCATGAACAGCGTGGCCACTCACTCATCGCATGTTGAACAGTGTACCCATGTGTAATGTAATGAGTAGTGTGCAATTCACTGTTATCATAGTGATCACTTCTGAACAGATCCCACAGTTGGTTTGACGATACAACACGGACAGATACAGCAATTCCTTGACATCAATTTTTTTATGTGTGATGAGCATTTGAGCAAACACCAGAACTGCTTTGTATGTCTGCAATCACAAATACAGCTACATGTAACTAGACAACTGACATCACCAACATGTACGGACTTTGCACATTTATGCACCATAAAAACCTCACCAAATGAGACATCCTTTCCCCCTTTCTCAGACAAGTCAAAAACTCCCACAACAACACAGAACTTTTGAACAAAGCTACTCACCTGCACTGATTTTCTGCGATTCAATATAGACAAAGCTTCTCGATGTGTCTTCTCTTGTTGAAGTCTTACTTTCTCCAACGCTTCGTTGTGTACCGCATCTTTCTGCAGCTGTAGTTTCTCCAGGGCTTCCTTATGAATCCTCTCTTCATCATCATAATCATCAATATTGTAGTCTAGCTCTTCAGCTACTTTCTTAGTACTTGTTGTTGTTGTTGGTGGTGGTGGAGGTGGTGGTGGAGGCGGAACAGTGGATTTTGTCTCCTTGGTGACTTCTGTGGTCTTTTTCTTCTTGAGAATGGCCAGAGCCTGTGCATGAGAATCCTCAGGCTTGCGGAATGAAGTTTGTCTGGAGACTTTTGTCTCCTCTATCAGAGTCTTGCTTTGAGGGGGAGGAGGCGGCGGTATCACAGTCTTCTTCTCTGCAGTTGAATTCTGTTCAACCTTGACTTGAATTTCTGATTTGTACATGAGAGATGAGGGCCTGACAGGTTGGGTTTTCTTCTCCTCTGTACTGATTGGCTTTCCACCTCGCTGTTTGATCAGTTCCAACGTTTCGGCTCTCACATCCTGCTCTTTCCTGTGGGCAGTTTTCATGATGCTTTTGATTTCTGATGTCGGCCTTTCTTCGATGTTCAGTTTTCCAGGCGTCCTGTTTGACCCTTGAGAGCCGCCTTCGCCTTCAATTTCCACTTGCAGCCTGTGAACCTCAGTAACATGCTTCTCCACTTCTTTGGGCTTCGGAGGCCACACAACTTTGCCCACTCTGACAGTCTTCGCTCGAGAGGCAAAATTTTTCTCTCCATCCCTGACCTTAAGTTTGATGACTGTGGGCGCTATTACTGACTTCTGAGGTGGCGGGACAGGAGGTGGTGGAGGAGGAGGGGCAAGTCCCTTGCTGCTTGTATCGGGAGGCGGTGGTGGGGGTGGAACACTGGAGCTTTCAGGAGGCTCAGACTGATGAGTGGCCTTGGTTGCAGTTCTGGTGATTTTAACCACAGTGACGGCGTCCGCAGACTTTGTTTCTGTTTGTGCTGACCTATCTGGCAATGGTGGGGGTGGTGGTGGAGGGGGTGGTGGTGAATCGGGAATGCCATTAGGTACCGGTGGTCCAGCAGATGCCTCGGGTGCACTGGTGGTGCTACTACTGACAGGCCCATTCATAGCACTGGTTGTGCTGGTTGATGGTTGGCTTAGAGAGTTGGATTCAAATTTGCTCGCCATCTTGGTGACGGCGGTTCGTTTGTGCATGGGACTTGTTGCTGTTGTTACTCTGGTTGCTGTTGGTGCAACCGTTGAAGCATTCTGTTTCTGGAGATTTTCTAACATCTCTCTCTGCTGCTGCATTTGAACCTGTTGTGCCTGTTGAAAAAATAATAATCATGTCAAAATCTATTTAAGGTTGAACAGGCCTCAGGGACAGATATTCAGACTCTTAAACTTTTACAATTCATTTCTGATATACCATTTGTGAGGTTCATTTTAAAGCTCTTGGTGTAAGAAAACTTTTCACTGTCATAGGTTTTCGAAAATCAAAAATGTTATTTTTCTCCATGGAGTTAACGCAGGGATGGCGGCCATTTTGAAAATCAAATATTGATCAATCTTGGGTAATTTTTGCCTCTGGTACCAACATTTGCATAGTGACCCCCTAAGTTTTTATACGTGATTTTGAAAGAGAATGGTTGATATATACCTTGAGGAAAATTTGAGTAAAAGTTTAAGTCTTTCACTTGCAAGGCACATACTTCCGTAAAGCAAACACAAGTTCTTGTAATTCTTTCTATAGCTGTAGTACTTAAAGTACTTCATTGAAAGTACACTGAATCACTTCCTATACCTTCTCCAAATTTTATGCAAAAGACTTTTGAACAAAGTCAACTATGCTGGATTACGGACAAAACAAAATAACCCCTTTAAAAAAGCCTGTAATATTGTGCTCTGCAAGCAAAATTGCTACACAACTGACTTGGGAAAATTCCCTTTGTACACGACAACTTTACAATTGGTATAGAGTTTATGCAAAGCAATTTCTAAAAGACTTAGTGTATAAATTGTAGAAATGTCATTAGTCAAATATTATTAACATTAAAAGGCAAACATTTATCACACTATCACTAGGCAAAATTTGAAAATCTCAAAACTGTATGCATAAATATTACACTGCATGCAAAAACTGCTCTTGACTTTCACAAGGTTGGGTAATACTGACCAAGATCGTCTGTTGGTTTAGATATGCTTGTTGTGCCAACATTGATTGTTGCTGTTGTTGATATACTTGCTGAGGATCGTAGGCTGGAACCATCATGGGCTGCTGGGCTGGTACCATCATGGGTTGCTGGGCTGGTACCATCATGGGTTGCTGGGCTGGTACCATCATGGGTTGTTGAGCCGGTACCATCATGGGTTGTTGCATAACTGGATACATGGCTGAAAAGCAAGCAAATTAATCATAACATCACTCACTTTCACTGAAAAACTAAATATTTTTGGTGAATCTTCTGTGATCTCTCATGAGAAACTCTCACACAAAATATTAATTACTTGATCCTGATGACATTTCCAGCAAATATTGCAATTGTAATTCCTGATAGACATTTTAAAAATCTCTAGCATATAGCTCATGTGTACCCATTGCACATCTTCCAAACTCTATCATGCACGTGAATTAGTCCAATCAAGTTTCAACAATAACAAATGCAAAGAATAAACCGATACACAAATAGAAAAATATCCACACATGATGATTAGTGTGAGTACCATGATAGCAAATCTAGGCATGGTTTGTGGGCCAAGGACTGAGTTCTGAGCGTAACTTTGATGTGAGAATTCTATCAACAAAATGTGAGGTATGAAGTCAAAAAAGGCTGGCTTTCGAGAAATATCATTGCATTCATGTTGATATTGCCATGCATTTTAGAAACCAAATAAAAGGCCACACCACATGTGAATTAAACTATCTGAAACGTCCTCTCTGTGACCTGCTAGTTAACATTGTGTCCATCTAAACTTATGATAAACAGAAATATCATGACTTCCGCAGACAAATGATCACCATTAGCATTGTACAGCAGTCGGTTACCTGTAACAACAGGTAATCATACAGTCATTATTTGACATTCCTTGGAGCACCATTTCCACTCATTGGTGATAAAAGTGAAAGGTGAGGCACTCTAGAATATTAAGTCTCTTTTGGTGAAATCAAAGACCCAAGAAAAAAATTTTTTCTAGAGTTTACGGTGAAATCTACGGAACTATTTCCAAAATCTGTTAATTTTGTCCTGATGTTCACTTGTTCAGTTGAGTAATAGCCTAGGGCGACATATTTAGAATATATTTCTTCTGCACTGTGTTTTGGTTAGGAGACAACATTGACATAATTGACTGTTCATGACTAAGAACTCAGAACTCAGCCGTTTGTAGAGGAGTGAAAAATGGGTGGGGTTAATAATGGTTGATTTTTTTTTTGAAGTGCCAGGATGAGTGACCCCATGAGGTCATGCACTGACCCCCAAGCAATGTCTGCTTGGCTGTTAGTAACTGACAGGCTGATGAAAATGGAAGAGACTTACCAATGGGATGAATAGGGGTGGCAGAATGTCCAACAAATAAAACAAATAAAATGTGGCGTCAATGGCAGAAAATGATCAGATATGATGGAACCCGTGAAAAAACCAAAAAAATGGGGATTCTTAATTCCAATGTCATGCACTATTAGGAATTAGTCTTATACTATGATATCATGCTTCATCCAGAAAATGATAAATCAGAGTGTTTGATTGGCTGAGCATGTATGTGCAAACAGGTGTAGCTGCCCACTCGTACATGGAAATGCTTTTTTCCCAGGCCTTGGAACATGAATAGCACTGAAACTGTGAGATGCGGATTTATGTAAATGCATGTTCTGGGGCACACAAGCACTATCTACAACATTGTGAGAAAATTGTTTGTAAATTAAAAGTAAATTTCTACAACACATTGGTAACACAGTGGAAACAAAGGATTTAACCAAGACCATTATGGGATATGATAATGAGTGGATGCACAACAGATTTACAGCGATGCATTGTGTCAGCTCTCTTTAGTTTTTCTTTCTTAACGTCTGATGGCCAATAAAACACTTAAGACCAAGAAATCAACGATTACTGTGCCAAAAAAATATATTAATTACTGACATATCTGCACTGTTGTAATTCATAGCAACGATGTTATCTCCAACATGCCACTTTCAAGTCAGCAAAAATACAAAAGTTTATAGACTTCTTCCTTCAGGAGTTCTGTTCCAGACATTAAATTTTACTAATTTTACTTCAGGCATGCCACGAGAATGGTGGAGGGACTGTGGCAAAACCATGATACTTTTTTATTTGCATCAGACTTACAGTGTCACTACTCACACTAAAACTAACAAACTTTATGTAATGGACTCATGCAGATTACAAGGCTAGAAAACATGAGAAATAGCGTGGGTTTGAATTTCCGTTCATTTGCATTCAACAGGCAAAATTGATGGTCATCAAATAGCAGGTGGGTCTATAATGGCCATGGATATCAACAAACTGCCTACTCATCTAAAATGGGTCTGGTCAGTTCCTTAGAGGCATTGGTCTGATATGAGTAAATTTGGTATCAACTTTATTTGAGCACAACAAATGGGAATGGAGTCGTGGTCATTTTTTTGCCAGTTGTTTTTTAGTAATTTTTTATCACGATATTTCTTGTCTAAATTAATGTAATTTGACTGGTTTACCTTGTATTTCTTACAAGATAGCTTTTGGGCATTTTAGAAGTCAGTCCCACAGAGATTTCATGTTCATTTTTTAACTCCCTTTACATTCCTAATGTTAAATGTCTTTTGCTTGAAAGTTTTGTCTCTACTGATTTTAAGTCTAGGGCGCCCTCACGTGGCATTTCTTGAAAATCATTGTAACTTTGCCAACTCAAGACCAGTACATAAGCGCACAATCTAATAGGAATACCAACAAGCATAATGACTTGTGATGAGCAACAAAAAGCCAGGTAGTGATTAAATATGCATTTTATACAACTGTTAAGGGGTTGCAACGACAGGCAGCTGTGTGGTAATATCAAATACACATGTAGCAAAGCCACTGTCAGTGTATCAATGTATTAGAAACTTTGTGAGAATCTCAACACACAATAGCTCACACAACTCTAAGCTATACCACACCTTGCATATTAGTGACGGGCATGCTTGGCACTGTTGCCATGGGTGCCATTGGCGCCATAGGTGCCATTGGAGCCATTGTGGGCATAGGTGCCATTGTAGGCACACTTGGTTGTAATACTACACAGTAAAGGGAAAAGAGAAAATACATCAAAAAAATCATTAGATTCAAAATAAACAAACAGGAAAACAAAGTCCCAGTTGGTTGCTACATATTCAAATAATGGTCACAAAATTGTTTATATTTTACAACAACAATACAACCTCTCCAGTCCTTTGTTTTCCATTTCTTCTAGGCTATGTCATAGGCTATGTCAAGCAGCTTTAGCTGCCACTTAGCCTTGTCTTAAAGACCAAGAATTATTTTTCTTGTATAAAATATTAAAAAATAAGTTATTAACATGCATTATCATCATATTATTATTTACATTATAATAAGCATGCAGCAGGCAGTTACAAGTTATGCAAAGTATAAGACGTTTTCAGCATGCTGGCAAAATTATAGGTATACGGTATTTGCATAAGGGTTATTTGCTTTTTACTTCTATATATAAAACCAATCGATATATGTACATATAAGGGCAACATTGACTGTTTCATTTCAGCATCATGCTGTATAAATGTTCTTTTACAATAAGAACATATTGATAAGGATATCATAAGTGCCTTGTATGTCCCTGAAGAAATATCGTATATTTTTTACACACTGGATATTATCCTTAATGAACAATCTTGTGAACAAAGTACAGCCAAGATATATGCAACTTCTGTGTGCATGTATCTGTTCCTTCAACGGAAACAGTACTGCTATACCAACACCTGAAATCTTTCCCCAAACAGACTATACCTGACAGTCATGCCACCCATCATAATAAGATTCAACAAAGAAAAGTAAAAGATGCATGAGGCGTTGCATATTCCTACCTGAAAGAAACTTCAGGTAGAACTGACCAGCACACCGAGATCTACTAAAGCATGCCATATCTTTGTTTGCAGCCAACCATACACATGCATATCCCCACATACTGCCATCAATGCCACAAATATCTCTCACACACTGCCACCAATGTCATAAATATATCCCAAATACTGCCACCAATGTCACAAACATACCCCAAATACTGCCACCAATGTCATAAATATATCCCACATACTGCCACCAATGTCACATTCTCAAATATCCCACCACTGCAACCAATGTCGCATATACCGGTACAATATATCTAACACCTGCCACCCATGTACTGTAACATCACATCAGTAATTTATCATATCTATTAATTTCATTGCAGCATGAACAGTAACATTAAAACATGTACAGACAAGCAAATCAATGATAGGAATTACAAACACTTGTGAAAATAAAAAAAATATTGTGCATCACTTCAGCAATTTCTATTCTTGTGCCATATTTCATGCATTATATTCAATGCTGTATCATGCATTAAATACAATGTGACAAACATTATAGAACAGATGCTGCAAATGGCTGTTGAATTGAAATAATTTTCTTTGTATCTTTTAATCGTTTTTATCCATGTTGCCTTACATAGCCAATAATAGGAAGCAGCAGTGTCCTGCATGGGTAACTTACCTGGTTGTTGTATCTGTACAATTGGTACACTGGGTGTCCCATTAGTCAGTGTACTCCCTGAAATGAAAGGCAAAAAATAAGTTGAGTCAGCCATGCTACAATAGGCTAAGGGCTTAATTGAACCACACCGGCAGCTTATACTAAAGAGGTAGGGGAGGGATATATCTTGATGCATGCATTAACTTGGGAAGCTACGGGAGTAAACTTATCTTGGCCAAATGTATCTTTCTTCAGGGTAGAAAAAGGATAGGAGAAGTTGATGAAGCCGGAATTCTAATTCCCCTGGTAATTTCCAACCAGGGTATGAGAGACATAGGACACTCTGTAATGAGTACAGAAAAGCCACAGCATTTCCAGCTGTTGCATGTATGGTACTTGAAAGGGAAACCTGTCCAATGAATGATGCGACTACAAAGTCATCCTCACTATTCATCAGGGGTAGTTATTTTCATTATCAGTCAGCTAGGGTCCCCTATATTAACCCCTCGAGTCTTTATGGAATATAATGCAGACAATTTTTCCCCAGATCAAGAAAATTTTATCAGGTTTTCCCAAAATTTTGATCAAAAACTGTAGCCAATGAAAAATTATGTCCATTTGGTCGAAAAATTATCACAACATTATTGAAAAAAATCATAAAAGTTGGTAAATGTTGCTCTAAGATTTGATGGGAATAATTACAGCACTCAAAGGGTACGATTAATGTGCATGGAATTCCAGAAGAAACCTGAAGAAGATACAGCCATTATATTGACTACTGTAGTAATGGTTATCAGGTTGTGGGATTTCTACATTGTCTAGTAGACTATCTGTGAGTATCAGGAGGTAGCATTGTATATCGGAAGTTTGTTACAATTGCGACTTCTACACTCCATGTTGTTTACATCGCCATGATAAAGGCATTAATGTAAGGGCAGCTGGGAATTGGCACAAGCATTATGAAATGATTGTGCCAATCATTAACACCAGTATATGTTATTGAGATACCCTTTAGTGTACTATATACAAAACCATTACGACATGTACACTGAATTTTCAGGAAAAAATCATGGCATAATTGATGATAAGAAATATCTTGCAGAAAATACACATGAAGATAAGCATAGTTGTTTCCATGGTGACATTTCAGCAACCAATACCAATGGCAGTTATATTTCCATGCTTTCAAGATTCCAGCACCACTGACCAGTTTTGACTATTGACATATTTAATATGTCACTTGACAGCATACATATAGATCTTTTGTCAGCAAAATTTAGACAGTAACATTCAGCAAAGCATGTGATTGCAATCAAAGCTTGGTCAATTTCTAAACACCGCACTTAAATGAACCACAGTGCCTTCCCGTAGAAACTGAATCTGTCCATTGACAAATCTATACCATATGATGGACCTCATCCAACCCTATCTGACATTTATCAGAGTGTGGCAGAAACAGACATTGGAGTCAGTCACAATCAGGGTGCGCTAGATGATTTCATTCGTTATGGACATATATCTGCTATTCAGACTGATATTATATTGCTTATTTGTTTCTAATAAATAGTAATAGTTGTATCTAACTTGGTCACATAAAGAAATATTGCATATATTGTGCAGGTTTGGTTGTACATCCACAAAAATGCCTTTAAAAACTGTAAAAAGTAGCGTTATGCTGTTTCACTTCAAAATGTACTTAATTTCAAAATGTTTTTTGGAACACAGTGTTAAAATTGTGGAATTTTTAGCTTACATATGTTATTGCAGAATACCTAATCTTTCTTTCACAAGTTATTTCATGTGATTATGTGCATCGGAACAGAAACTGTGGTATTTTTACCAAAACTGTAACATCGTTATGTTTTTTGCGTTTTGTGACCATAAGTACATATACCTTTAGTTTATATCTAGACAAATGGGTAAAATATTGTAATATTGAATTTAATTCCAACCTCAACATCCATGGCAAGCATTTTATACACCAAAATTAAAATAAATTGCATATTGTATTGTTTTGTGAATAAATGAAAATGGAGATTGTTGTGGTCGGAATTTCTTGTAGCGTCCGTGACACGCTCATATCTTAAGGACAACAGGAGTTATAAAAGATCTGATGTCACAGGCCTAAGTGTCAAAAGGTGCCTACTATAAATAAACAAATTATATAATTACTGTCCCTTGCGTTCACTATTAATATTCCTAAAATATGGAAATGTAGCATCCGTGACGGTGTAGCGTCCGTGACGGTGTTTACTACATAGTCATAATTAATAACTATTTAAAACATTTTAAAGCAGTTATCCACTGAAACATATAAATACTAGTGTGTATTGTGTGTACATTCATGGAGTTGGGTTACAAAATGTCTTCAAGGCATAAAATTGTAAATTTGCACAAAATTGATTTTTTTTTAAGTAATAAAACACTCAAAAAGTTATGTTGAGCCTCAACTGTAACACTTAGATTGGTGTTTTTTAAGAATGCAGTAATTATATTGATAATGTTATTAGAATTCTAGTGAAAAGAACAATGAATTCTGTGCTGTATATGCATTTATTATTGTGTATTCCATTTCAAGTCATTATGTCACGGATGCTACAATAAAATGCAAACATTGTTTTTCAGATTGTAAGCCAATCTAAATGTGAAATAACCACCACATTTTATTGTTTTGTTATCACATTTTGAATTTTAAAAAATCAAGGGGGTAAGAAATGACATTTGTGTTAACTCTGTCTCTACCACTTTCACATATTATGAAGGCAGAGAGTACGAACGTCAAGTCGGCGTCATCCTCATCCTCATCCTCATCCTCATCCTCAGGTGACCTTTCTAGCTGACGCTAAAATGACGCTACTCAGCATCAGCTTCAGCGTTGTATCCAAATATTGCGGAGGATACGCTACCCAATGATGGATAAATGATAAAATTCGCCCATAACATAAGAAAATAACAACTCCATTCTTTCTCAACTTTCTTGTGAATCCTAAAACTGGTTCGCAGGTAATATTTTATCGTTAGAATATCTCATATGGACTAGTTTTTTGGAAATGTTCGTAATTTTCAGTCCATGGATCCGCAGATGTGTTTGTTGGTATCCTCTTAACTCTTGTGTTAAGATTTTCCAAAAATTGGTGCAAAAAAGGTATACATGGTCCGAAATGTGTAAAAATCGCCACCATGAGAGGTGATATGAAAGCCCTGATTATTCAAAGGACATATAAAACAACTAACCTGTATAACTATGACTTGAGGCCTGAAAAGTCAAGGTATTATACATATAACCTTTGAACTTTAAGGAAATTAAGGGCTAAGAATGTTGCGTTATAACTACAACGTGAGAAACGGGTATTGAGAGGAGAGGTAACTAAATTTTATGAAATGCAAATACCACTGTGTTTTAATTAATATTTACGGTGATATGAAACTTGGAGCACATTTTTAAAGTTGTTTTTACACTTATCATTCCATCAGACGCATTCAGGAATAATCAGATGTGACGCCGGTGAAGCTGATGCTGTAGCGTCATTCTCATCCTCATTTTCGCGTGACCTATGAGGCTGAGGATGAGTATGACGCCAACTTTACGCTCGTCAGAGAGTACAGATATATTATAGAACAGAGGTCAAAGGTGTGTGTGCGCCCCATCCTGACAGGTGTTAGAACAGATGCCAGCCATTTGGATTTCTTGGGTGGTGTGTCAGATACATTGTAGCAAATTTTATTGTGGGACCACAGGTCAAAGTTTAACAACCTGTCGTTCTAGCGTGATCTAGGTGTCTACTTTTATCTTGGTTTTACACTTTAAGTAAGGCACAAACAATGTTAACTTCTGTGTTTTTTGACGTATTGAAAGTTTATTACCAGTATAGACATTTTTCACAAACTCCAACTGATTTTTGCAGTAGTCGCCATAGCTTTCTCGTTCAATTTAAAGAAATTGTCAATGTTTTGACACAATTTTCACAATTTAAATGTTTGATAGAGAAAGGTTTTGGAGAAAAGAGAAAGAAAAAACCAGATTGTTGATTGCTTTTTATATTTCAAATTGACCTAACTTTCAAATTTGATTTTGGTAGCGTCCGTGACAAAATTACATGTCATACTATACAGAAAATATTTTAGAAAGAAATTCATTTTGATTACACTGAATGGTATTAATATTGTTGCTATAGCATGGTTAATTCATGGCAATAAAACTTTTAAGTACAGCATACCAGCGGAAGGACATAGAGAAGTTGAAAGTCCTATTAAAAAAATATGATCAATATTGTTGTATTTCTCACTAAACTTGAGGTTGTGTTTATTCATGGAAAAATTAAGTAAATCATACCAAGTATAGCTTATTTAATGCCAATATGCATCTTTTATATTGTAATAACATAAGAAAGCATTAACAAATCATTGTTTAAAATTTTATTATGACATTTGTGTTTCATGTTCAACATTTCTGTAGCGTCCGTGACACTGCGTCGACCATATAAAACAATGTGCACTGTGGTAAAACTAACGAAGTTTGCTTCACCAAATTTTAGGAAGATATGCCCCATACCATAACCTTTCAACATATTATTTAACTGGACAGTTATCATGAACTTGAAATTTTGACCTAAGTGACACACTCTAGCGCACCCTGATTGTGACTGACCCGGACATTGCATTTTAACCCTTTTCCTGCCAAGTTCATATTTCACCATCAGTTCAAGTTGGTTAAAAGTAGTGAAGCAAAACATGTCCTATATGGTACATTTTGACAAAGACTTGAAGATTTGAAGGTCTCTGAAGACAGAGATACTGTAAACATGATTTTTACAGACTAAAGCTGCTATAACATACCAAGCCAAGTCTGTGCCAATACATAATATGGTTTTGGCTCCTAAATACTGCTTTTTCCTGACTTGGCAGATGGGGAAGTGATACTGTCTGGCAGGTAAAGGGTTTAAGTTGCAGAAAACATTACAGACTTTCTACAGTATTAAGCGATTCTGTCTGAAAACAGCCTTTACAACCGATGTATACATAACCTGCAAGTTAAAGAATGCACTTCTTTCGTTGACTTCTCAGAAGCAAAGTCACTCACACTTCATTGGCAAGATGAAATGTCGAATGAAGTTCTTGTACAATATGTGATTCACTCATTCACCACTTCATGAACCAAATATTCACTGATAGTGTGAAAACCAAAGGCAACAGATGGTTTGCTATTCAAATTTGTACCCTCTCTTGACTTCTAAAAGAGGAAATATGATGTTCAGATTGTCAAACACAAGAGCATCTATGAATATTTGACGTGCCTGTATTTTAGTCTGGATATTACAAATAATGAAGTGAGTTATCTGAGAAATCAACTAGTGAAGTCTGCAGAAGAGAAAAAAGCCAGTTAACCTTTACAGTGCTGAAATATATGGCATAGTGATTAGTACACTGTGTTGTGTGTCTTTTACTGGGTGCATTGTAATCGACTGATTACCTTGACGAATGCTTGTCATTGGGAAACGTCTATATCCTGTACCAAAAATGCATTGGAATAAAAATCTAAAACAGTTAGTGCATGTGTACCTAATGTGTCAAAACCCCAAGATTTGTGAAACATGGATCAACTACTAGTATGTCTGTGAGATGACTGACAAAGACTATTTGTGATTACACAGACTTAGCAGTAGTGTGTCTTTTGCCAAGATACAATTCCTGAAATACAGAGCTTTTGTTACGACTACATAATTCCTTATTATTTTCAGAAACTGATGCATATTGTTAGAACATATATCAGAAATTGGTTCCAATGTAACTAGAAATTTTTTGTGATGATAATTTCATTTCTCATCAATACTGTTTATGTCCACCTCTATTCAGTGTTGTGCATTGTTTATCAGAAAATAGGAAATGAAGTTCAGAAAATTAAAGTACATTGTGTGAAACAAGATAAATTGTTTGTGAAATTCGCATTTGGAGTCAGAATAGAACAAACATACTAATCTGTGACAGCTATAGAGAAAAATCAACACATACCTGAAGAGCCTGTTGAGCTGGACCCCGGAGGACCTCGGCCACCACCTTTCAACTTCTTGTCCATGGCATTAGCATTCGTGAGTGGCTCCATGTTGGCAGATATGACAGGATCAAACAGTCTATCCAAGTATTCATCCATGTCTGATGGTGAATTGACGCTTGGCACTGGAACCATACGTATCTTGGTTCCAAGGGTTACCTCCGATGCCTTAGAGACAGCTGACTTGGTATCAGAACGATCACTGCGGTCACTCTTGTCACTGCCAACAGAGTCAGATCTGCTTCTCCTCTTATGAGCTCTGCTGCGCGGAGGTGAAGCTTCCTGAATGGGTGCCAACCTAGTGTTAAAATAATCTCTCTCTGGAAACGGCTGTCCGCTAGGATCCACCATTCCATTCATCACGTAACCAGAGGATGTCGGCAGAGACTTCAACTTTTCAAAATCTACGCCCTCATAGTCTGGTTCTGGAATCAAGTACTGTGGTTGTTCTGGTGCACGGTTTGCAGCTGAGTTCTGATGCACCATCACTCTGTGTGTCACTACACTTGTTGGTTTCACATTGTGGCGTGCAGCAATCTCTTCATTTTCGAGAAGTTTCTCAATATCCGGCATTTGGCTGCAGATGGAGATATTACACGGACAAACAACATCCGATGAAACATAACGGCACATCATGAACGGATCACAGGTATTTACATTTCTCTTGTGTCATCTCATCTTCCAAACAACAATTTGCATGTAATATATATGACTTACTGTCGGTTTTATCTTATGCCTAATTTTAAACATGACCAACTAAAGGTTCACAAATTAAATTCACCAGAAGCGCAAAGTGAGAGTTTGATACTGTTGACAGCACCCTCATATTAACATTTGACAAACATGAAAGAACCTGTCACCAGTCTTTCACTCATTCCAATCTGCAAGTTTCTAGAATTACCAGTGCATATGACAAAATACAAGCACAATACATCCATTCGATTGCCTCAAACAAGTATACCTCTAAAATCAGTCTTAAACTTTGCTCGTACTTAGCTCAAACAAGTTTACAACCATTCAAAGTTGATCTCAGAAACAATCTTTCGATGACGCCATTGTGGGAAAGTAAATACATATATCAGTCAGAGGTGTGTTATCAACACGACTCAACACGAGCTCTACAACAGCTAAGATTGGTAAGAGTTCAAAAACATTCACTTTAAAACATTTATTTCCTGAACATTTATTTCAAAAGCTAGTGTAACTTAATCCTGTACTTACTTGGGTGCTAGTGTCATTTTTCTCTGTGGGGGTCCCTCTCTGGCAATTTCTGAGGATACCAGAAATTGTGACTCAAGGACTGGAAAGTCTGGAGGTACTTCCATTTCACCAATCAGATCTAATACATAGTCATAGCCTGCAAGCTCATATCTTTCGTTTTCGTCCTTCATCCATACTGACCAACCCTTGTTGCCTTGTAGGACACCCCTGGAAAAACAAAAAAGGTAACAGTTATGAGTATTCTGTGTGGAAGATGGGAGAGTACATGTATGTTTGCTTATATGAAATAATTAGGCAATATCAAGAGCTATTACAAGGACGATGAACTTTGTTTTGGCAAATGTAAGCGTATAAACATATTGCTGGACAGAACGTGTAATTATATGATTAATTAAACAATTAATTAAATGGTATGAAATATATCAGTTAAGTAAGCAAACCTACAAAATGACTGTGGCAAAGGATTCACATCTGAGCTTTGCAAGCACAAACTTATATGTACACCTGTATTTCAATACATCAGAAAGACAACATGGCTAATATTTTTATCTTCACTGTGACAACACCAGTGACAAGTGAATTCTCAGTTTTCTTGAGAACTTCACTCTAAACATGTGAAAGTGAAGTGAAGAGATCAGATCAACAGCCTTTCATTTGCATCCATACAAAGCTTGAGTAGCATTGTCAAAAGTTAAATTCAAGGCAATGTTCACTCTCTGGTGTAACAAACATGAGAACAGAAGTTGAACTTTCCAATTACAGCCTGCATGAGTTCTTACAACCTTTTTTACCCATCATAAACCTTCATCAGTATTTATTTAAATACCATACCTGTTTTTCAGGAGGGCAGCAGCAAACTCCTCTCCAGTCGTCCAGGAATCAACTTCACCCATGACTTCCTCACCATCAGGGTACCTGGCACTCAACGCCATGTTGTTCCTCTGTCTGTTTGCCTTCAGTTCCAACATGCATGGTGGATAGGTTCTGGTCAGGCCACTGTTGATGGTGTCACAACTCAGCAGTTTGTGCTGACAGTGGATCTTCCAACCATCGTACGCGTGGTCTGAGACATATCTGTCAAAACATTGGAAACATAGTCAGATGAACCATTTACTCTGTTTTAGTGATCAACATACAGTATTACTTCCCTTGGTTGAATAAACCGTTGTTAAACACTATCCCCTCCAATTTTAACCTATCACAACTGCAAATTTTCTCTCCTGAATCAGTTCAGAATTGAAAAGAAACAGACGGGTTTCATCATCTTCTTTACAAGTAAACAGGCTAGGCAATGTATCAAAAAGTTGCCAGGTAAAGAAAGAAGTGTTAATAAGTATCAACTCTGAATTTAAAAAGGTGAAGTTTCCGTGATCATTTTTTGTCATATAGTATTTTGCATGGTAATCACACAATTTCACACAATCTCTTTCCATATTTGAAATTTGTTGACTGGAAAATCTTCCGTAGGTATTGAAAGTGCAAACAAAAATCCCCTATGACACTTTATGAATGTTCACAAATCAAATTGTTTTCCGGATATTGGAGAAAGAAATCAAATGAGTACAATCAAAGTTGCTGTCATAGTTTCCTTGCCTAGTACTCAACAACTGTAGACCTGTTAGTACCATTCACGAATATTGCAGTAGTATATACTTCCAAATTAAAAGACTTCAAATTTGTTTCTGGTTAATCAAGAATAAAAGCTCCGGGTCCAAGTATATGATTAGTGAAACAAATGTCCTAAAATTTACTGATATTTGAAATTCAAAATGGTTGCTATGCCAGTGTTAGCTCTATGGGAAAATGTTCAACTTTCACTTTTCACAAAACATGGAAATAAAATCAAAATGTCATATACCCTACAAGCTTCACAATAGAAATGCATTGTAAAAGTTAAAGTGTCTAAAAATGCTGTCCCGCGAACACATTCAAACTGAACGCTTTCACCCCAATTTCCTTCTCCAGAGGTCCAACTTTACCATAGAAAACAATGGGATTGGTTCAAACCACGGTGGTGAAAGGGTTAAAGTTCAGCATCTACACAGAATAAGACCGATTGTAGTGTTGAAAGGTTAAAGCTACTCACTTGAGGAGGTATTTGTACATCTTGGGGGACGGTGGAAACACACTGAGACAGTTTGACATGAGTATCCAGGCACGTTCATTCTCTTCATTGCGATCATTCTGCCAGGTTTGGTTACAGAGCTGACTGTAGATTTCATCCCGTAAGGCTCCGTTCTGAAGACCCTGTGAAAACATAAATATACAATACAATTCAACGTTTGCATTTTCCACCAATTTGATCTAATGGTTGCACATGACCTTAGTTGAAAGACAGTTAACATCGACATCTGCAATACCAAAGATGTACCTTCTTCTACAATTTAACCTTTCCTTTGTAGTGTTAGACAACATTTGCTACTAAAATCACCAGAGGACAAAGATTGGGTTGTGAAAAGACTACATTATAGTCTACTGTGTGTATGAAACACTGAACCTGGCCATCCCTACCTTCTGTGCAATAAAGTTTCCCAGGGCCACCTCTCTGTCTTTGTTGATGTTTAGATCAGCCATGTATCGCTGGATCATCTTGAAGAGAGCCACCGCTTCCTTGTCATCAACGTCATTAAGTTTTAGAAATCCTGTGTCTATTGGTTGATACATCATTCCGAATGTCTTTGTCTGAAAAAGAAGAAAGTGCATGTACATGTACATCACAGAAATTATGATTTGAATTGATTCATATTATAAATAAAATGGCTGTCATTTAAGGTAGAATGAGCCTCGAGGACAGATATTCAGACTCTCAAACTTTTACAATTCCTTCTGATATACCACTTGTGGGGGTTCATTTTGAAGCTCTAAGAAAAAGAAAAAATTTCACCTGCTTAGTTTTTCAAAAATCAAAAATTAATTTTATTTTTTCTCCATACAGTTAACATGGGGATGGCAGCCATTTTGAATTTCAAATATCGGTAAATCTTGGGTAATTTGTTTCTCTAGTACCAAAATTTGCATGGTGACCCCTGATTTTTATTCTTGATTTTGAAAGAGAACAGTTGAAAGATTCCTTAAGGAAAGTTTGAGCAAAAGTTTAAGTCTTTCACTTTCGAGGCACATACTACCTTAAGGTTGAAAGTATCCCATGGACAATTATTCAGTCTCCAAGTTTTACAACACTCTGTTTGAATGCTGTTTGTGTGAACTCGTTTTGAAGCATGTGGAGTTTATGAAGTAATCACCATGCTGTTTTTGTAAAAGATAGACATTTTATTTTTCCCCATGGAGTTATCATAAGGATGGAAGCCATTTTGAATTTCAAGTATCAATGAATTTATGATAATTTGCTTCTCTATAGTACCAAAATCTGCACAGTGACATTGGTTTATATTCTCAATTTTGAAAGCTAGGATATTTTTTAAAGTTTCCCTGACAAAAATTTATGCAAAAGATTAAGTCTTTTGGTTTTGAAGGCGTGTACAACCTTCAACAATATTTCACCTGCAAGTATTAAGCAAATTGGTATGGTGTACATGAAAAGACCAGAGAGAAATTCATACTGTGTGGCAAGACAAGTGTTAAATGAAGACAAATAAAACGCTGATGAGGTTAGAATAAACTGCCCTGCATTACAAAGCTGACATACCGTCTAAATCAAAACACTTCAATGGCACTAAAGACTGTGAGGTTTATTTTAATTGACTGCATTATTTCAATTGCCTGACTCAGCTCTATTTTGATATTTCCCTGGACAACGCTGAATAATATCTGAGCTGACTTACCTTGAAGTAGATATTTGCATATTTGGAGAATGGATGGGCATTGATATCAGGTGGCAGGGCATACTGGTAGTCCTGCCTGGCAACTTTACCCACTACCTTGACCACATTACGTTCACTGTGCACTGGAGTCCATTCTGTAGAATACAGTCACAGCAAATGATCATGCAATGATCTGAACAAATTATCATATAATACTCTGACAGGATTGGAATCACAATTCACTAAAACAGTATACTAATTAATTTTGTATTAAACACTATCACCAAACACTATTATAATTACAGTGTAGTCATTAATTTGGCAACATCATCACTACACACTATCACAGTGCACTAATTAATTTTGTAACATCGTGGCTATAAATGTGGACTCATACTTGAGGACTCTCTTCATTGCACTTGGCATAATGATAATCAGGCATGTACATGTATGTATCCATTCACAGTAATGAATTATGATCTCATCATGGAATGAATAGACACCCATCAAATCAATCACAGACACAACTCTTCATTAATTTTGATCTGACAATTCTGATCACTAATCCTGGTCACTAATCCTACCCAAGATTAAAATACATCATGATGAACATTCTGTTTTAATCCTCTCATCGGATAATTTAACGATCTTCATAAAATAAAGAATTTTCTTTCACGAGAGTGTTCTTGCATTACTATTGTGGTTTATGTCATAATTGGAAAACATAAAAAGGAATTTCCTATATGTGATTGTTCCTGGAATTGGAAATATCATACCATTTTATATGATTCCTTACCATCAATTTTGGAGAAGATAAAGGCCAATTCATAAGGCACTTCTAGATGAGCTACACCGGAGTGTTTTCTGAGTATTGGTTTGATTGGTTGATGAGCATCAACTGATGTTGTTGTTGTTGTTGTTGTTGTTGTTGCTTTTGCTGTCGCAGCTCTTCTCTTTCTCTCCTCTTCTCGTCTTCTGTTTTCTTCAAGGAACTGAAATTGCCGCACAATTATAACATCTTGTCATTTATAAATGTCAATGGAATGATGAAATATTGTCATTGATAAGATGTCAACACTTGCTAAGGTAATGCTAGCAGCTAAAATGTGTTATAGATAAATGTAAGCGCAATGATATCCTGTTCTTGATAAATGTCACTGCAATAATGTTGTCATTGATAAATGTCAGCGCAATGATATCCTGTCATTGATAAATGTCAGCGCAATGATGTCTTGTCATTGATAAATGTCAGCCCAATTATGTCCTGTCATTGATAAATGTCAGCGCAATGATGTCCTGTCATTGATAAATGTCAGCGCAATGATATCCTGTCATTGATAAATGTCAGCGCAATGATGTCCTGTCATTGATAAATGTCAGCGCAATGATATCCTGTCATTGATAAATGTCAGTGCAATGATGTCTTGTCATTGATAAATGTCAGCGCAATGATGTCTTGTCATTGATAAATGTCAGTGCAATGATGTCTTGTCATTGATAAATGTCAGCGCAATGATGTCCTGTCATTGATAAATGTCAGCGCAATGATGTCTTGTCATTGATAAATGTCAGCCCAATTATGTCCTGTCATTGATAAATGTCAGCCCAATTATGTCCTGTCATTGATAAATGTCAGCGCAATGATATCCTGTCATTGATAAATGTCAGCGCAATGATGTCTTGTCATTGATAAATGTCAGCCCAATTATGTCCTGTCATTGATAAATGTCAGCCCAATTATGTCCTGTCATTGATAAATGTCAGTGCAATGATATCCTGTCATTGATAAATGTCAGTGCAATTATATCCTGTCATTGATAAATGTCAGCGCAATGATATCCTGTCATTGTCAGCGCAATGATATCCTGTCATTGATAAATGTCAGCGCAATGATGTCCTGTCATTGATAAATGTCAGCGCAATGATGTCTTGTCATTGATAAATGTCAGCCCAATTATGTCCTGTCATTGATAAATGTCAGCGCAATGATATCCTGTCATTGATAAATGTCAGCGCAATGATGTCTTGTCATTGATAAATGTCAGTGCAATGATGTTATGTCATTGATAAATGTCAGCCCAATTATGTCCTGTCATTGATAAATACCTATGCAATGGTGGTATCTCATCATTAATAAATGACACTGAAATAATATATTGCGTCAGTGATAAATGTCACTGCAATGATGTTGTCATTTATAAATGCCAATGTAACTTTGACATTTTGTCATTGATGTATGTCAGTGCAATGTCGCCGTCATTGATAAATGCCGATGCAATGATGGCATTTTGTCATTGATATATGTCAGTGCAATGATGTTGTCATTGATAAATGTTGATGCAATGATGATATTTCGCCATTGATATATGTCAGTGCAATGTTACAGTCATTGATAAATGCCGATGCAATGATAGCATTTTGTCATTATGCAATGACGGTATTTTGTCATTGATATATGTCAATGCAACATCTTATAAATGCTAATGCTATCTTTTCACGTCAACACAATGATGACAAATTTTCAGCGATAAAAATAAATATGATGATGACATTTTGTTATTAATGAATGTGCATACAATAATGGCATTCACTCATTTATAAATATCGACGCAATGATAGCATTTGTCAATTACTTTGGCATCAGATGACCATTACTTATCGGAGTCAAGGAATATAGTACTTAGTATGAATTAAGTCCATAATTCTTGCTGAACTTTGACCTCTATATAATTTAAATATGTATTGTACTCTGGACCGTTTCGATAAACTTTTCAGGTGCTATGTAGGGTAAGGTTACAACATTACATAGAGTAGCACACAGCATATTCCTGTAGTTCAATAAAGCCAAGGACTTCCCTTCTTCAATTATTCAAGAATTGTCTCCTCCAACGAAGCAGACATACAGACAGAGATTGACTGACACACTCACAGACAACAAATCGACTCAGCTCTATGTCTCTTGCACTGACTTACCCTAAGATATGCCTGTCTCTGTCTCTTTGCTTTGTATAACGCCTGCAGCTTGATGTATCCCTGTCTCATCTTCTTGTAACGTCTTCTTTCAATCATCTTCCTGGTGTAACTCTGTATTGTGACAGCAGACTTCTGCATTTGTAAGTAATGTTTCCTGGCAAGGTAGGCCCTGACATACTTCTGGATGATGATGGTGGCGTGTTTGAGCAGAATGGATCTCTCGTATTCCAGGTCAGCTTCTAAAGCTTCCCTCAAGAAAACCTACAGGTGCAAAACATACAGACCATAATCGTTAAACACTCTGGTAAAGTTTTACATTGCTTGAAGGATCATGGAATGTCAGGAAGTGGCTTGCTTTTTTTAATTTATGATCTGTAGAGTTTGCCAATGTTTAGTACAATTTAATATTCCCTCTTCCCTCCTCTTCTGTGCTTTCTTTGAGTTGCTTCCTTCAAATCATACAACACTGACATACATTGATCATTTAAATATTGAAATTCAAATGCATAAACACTGCATGTTAATTCTGGTTAATATGTGCAACATAACTTTCCAATCTATTTATCAGTATTTGTTTTCCAGTATTTGATCATTGTCTGTTGATGTCTGGGAATGGTAATAACAAAATCTGACAAAATCAATGACACATAGTGACAGAGAGAGGCAGGCAATATGCACACTTGTATTTTATGATAATGGTGTTCTTAATATGCTAATCCCATCAAAGCACCTGCAATATTCATTAATGTTTGCTTCACTTGTGAGTAAACTTCATAAGGTGTGAATTGTGGTCTCCCTCTAAACCTTGAAACTTGGCAGATGAACATTTTTAACCTGTCGATTCAGATATTTGTATTCGGCAAAGGCAATTAGTTCTGTTGAATGAGACACTGGCATGTGCCACTAATACATGAAGAGGGATAGAAGAATCTACATCACTAAGACAACCAATAATTTGGTATAACATCGCAAACAGCCTAGTTTTAATTAATATCCCACACACAGGGAACTGGTATCTGTGTGATATGTGATTACTACATTGCTTTTGCTTACTCTAAGTAAAAACAAACAAGTCATGACTGTGTAAAGTGGAAAACAGACATTCTCCCTTGATCGTTTGCCTTTTTAAGTTTACATAATCATGGCTGGTACAAATAAGCTAATATTCACAAACTTGGCCTGACTGTCAGGGTATACATTACCCCTACAGATAGGGGCTCACTTGTTTTGGTTAACTCTTTCAGCTCTCTGACTTTGTGGGCTGAATATCACCTCTACATAGGAGTTCAGGCCTGAGAAGGTTAACCCTTAGAGCGCCAAAGTCAATTTTTGTCACTCTTATAAAATATGTATGGTGATACCTAAGTCATTTTTGTCAGATTTTTGCCATAATTTTGATAAAAAATTCTTGCCAATGAAATGTTATGTTCATTTGGTCCAAAATTATCAGAAAAATTACAGAAAAGTCAATAAAAATTGGTAAAATGTTGCACTGAAATTTTGGTGGGAAAAAATACAGCACTCAAAGGGTTAATGAGTTCTCTGTTTTTGACCAAGCTTCAGTCTATATAGCATTGTGGACAACTTTACCATAGACATGATTAGCAGAACACCTGTAATGCATTGGTTCAAAGTGTAATTTCTGATCAGGAGTTGTTACAGTTGCATGCTATATTGTCTCAGCTTACCTTTGTGCTGCCAAGCTGGTACTGTTTTTCATACTTCGATCCCATCCTGTTCATAATGGTCTGGCAGATTTCCTTGGGGTGAGATCTTGTATGGAACGATGTAGGTCCAATTAAACACCGATACCTGTGGTGAAAAAATATAGGTAAGACTTGCTGTTTTTCTGAAGTACATGGATGTTGCCAAAATAAAAGTAACTGTTTAGATTCAGTCAGTTGATCGTTCTACTGTCTCTACTGAAAAAATTTGTGACAATATAACATTACATGTAGACCAACAACATTAGCAGATGTTTAGCGGCCATAAATATTACAAGTTAGAATTCGAATAAGCCCAGCAACAGGAAAAATAATATTTAAGTATAACACTGGCAAGCATGAACTACTTAGAATGAACTTGACCTTGAAGTTAAAAAATATACATGTATTACTAAAATGGGTACCATCATTCTGTACCATATATAATATTGCCAACAAAGACTATTAATATGTTTAGATCATTTTTTAGAATTAAACAAAATGGAAATCACGCATGACAACACAAATATTGAGGTTTCAAAAGTTTGAAACACATTTTAATTGAATAATTTGTTCCCTGGATATGGAACATTGCAGCATACTTTGTGTGTCACTTTGTTGTCTGTGCATTCCACGTCTATTTGTTTCTGCCATGATCAATCAGCCAGACAGAAATTGCTGGTAGTGCGGATATTGATAATGCAAACACTGGCATTCAACAAGATACCACAGCAAACTATCAACCTAGCTCTTTCTACATTTACAAAATATTATCATAGGCTATGACCTATCCTTATGGCACAGTGTGCACAATTGATCCTCTTAAGTCTCACAGAAAATAAATATTTTGAAAAAAGATTTGGACTCGAAGGTTGCTACACATCATTATTCACTGTCATATTTGTACAGATCTAAGGTGCAACAAATGATCAAAACCTGTATATACATGAAAAGAGATGGCCACACACAAGATGGGATGGACTAACGCTATCTACTGCTGAAACCTATATTATATTAGAATCTATGTCAACTTGACATGGCCCTGCAGGCTGCATCTCCTTGCAGGCTGGAAATATGGGGAGAGAAGCTATGTAAAATATCTAACTTTGGGAAAAAGGCAAATTATTGAAGACATATATTCCGATGAAGTCCAATTTCCCATGACTAAGTCAAACCATAACTCTGTAATGACAATAGAGTCTGACCAATGTTTGGTGGTTGTAAGCTTAAAAGTACAGAAGAAATCATAACTTCTAAACATCCACATTGAAAATGTGTGACACCCAGAAAAGGTATGAATATTTTCATGATCTTAAAAACAGAGATAATTGCATTAAAATGAGTAACAGCTTAGCTGAAGGATTAGAAAAAAGGCACTAACCTAAAGCCGTGACTGCCATATCCTTGAATGAAATGAATCTAAGGAGCACTTTAATAAGAGACTGGATTGGGGTGCTATGTACATAGCTGTGAGTAATACAACTTACCTGTTTGCAAAGGTTATGAAGTTCAGTCTGATTGGGTAACCCATTTTTCTGATGCGAATGGTCTCCAGCATACCAGAGTACCGAAGTTGTTCCAAGACAAGTGGTGGTTCAAACAGCATCGGTGCTTTGTCGTTGTTTGGTTTGATACAACGTACAAAGAAAGGATTGCATCTGTAACGGAAAACAATGGAAAATGCGACCATAATGAAATTTTAATCCTTTTTTGCTATATTGTTAAGTCATGCAAAGAAAGACAAAAACAGTCTGTATATATCCTGTTCTGACATGTTAAGACAAAATGTCATGGGGCTAAAGTACAATATGATATTTATTCCTTTTACTGCAAAATCACGAAAACTTTCTCTATTGATTTGGCACTTATCAGTTTTTCTTCCTTTCATTTGTTAAGTTCATTAATTCACACTCCTTACATAAAGATATTAACAAAACCAAATCTCAAACAATGTTCCGACACAATATATCAAAAGCAAAGTTATTGAAAAGAAAGCAATTATGAAATCAAATGAAATAACTTTTTCAAAACAGCCAGTAAGACTGCATATTAAAATAATATCCTATTTTACTTCCCAGTCACAGGACAGTCATTGTTTTAAATTCAAACACAGATGCACATTTAAAATCTACTAAAATCTGCCTAACAATGTAGTCTACCAAAATAGTTTCATCATTTCTTGATGCTCAGGCCATACAAGATATACGAGATCACTGGACACTTACTGAGACATGGCTTCGATAAGCTCTGAGAGAGAATCATGGAACTTGGTGGCCACTGTGGACGCTCTCATCCTCTTCAGAGTGTTGGTAGAACCAGTGGCTCTGCTGTAAGTCCTGGCCATCTCATACTGACGGTGACTTTTGAACATTTGAGCCACCATCTGAACAGAAAATATCGTGAGGTCAAAGGTCAGCTTTGATGTCACTCTTACTTTCAAATTAACACTAAGTATACTGTACTAGAAACATTATTGTCTGTTACTGATAGCATGTAAGTTGGACTCCAATTCAGATATGTATGATATAGCAACTCTGAGTGCTGTATGCACCATGGATGAGTGAGGAAACAATACCAGTATAAAATGTAATGACAATTACTGTGTTTTGATATTAGGCAATTGGAAAAAGCAAGTTTGTCAAAGGGGGAATTTGAAAATTTCCTAGTGTGTCCATATTTACAACTGTATACAACTGTAATTTTCAGACAACAGCCACATTTTCAGGTTCTCATTGCAGGTGTTTATAATCAATGATTGTGTAAACAGAACTTCTCAAATAATTGAAACGAGGAGAGCAAAAAAGTTGAAAAGTTTTAAAAACAAATATACTGAACTTACTGGAGAATGACTTTCTATAAGCATATCCACCACATCAGATCTCAAATGATCTCTGTTTTTGTCAAGGAATCTTGTCACTTGATAGAGGACAGGCCCTGCATAGTGTTTGATGCCAAATTCTGGTCCGGGCATCTTGGGTTTGATGTAGTATATGTTCTTGGCATGTTGCTGATTGGCTTTGTCCAGGAAGGATTGATCTGATGCCTGTTATAAACAAATCAAATCAAAATAACACAATTTTTGCAACCATTCACTGGCTCACATCTCATACTGGATAATAACACCAGTACTGAAAATACTATCACAGAAAGTGTACCAATGGGTGTGCCCTCAGAGCTATGTAAGTCAGTTAAAAACATCTGGATTTCAGATTGTTCAACTTCAAAGAGCTACCGGTAACAAAAGACAGGTCAGGATGAAAAATACTTTCAAATTTCTGTGCAGCCATGGAAGGCTAGAAAATGTACCTATCACCATGACTCCATAGTAATGTATTGATCTCAAAGGGTAGTGTCCAGCCACCATGCAAACCAAAAGAGAAGAGAAATATTTTGTTTGTGTAACTGTTTTTTGAATAGACAAGTGTTTGACCATAGACCCTAAAAACGGATGGTTTGACTTACCTTTGGGAAACTGCTTTCATCGTCCAATAGATGGATGATACCAATGGGTCTCTTACTGATCAAATCAAGACACGGCTGATTATCAGTGTAACTGATGAACTTCCAATGAATTTTCTCACGTGTATACTCTTGCTACAATGTTGCAAAAACAAAAAGTCAAAAATTAGATTACACCACTGTACAACTTTTATATGAATTCCTTGCGAACATTCAACGTAAGGAATAAAAGTTTTCATGTGAAATGTATAAATAATAATCACTCACTGGTTACGTGATACTGAACATTTTTCATCTAAAAACCTAGCATTGAATTACTTTTATTAATTAATTAAAGTTCAACATGAAACACTATACTGCTTCCTTGATTTAGAGATTCAACAAAAAGAGGCCACCAGAGGGCAGCAAACACATCACTTCTGATGCTGAATAAACACTGAATGGCTCTGAATAGTATGAGTAATGTATATCATTGCAATATGTATATATATATATATATATATATATATATATATATATATATATATATATATATATATATATATATATATATATATTTGTGTGTGTGTGTGTGTGTGTGTGTGTGTGTGTGTGTGTGTGTGTGTGTGTGTGTACAAGCAACAGAAGTGTAAACATTAAATATTGCTGGTACTTGTGACACAGGTTCAAGGACATTCCAGGAGACTATTCTCATTTTTGCTACAGAATTTATGACTTTCATGAAGTTTTGGTACAATCATGATACTTTGTAAACATTCGTAAAGAGTTTACAACTTCCTGTTTGTTTTTGTTTTTTCATTGTTTCCTGTTTACTGTGTTAATTTCAATGTACTGGCTGTACATATTTCAAATATTTTTACACTGTTACACTTCCCATATTGCCAAGATACGTACAACCACATACAGAAACGGTTCCCAGAAACATTGATAATGTAGCTCACCTGTTCCAGTTTGAATATGTGTTTATTGAAATAGTACTGTAGAGTTTCATTAGCATAGTTGATACACAGTTGTTCAAAACTGTTCCAGCGGAATACCTAGGACCAGACAGAAACCAAATAAACATAGGGCCAAAGTCCCTGAAGCTACTATAGACATGGATACAAAATTAAGTATTTCCTGACTGTATGAAATTATCTCACTTTAAGGTCATCCTACGGACATGTAAACCAAATATTAAAGCTGTCTGACCAGCGGTTTTGAAAGAACAAGTTACTCAACAGTTGACAGAGCTCTGCTGTGTTATGTAGAGAATAACCTTTTGTGACACACGTATTGATGAAGAAGGTGGATATCTTTGATAGCTCATTTCAGGATGGCCTGACCAAAAATGGAAAAAAATTCCGTAAAAATACAGATTTGCATATTTCATCAGACTGCCGGTATATTAGTCTATAATAGCAAATAAATGAGAGTTAATTACATTCTAATTAAAGTACACAAGACTTGCTTCAATCAAGATTTACGTCATAAAAAAACAGCATATCTGTCAGGTTATAAAGAATCTTGAGCTGGTTATCTTTTTATCAGTATTTTCATCCTATTAACCAAGCACATTTTAACTTTCATATTAACATTGTAAGTAAGTTCTGTTGAATAAGTTGAGACTGTACATACTCAGACTCTCAGAGAAAGCACACTGAAGAGTCAAATGTTTGAAACTTAAGAAGTTCAAGGTCATCAAAAGCATCATAAGGAATCATGTTACACTTTCATTGCACTGTTTACACATATTGCATAATTGCTATAAATAGCACATGAGGAATCTTACAGCCCAGCTTTACCATAAAAACCCTATCACTTTGACCACTCTTTTAATTGACCACTCTATTTTTTTCCTCAAAAAGTGATCTTATTTTATCCTTACCAAGTCAACCATAAATGGAAATTAGAACTTTCTCTATCTCTATTTATTTTAGCACCCTATCATGACAAACTATTATGAGCAATTTCTTTTAGATAACATAAATGGTGGTTCAGAATATATCAAAGTTGGGATTCAGGAAAGTTGTCTTTACATGTTTTAATCCTCAATTCACTATGAACTGTCAAAAAAAGTTGAACTTTCTGATAATTCCACACTAAAATTATTTTGGCTTTGATGATTTCCTAATTAATTCAATTATTTAAAATCATATTAATTATTTTTTTCTGGGTGAATTGATAGGGTTTATACAGTACAAGAATTACATACAATGTACGTCAAACTTTGACCAAAAATGACAAAAAAATTCCTTAAAAATACACATTTGCATATTTCATCACAATTTGAACATATCTAAATTGGGTTATCCTTAAGGACCTGTATACCAAATAACAAAGCTGTCTGACCAGCGGTTATGAAGAAGAAGATTTTTTACCAAAAACACCTTTTTTGGCATTAATTTGCCCATTTTCAACATTATCAAAAAATTAAAAAAAAAAGTTTCTCAAAATCATATTTTTCATCTACACAACAAATATCAAATCAGTAAGTACTGCAGTTCTCAAGATATTTGAGTGGACGGACGCCTCACAAACGGACATACATACATACATACATACATACATACATACATACATACATACATACATACATACAGACTGATGCCGGACGCCGGACGGATACCCATCCCAATAGCTTCTATAGACTATAGTCTATAGTAGCTAAAAACAAAGATTAATCAAGGTGAATAAAAGTAAACTTGAACTGGCTAGGCTGAATTCTACACAATGCTAAATGTGAAATATTGACCAGATTCCGTCATTTGATATGTGATCCAACTGTTTAGGATTTAAAAAAAATGTCCTTTATGTTCAAACTTTGATGGACAGCATTCCAC
The DNA here is from genome assembly GCF_041260155.1 of Ptychodera flava. NCBI lineage: Eukaryota > Metazoa > Hemichordata > Enteropneusta > Ptychoderidae > Ptychodera > Ptychodera flava. Next base: position 3,468,525 of record NC_091942.1, on the reverse strand, counting down.
TGACTTACCTCAAATCCAAAAATATCCAATATAGCTATCGAGGTGATTCTCTGTCCTCTTGACACTATAGAATTGACTCTCTCAACCAACCAGGAAAACAAACGGGCATACAATGCCTTGGCTATAGCATCTCTGAAAACAGACAACATTGGATCAATCCAATTTGCAAGAATATGTCTGATATGTGGTAAATATCCAAGAAATGTTTAGTTTGTGAGAAATACCATCAGTTTTACAGAGTACATAATCCTTTTTGCAAGAACTGCATGAGCATTACCATGTTTCATTATTATATTTCATTAACATACATATATGTCATTTCATATTTGTAATTATATCATACCAGTATATTGATGGTGCAAATACAGTGATCTGATTGGTCGAGACGTGAAAAGAACCGTGGTATATTGGCGATATACCATGGTTGGCATACGCACGAGCTCTCAGCTTCAGCAAAAATCCATTTTTTGATGTGACATGCCAGAAATTCAATATACTGTTATGATATAATAGCAATAAATCACACCCAGTGACAGTATACCACTCGATTTTGACCAGTTCACTTCATATTTGCACTTGCTATTGTTCGTTCATAAATGTCGTGCACTGGTCAAAATCTCATGGTATACCGTTGCTGGGTGTGCTTTATTGCTTAAATATCCACTTCACATTTCATGGTAATGATGCAAAAAGGCTTACTCTCCTGGGACACAAGCTGTTACTATGTGATATAATTTACTCTAGCTATCAAGTGAATAACTTCACTGACAGTCTCTTGCACATCATCAGTTGATTCCCGGCAGAATTACTCACCTGGCGTCAATGGCTTGTTCATATGTAAGGGGCGTCAAGATTCTCTCATCCCGAGTTTCCTAGGAGAGTGATAACGGGCATCAGAATGTCAAACACTTGTGAAGTTCACGTTCAAACACAGCTAAATTTGCAGCAGCTTTGGCTTGGGGTCATATCTACTTTTCAAGGGCATGCACAGTAACTTATTAACCCAGTCACAGACAATTCTCTGTACATGGGGTCAAATGTGGAACAGGCAACATATGTTCAGAATAAGCAGTGACCATCTTATTGTTTTACCAGGAAACAGGACAACAACTATGAATTTATTAAATATGATTCCTGGTTGCTGAACTCTGTTGAGATACTACCATGTATTAACCCTGTGAGTGCCGTATTTTTTCCCACCACAATTTTACCATTTTTTATGAATTTTCCTGTAATTTTTTTGATAATTTTGAACAAAATGCACATCATTTATCATTGGCTACAGTTTTTTATCAAAATTTTAGCAAAAATCTGAAAAAAATCGACAAGGGTATATTTTGTGAAGGCGACATAAACTGACTTTGGCACTCAAAGGGTTAAGCAGTCATTCTGACTTTGTTAAATTCTGTTACAATGACGTACAAGTGATATGACGGAAACCAAAGCATTGCAGGCATACAAGGAATTTAGTGTATTCTAGCGGTCAATGTACATGTACTACAGAATACTTACTGTTAGCCTGTATGTGACTGATCTTTCCAGGGATTCTTGTGGAAGTTGTAAAAACTTGGCAGCTAGTTTGATTTCTGACTGGTTTTCTATGATTAGTGTTTCATGGCCACTCTGAAATTCAAAAATAGTGACCACGATATAGATAATTTACTCAATCAAACCATACTTTGTCTATTTTTCTGTGCATTTGATGTACTTAAGTCTACATTAACCGGCTCCACATTGAAATAATTTGTACCATTGAATACCCATGCATGTCAAAATTAGTCCATACCTCATTAAGCAATGATTGTGGATATGAAAAAGTTGGAAAAACTGGCTGGATATCAGCCATATGGGATCATGTTATAAAACAATATAGGGTGTATGCATGAGTCATGGTACTGTACTTGTACAAAGTCTTTACTGCATCGGTCTGGAAGCGACTGGCTATTGGGCATTAGATGAATATTCACACATGTGTAAGGCAAACCTTTCAGTGAAATTGCAGATTTCATCTAATGGGAACTGAACATCTTTATTCTGGAAACAGATGTGGATCCAATGAAATAACACAAAATGATGACTGCTCATTAATTCTTACATTTTCATCCTTACAGCTTGCAGAAATCAATTGAGAAGACTGTACTACGAAGACAAGAGTTCTCAAAAAGATATTATCTGGCTTCATTATCACATATCTACCCTGAAAAGCACAACTGTCACACCCATGAATTCAGGCAAGCAAATAACAGCTGTTGGTAATGAGTTGGAGTACACCAAACAGCTCACTGACCAGTGTATTAACCCTTTGGGCGCTGTAATTTTCTCCCGCCAAAATTTTAATGCAAAATTTTACCAATTTTTATGAATTTTTCTGTAATTTTTTGTAATTTTGGATCAAATGGACATCATGTTTCATTTGCTACAGTTTTTTCTCAAAATTTTGGCAAATATCTGAGAAAAATTGACTGGGGTTTATTTTATAAAGGGGACAAAAATAGCCTTTGGCGCTCAAAAGGTTAACACCAGTGAGCATTGCCATAATAATACTGAGATCTGCATCACACTCTGAGTTGACCTCTCACCTTTGGGTAGACTAATTGTACATTTCCTAGATGCAGTACTGATGCCAAGATACCAAAGATGGTCTCTTGTTCATTGGGATGAAATCCCAACACTTCCATCGCAGACACCAAACGTATAAAGTCTTCTGAGTCCTTCTTGTGTTCTATTCTAACACTACCACCCTGAAACAATAACGAAATAAATAATGTCATAACAATGAAAACAGAGCATCCATGGTGGGTTACAGCGGAGGCGACTGGAAATGGGACACCCAATTTGCAAATTACCCAGCTGTATTGCTGACCATATAGCGAATTAACTTGGTAATTAGCGAGGGACTTTGTTAACTTGCCAGCGATATCGTTTTTCATTTCAGTCAGGTGCAGACACTTTGTGCAAGCAGGGCGAAGTTGCCACAAAGTTTATCTGGGTTTGTATAATTCAGTATAGGGGTGGCTGCTTGTTGCTTCATGGGATTCAAAATGAATAAAATAAAAATAATTATGATATTTGTGTTGATATAATGGGGATATAATATACTACACTACTGAAATGAAGATAATTTTTCAATCTACACTTGTGGTCTCATTCACTGCTCTCTGAATTTCAATAAAATTATTTTTGTTTGTGTCGATTTCACGTGTTGTAAATGAGTGGTTTCTTCCAAATAGTGCAGCTGGTTCCCTTCTGAGTGGGGTGTAGTCATGTGGAGACTCTTTGTCTGGCCTCATTCGTGGTTTCAGTTTACACCCAAACAACCCAAACGAGTTTAAAAACCAGCTCTGCCAAGGGTTATAAATGAGAGTTGATGATTGGCACTCTGTGGTGAAGATTGAGATAACATTACCACGCACTGGTCCATGCACTAGTCTTATTCAGACAACTTATTTGTCCTACCTATACCATAATCAAAGGAAAAAACTGGTGTCACTGTAATTTATCCTCTGCAGACCAAACAAAATTACTTGTACATATTTTGACCTTATCACAGTGTCTTGTTAGTTACATATGAAGATCAGTGCAGCTGTTTTTAATTTCCCCAGACAGACTGTCTGCAGTGCAGTTGTTTTCAATTTCCCCAGACACACTGTCTGCGTGGGACACATTGTTTTGACTGATCATCGGCCTCTGAAGTTTTGCCGCCAAAAAGTCATATCCAATCATTGGCTGTTCTATTTGGAAGAAACCACTCATTCATAACACAACACTTACAGTTCATGAACATGATGGAGATTTTGTTGAAATTCAGACAGCAGTAAATGAGACCAAATGTAGCTTGATGAAATATCTTTATTGAGTGGGTTTACTTTGGCTCCACTGTATGATATTATTCCAGATATTGTGATTATCTTTATTCATTTTGAATCCCATGAAGCAACAAGCAGCCACCCCTACACTGAATTATACAAACCCAGATAAGCTTTATGGCAACATACCCCCTGCTTGCACAAAGTGTCTGCACCTGACTGAAATGAAAAACGATATCGCTGACAAGTTACCAAAGTCGCTTGCTAATTACCAAGTGAATTCACTATATGGCCAGCAATACAGCTGGGTAATTTGCAAATTGGGTGTCCAGTTTCCAGTCGCCTCCGCTGTAAAAATCTTTCAAGTGGTATAAATGTAAATACTGGTGGAATAGAAGCACATAAGCATGAAGATCATGTGCTGATTATGTTTTGATTGACGGTAAACCAACATTCTTCCATTGCGAACTTTCCTTGACAAAAATATAATGACCCATGAATCACGGCTCTTGATGATCATACTTTAGAGATCAAAACCGAAGAAATTGGCTGTCAGTGAGTCTGGAATCTAAGATCTTGTATCACACTCCCCAAGACATAATATGCTCAACATGATGATGATAAAATAAAGAGTTAAGGGCTGTAAATTTTGACGATTCTGTTAAAGAAACAAGGTAGACATACCTGATTAAGATAGTTGTATTTATCAGCACTATGTAGGCCATATTTGGCTCTCTCCTGGGGAGAGAGACCTGCCAACATTTCGTAGAACACATGGTAATTTCTTTCCTCTGGGGTTTGATGAACTATTCTGGACTTTTCAAGTAAATAATCTGTGGTTGCAGCACCAGTAATTATACCTCTGTAAAAGGGAAACACAATTATTGTCAGCATCTCATCATGTGTAATGTATCATATGTTATGTTGTTAATTAGTATAAAAGAGTTGCATTTTATGAAGTAAGCCAAACATAGTATTACATGAATCCGCAAATCTTCAGTTTGGTATTATTTCACCTTTTCACCAACATGGTTTCACCCAAATGAATTGTTATCAATGGTGAATGTGAACTTGTTTACAGGCAATCAGGGGTGAACAGATTAACCCCACTACCATAGAGATTAGGTACGTCCCCACTGTTTTAAATGAGACGACTGGACTTACATACAGAGAAATGGGGTTGACAGGGTTCAGGAATCTATTGATTGTTAGTACCAGTACAGTATCACAGACTATAGATAACATTTCATGCCTTCTGATATATTTTCTGAAGATATGACGAGATTGTGTGATATTCTAGAGTCACCATTGAACACAAAAGAGTTCAAATCTGCTTGGATATAACCATGGCAACAGAGGTATGCATCATCAGGTGACCTGTAAATAGGATCTCTGGACCAATTGCACACTTACCCACTGAAGAAGACTTCAATGTATTTGCCAAATCTACTGGAGTTGTCGTTGCGTATGGTTTTAGCATTGCCAAAGGATTCAAGCAGTGGATTGGCTTCAAGGATCTGAATAAAATAAGGAACATTCACATCAAAGATGGACATAATGGTGGATATAACTGAACATGTCACAGGAATTATAATATTATAATTATAGTACTAATAATTGTAATATTTCTATCACAAAGAATGAAATTATGAACACTAATAGAAGTTACAAGCCCATTTACAGTATTTGCCTTTACGACAATCACACTGCACAGAAATTTCAAACTTTGACAAGACTAAAGACAATGCCCGCAATGAACAATTTTACTTATTAACATAACCCCAGGGGGGTCTAGATGTTTCAACAAGATACAGGGTGACCCAATGGAAATTCCATTGTCTGTTAATTCAAAGACTTAATTAAGTTTCAAATAACACATCAATAAATCAATACAAAAAATATAAGAAAATGAGGGAGCTCCATGACAGCCAACCGTAACTCTAACAATTTTTGTATAAGGGACATATCTACAAAACAAGGTACATGTAATCCTCTGTGATTAACTGTAGGATTAATCATGTATAACTACTATATCAAACTCAACATCGTACAGATGAGAGATCTGTCAGTGTCGTGGTTTCGTTGCACCCTCATGCTTTGAATTCCAAAGTTTCTAGTTGATTCTCTCATCCAATACACCAAATAAACAGATGCAGCTTCATTAATGTGATTCCATGAAAATTGTTTTTGTGACATGACATGTGGACCTAAATGCACCCTAGTATGTATCAATATAAGAATAAAAAAAATAATTTTTGTTGGTTTGCAAAAAGACTGCCAGTGGCTAGCTGGTACCTGTTCAGTAATGATGTTATTGGAGGATTTGTTGACAGCTGCAAGGTACTGCATTATTAATTTAGTACTCTCTGTTTTGCCAGCTCCACTCTCGCCGCTGATAACCACCACTTGATTCTCATTGTTTTTGGACATTCTTGCATAGGCTGCACTGCCAATGGCAAACAGATGTCTGCAAATAAAAACAGTAATTCAGTCAAGTGTGAGAAATCCTTTTTAAGTGTTAGAATCCTGGTTACCATTTACACTCACACTGCACAATGCTTGCACAGATCAGAGCCATGGAGTAAATAAAGATCACTATTTTTCCCAGAGACATGTCAAATATATGGTGCATTTTATACAGTTTGAATAAAGTTGTGAATTTTTATACTGCATAAAAACTTATTATTATAAGGCCAAATATAAAAGATTGTGTGTTTTAAGTAACATGCCTCTGAAGATTAGGGTAGGTAGATCAGACAAAATTTTTTATATTTTTATTTTTGTTGACTACAACCACAATCACAGTAAAATTTTGAGAATTTACTCAAAATTTTTTGAAAATGCAAAAAAAAATCTAGGGTCCGTGGCTTTTTCAAGGGTAGGCTGGGTTACTGGAAGTACATACATTTTTGTAATTGGTCTAATCTTATTATTGCTTTCAAAGTGGTAGTAGATCCATTTTCCAATAATGTTTGATAGTCTCACTCTTCATATGGATGCATACTTCAAAGAGCTTAAGTACTGCCTATATTTTATATCCCATGCAGTTATGTCTAAATAAACCCTACCATAGTCATCAATTGAAACTAACACCGTATTGCAATATATGAAAAAAACAACAAATCCACTTTGCAAAGAGTGTAATATCTAGAAACCTTCCACAAGAGAGTAATTTCTGAAACGTTGATTTGCAGGTATGACAGAACTGAACCATTCACCACTGTATATATATCTATCCCTATCTTTCTGCACTCTTGAATGTACATCGTCATTTGAGTTTCTTTCAATGACGGTGATTTTAGTAAAAAGACTGACTGAGTCCCATTCATTGACATTTCTCACATTCTACTCTGTACCTGGGATGAAAAGTTTTGTCCATTAACAGTTCTTTGGTTATGTTTGCTCAATTTTCCATTAAGCCGTGCACTCTATTAGAAATGAATACCTTTTTTGTTATTTTTTCAATAGAAAAATATCAATTTCACCGCCGTCATAAATTTAATCCAAAAGAAATCTAACAGGCGTGTATTTACATCAAACTGCCATACAATAGATAGAAGTCCTTACATGCTAGTGACCCCAATTACTTTAAAGTTGGCAAACATAGTATTCTTTATTGAATTACAGAGCTATTCCCATTTCTGTGATAGCATTGTGCTGTATGCAGCTAGTGAAATTAACGGAATTGTCACTTCCAGTTTCTATTCCAATTTTTCACCTCTCTGTTTCGATATTGAATTACCACAAATAAAGGAGCTGAACAAACAGTTTCCTGTGATGCATCAAAAATTTTGATATTTGAGAGAAGCACTTGGTATAACGCCCATATCAGTGACAGCTAGAATTTTTCTGAAGTCATATCAAATTTAACTCAGGTTAACATTGTGTTGAATACACCTACAAGACTGCAATATTTTTGCATGATTTTTAAAACTATTTGCAATGAAATTTCCAGGTTCCACAATTAAACTATTAATGAAATAGTGTTCATAACAGCATGGCATTAATAATTGTCTGCAGGGAATGAATATTACTTAACACCTTTCAGTGCTTTTGCTGAAAAAACAACAGTTGGATCAAATTAAAATTCCAAATTAATGTAACAGTTGCTACCTAATTAAGCAGCCCATGCATTCAGAATAATATTAATATTAATATTAATGGACCAAAACCATTCAGACTTACGGTGGAAGATGACCGATTAGCTGGCCTTCATATTTCTTGACCATTTCAATGCCATAGATATCAAACATTCTGTAAGGGTTGACTGCTACTAATATACTACCAGTGTAAGTCTGAAAAGAGAATCATCATAGTGAATATTCAATATTTCATTAGCTCCATGAACATCACTTGATACGATTATTTGCAATGCTCTCTGTGAAAAGACAAAACACAGAGTACCACAAACTTGATTCAGAAAATTTATACTGTCTCATATTAATGTTGCAATTTACAGCAGTAACTGATGACAGAAATCCCAGAAGTTTAACTTACATAGATCTGTTTTTTCTCATATCTGGTTTTGAGATTGACAAGCAGGGCACCCTCATGGAGGTCTCTGAAAGTATAACCAAAAAAATTACTGGTATTACATTTGCCAAAAAATGTAAACAAAATTCACAAATTGTAAGTGAACCCAGTATCCGAGCAGACCCGAGACAACTGGTGCATGAGATATGACACAAAAGTCAGTTGTAGCATTTACATAGTATTGAATTTAGCTAATTAAATTGAATTTCCAGACCATCAGCTTCAAAATACACGGCATAATGTATAGTTTTCAAACATCAGTAATTTACTTTTAGTTATCAAAACATCACATCGCCTTATGAAATACAAAAGTAACACCAACAAACAGATGAAAACAGCACATTACTATATGAATGAAAACATAACAGTCACATGGGACTGACAGAACAAAACATCACAGGACATCACATGATATTCCTGTCTCACCTCAACTGTATCATGTCATCGATGCCACTTTCCACGGAGTCATATCGTATCCGTAAGCTGTTTGGATCCTTGATTTTGTGCACCTGTAGGAAAAACATTCCATAATTTGAATCTAAACGAATGGAAATTCCAACAGGTGGTATCTAGTGTGTACAATGGTTCTCAAATAGCTTCACTGTTTAAAAATACAACATTGCTTTCCATGGTAGTTTCTCAGTGAGTTTAAAAATCCATCTTTGTAATGCAATGGTGCTTCATATCTTGTTTAGTTCCTACACCTTGGACACTCACTCTGACTGAACAGACATACCCACAGATAGTGTCACTTCTGCTTATCCATTCATTTGGTATGATAATCTTGAATTTTGCAACTTTGTGAAAGAAAATTGTCTGCATTCCAAAAACCTCAACAGTAAGGGTGAGTTGACTAGAAGTTTTACACTGGTTGAATTCAAACAGATAACATGTCATGGTTATAATCCAAAGTTTCAGTGGCAAATGTGAATAAAATCATTGAAAATATGCACAAGAACAACCATTGCTGAGGAAGCTTCCATAAAACTTTCATTTTGCACTAAGCTGGTATACACTGCATGACCAGCACATGCTTTAACAAAGTGTTTTTAAAATTTATTTGCAATTGTTGCATTAAGGTAGAACGCGCCTAAGGGACAGATATTTGGACTCTAAAACTGTTACAATTCTTTTCTGATATACCACTTGTGGGGGTTCATTTTAAAGCTCTTGGTGTAGGAAAACTTTTCAATGGATTAGTTTTTCAAAATTCGAAAATTTAATTTTTCTCCATAGAGTTAACACCGGGATGGTGGCCATTTTGAATTTTAAATATTGCAAAATCTTGGGTAATTTGTTTCTCTAGTACCAAATTTTGCACAGTAACCCCAGATTTTTATTCTTGATTTTGAAAGAGAATGGTCGAAAGATTCCTTGAGGAAATTTTGAGCAAAAGTTTTTTTCACTTTTGAGGCGCATACTACCTTAATGTAGCTGTATGACTATAGAGGAAACAGTTTTTCTTTGTCTTTTTTACAGTGGAAATGGTATTTGTTTTGGCTGGTCTCTTCACTATGAATAGCTTCAACAGACAGGATAGACTTGTGAGTTGTAAGGAGTTGAATAAGATGTTTTAAATCATTGCAAAAACCCACATAGGAACAGCACACTTCTCCTAAAACGCATCAACCTTATTATGATAATAGAGATCTGTATTTTATAGCATTTCTAGTCTGTCTGTAGATCATTGATTTCTTGCAGTGTTTTATGACTTTGCTGCTGTATACCCTTTACAAGTGGCCCTAACAATGGCAGCATTGTCCGTCATCAACTGGGACAGTTCACATGTGACCTTCAAGTGTGAAAGAGTTGCATGTACCTTCATTATTTGATCCCATCATGACAGGCATTCACATTATCAGAGTGTTACAGTTAAATTCATGTTCAACAATAATCACTCTAAGAAACTAGCAGTATCACTAGAACTCTGTATGCTAAATACTTTGCCAACATATAGTGTTCACAAGCGACTAATATCGATTCTTTAAAGTATCACATTTTGTGAAATAAAGAATAGGGATTCTGACATTTGAGTTATGTGTGTAATAAAAGTAAGAATATCTTTGACATGGAGATCAGAAGCTATTTGCATTTGATGTTGTCTACACCAATGTATTGATTTGACCCAAAAATGGCAGGAACTTGTCATTAATCATGTCAGTTGAGGGGGAGAACTAAGCCCACAGATGTTCCAATACACAGTCTGACCCATATATCAACCACTTCTCCGATGCAGTCATGCCTGAGCTTAAGGAAACTTTGGCCGACTTTCATTTCAAACTGCTCATGAAATTTGGTCAAAGCTTTGACACCTGTTTTAGGATTTCTGCAGGTCTGTACTTGTGACCAGTGAATTATCATAGATCACTTACTCTTCAAGTTATACTCTGAACTACTGAATACTGTATAAAGAACTTTTAGAATACGTGAATACTACATGTACAGTAGCTTTGTGTGTTGATACAAATTGATAGATTACCATGACGTGTTCAGGATAAGTTTGCATCATACCGACTAGATTACTTTAAATATCTGTAAGGGCAATAAGTTCATGTCCATGAATGTCACTGAAGATTCATGGTAGATGATGTATTGATTATTGTTTTCATCAAAACCACCTGAATTATTAGTCGTAAGTGATCTGATCTAGCAGCAGATGTATCAAGTGCAATTAAGATGCAACAGATACCAGTACTGCATGAGGGAACAATTCAAAATAAATCAAAATAAATAATGTAAAAACAGAAAATTTGTCAAATACAAGAATATTTGAAGGATAGAAGGTTTACAGCAAAACAGTTTTAAGGATTCCTCAGTGTTCCCTATGAAGATGACGATGAGTCCTTTTAATTTCTATTTGCACTTGGTCTGTGAATAGATTATGTTTGCATTTGAACTTACCCGTCCATCCAATGAACTCTTGACTTGCATAACTTTGCCTGCGGAGTGGACAACTTCCCCTGGTACGGGGAATCCAACCCCACCATCAAACCATACCATTTGACCCTGAAGACACAATAAGGGAGATAAGTCAAATAGTTAGCACACCTGATGGTTTAAATCGAAGATGAAGAATTCTGGAAAGTGTGTTGACCTTTAACCTTATCTGCTGGATAAACAACAACCTGATTGAATGTAGTTACGTTTCACCAAAGATACTATGTAGATGAGGTGTGTAAAGGCTCAATAAGTTGAGCACTTCATTTTGTCCTGGTTGGAAAAGACAGAAAGGCAATTTTTACGGATAGGCTTTAAAAAAATATCACTTTTTTGAGACCATTGAGGAACTTTGACTGAGCTACTGATATGTGAGTACCATTTTCTAGTACATTGACATGTATGGTTGCAACTGAAATGCAGACAGAAGTTCGTTTTCATTGTTTTGAAGTTGACACACCCATTCAAGAAGTGATTTGTGTGGTCAGTATGCTGTACGTGGCCGGCTTCCATTGAAACCATCCAATATGAAACTCAGTATGTGGCTTCGTGGAAGAAGTTAGCAATGCATAACTAATATACAGGTATCAAATGAACACGTCAAATCAGAATCCTGACACCTGCGTTACTTCCAGAATTATGGCCAGGTTGATTGCAACTGACAGATTGTAAACAAGAATTTGATAACATCAAAAGATAAAACAAGACTAGTTTAGACCGAACTCTCTGACTGTCAAACTTGTCACTTAAACTGTCACCGTGAGTCAGGAGCATGGTTTACGATACAGGTCCTTCAACACAACAACAGACATGCAAGGAGCTATTCTCTGCACACATACAACAATCATAGTCTTGGAGTGGCACATCCCACAGCACAAATCATCCATTCTTCTCCACAGCGGAGCCACATCTATGTCATTTCCACAGTCTCAGACCAATCAAAGACAGCGACTGTTCTTTTGCACAATGCCATATGCCACCATAACTACACCCTGCTGTTCCACATCTCAGAAATTGTCATCCATTGAACCGGACAGCTGAGTGAGCTTTACAAACTCAATCACTTCACTGCGTGTTTCGGACTACTTTCTGATGAGTTGTTCCTTTGTTGTGCTAACTTGCCTCCTTTGTACGTATTATTTACCCATCCATTGTTTGACCGACTCAAAATGGACGTGGCTTTCTACCTGGCGCTCTTCCACCATCTGGTATTAGCCATATCCGTGAGAGAATTCACTGAGATTTACTTCATGCATCAGCCTGATACTGTGATAGGTGTCAAAGCTTCCGGTACTTTCTTCAGGTAATGGTTATCACACATTCCATTGGAATACTAATTTAAACAGAGTCAAGCAATAGTCAAACTCTGAACATGACATTTCCATCAGAAAGTTCCAAATTTTGCCTCTGAAACCCAAAGCAGAGTACATTACTGGTAGAAAAGCAAGCAGTAAGTACACTTTTCACAGTTGCAAAGGCATGCCAAGGCATGCCCTGTGAATATGCACTCTTCATACTATAGTCACTTGCTGCATATACATTGTAGCCCAGTTATTGGAACAACATTTTGTCAAGTTTACACGAAAAGAAGGGAGGCACTTCAAATATGATTTTCCAGCTTAAAATGACGAGTTCTGACTAAGTCTGAATTAACACAATGTACTGATTCAGTGATTATATTTGCCAGGACAAACATATGGAATGCAACTTTGGAACAGAGAACAAAATTTGATTCTCATTAATTCATAAATTCATAGGATTACATTTTCTGAACAAGTCATCCAAAAACTTCTTTCCAAAAAAAGATACCGATGTCATTTGAGTTAAATCACTAGGTTACAGTAAACAATATGATGTTAGATATACATCATGACCTTTGCATTTATCTGGGCCAGACAGCTTCAATGTTTAATTCCTCAATATGCAAATAAGTAGTCAAGAACAGACTACTTTAAACAGATGTTGCAAATTATGAGTTGACAAAAGTAACAGATGAAATGTGCCAATCAACTGCATTCCTTGCCTTTCCAGATGTGAAAGCAATGCCCTGGTATACGTGTGTACATACTGATTCCTGTTGAAGGTCCATGCATCTAGTATTGATACAGTAAATGTTACAAAAATATTAATCTACTATGAATATGCCAGATATATGAACAAACAACCCTGTGCCTTTTGGGTAGCTATGACAACACACTTGCACACCTGAATTCACAGTCGATGACATCAAATTCTTTTTTACTCCCAACTGTACCATCATTGTAATGACAAATAGGTTAGTTTAGCTTGATCGGCCTATTATCTTTTCTTGGCATTTAAGTACTGTACATTTTAGTCACACTGTGTATAAAAATCAATAGGCTTGCAGCAATAAGATCAAAGTGCATCCATGCAAGGTCTGGAAACAGCACTGTTAAAGTACTTGATAGATTTCTGAATAAGAACTGCAATTTTTGGGATAAACTATTTCCCAAATGTTCTGTTGTTGCATGTTAAATACAAAGTGTACGATGATTATTGTGACTGCAGCAGTCCAAACTTACACACTATGATGACATTGACTGTCTCAGAAGCCATTGTATTACACATGGAATAGATGAAAAACTTCCGAAAGTTATCAACAGTACTCAACAGTACAATTCAATCATCGTTTGCACACATGGAGGGTGTTTGCAGTGTAGTGCAAAAGCCATTCCTTGTGTGATGAAGTATGCTATACTGTGACATATAACATGCTGTATTTCATCAAATGTAACACCTTCATGGTAACTTACACTCTGTAATTCATCCTACATCACATTACAGTGAGGTATATTGTGGGATAATTACAGGTCTAATCATGTGATTTATAGTCAAGTACAATACATGATCAATAATGCCATTCCTGCTACACTTTATTGTACCCCTACCTACACAGCATTTCTAAGCTTCACTCTTAAGAATCTGTCCTTTCCTCCCATAGTGTTTGTACATGTACGTGTGATGTCAAGGGACTGAAAACTTGATACATTAGTAATGTGTACATGATTCAGAACCAATTCATTGGTGAATGTTATGATAATATACCAGTACAATATATCATAATGGAAATGTACGCAACCGTTTCATTTTACACTGGTAGACTTTAAAATGCTTGATATGCCAAAATTTCACTTCATCCTCATGACCATGAAACAAGTACATCTGATGACTGATCTATTGTAACATGTCACTGGGCCTGGACAGACACAGAATTGATCAACAACTTGACCTTGATGGCAATTTGGAATATGAAATAAGGGACTGATATCAACACAGAAAAACCTATTAAAAGCCTTGGAATAGAAACATATACAGCTTTACTTTATGAGGGTCAGTGATGACCTAGTGGAAGTTGTCGGGCAGCTGAGAGGTGGATATATGCAGACACACCCACTATAAACACCTGTATGAGTTCAATGACTTTGTGGAAACTCAATAACAAAGTTACGAGTAATTTCAAATTCATTTATTATGAGTCATAGGGAATCAAATTATAATATCACAATTCCTGATATGATATGCTAAGTGCTCTGCACCATTTTTCTGTTGCGTATCTGGGCACTCAATGTTTCCCATGATGCAATACAAAACATTTCCTACTATACTGTACATGTACACTGTTCACCTGTGCAGTGTATGTAAACAACAAATGGGGCACTAAATACTAAAATGCTGAACCTTCAGTCAAAGGCGCTTAGAATAATTCACTTCGTCCTTATATAGCCAACCTTGGACAGGTAATTGCAAGTCAGTTACAGTCACACTAGCTGAGCTCTTTTGGTCAATTACAGACTGATGACACTCTGAGATATAACTAACATGACACATGTAAAATCTTGCATGTTATTTAGCCAGACATGTTCACTACAGAGAATAGAGCGATTGTAATCTTTGTTCTCTTCTGAACAATATTTCAACCTTTGTATCTAATTTAGAATTCACAGAAATATTGTTGGTCGGCCTTGGATCATTATTAATAAACACTGCGTGTTAGTTTCCCTAATCCATACGTAATACAATAATTCTTCTCACAGTGAAATGGCAACCTCCAACATTTAAATATGCAGGCACACTTTCTATTACTGGCCTGACTTTGACACATTTAAACTTCAAATACTCTTAATACCGTGTGAATACGTGTAATCTGTCTATCCTCAGATTGCTTCAATATAAAGCATTAATGCATATTTGTGATGTTATTATGCTGTATTATATATGTATTGATATTCTAAATAGAATAATAAAGCTACACATAAACCCTAATCTATTCTTTATAATATCCGCTTAACTAAGTGTGTAGTACTAACAGTGTATGCCCTACGCCTCACTTAAATGCACAGAAATTTTCAAAATTTATGCTCTTTTTTCAAGGAATCGTATTCCCATTCAGATATCAAACAATGGAAACATAATTTGGGAAAGGTTAGTGGTGTAAGTGTATTCTCTGTTCAAAGAATGTTGCATCCACAATGGAATTATACGGTTTGCCTCACAGGAACTGATCAAATACTATAGCTGAATTTGATTAACAGCATAAATATTAAGAAGACAGTTGCAGCTAGGACACTGCAATTCCAATATTGGCAATGAAATATCTTTGGAGACTTACAGAATGGGCTTATTTGACTCTACTGGACTTAAATCAGCACATACCCTGCTTGAGGAAATATCAATGTAGACTCTTTCATAGAAAGTTTAACCAATTAAGTACACAGGTACAATTACATTTAAATTTAACATGGTCTAATGGACAACTATATTATTACTGTTAAGTCTACCAGCATTTATATTGGTGTGTTTGTTGGCACCATGCAGCATCTATTAAACACTTAATCTTGTTGAAATTATTTTGCAAAATTATTAAAAGAGTTACTATACTGATACTACATTTTCAAAGCTTTTTTCTGAAATGCAAAATATTTTACTCAATCTTTAGTAAATGTAGTCCTGTAATGTTTACAGTTCCTATGCACAGGTATAAAATGAGGTAGCTACATTTGCAGAGCTTTTTCTCAAATGCAAAATATTTTATTCAATCATCAAAGAAATTTAGTCCTTCATGTTTAAGAATCCTATGTACAGGTACAACTTCAAGACTACATTCATGGAATAGTAGGGGTAGTTTATTTACTTTTTATCACAATATTCTTCATGACAAAAAACCCTCTATACATAAATTTTTATTGGCTCTTCATCAAGTGATTGACCTACTGCATCTAGTTTGGAAACATTGATGCTTTGACTCGAGATACCAGGTAGATGTGTCTAGCTTCTTCTACAGTTTGATATTTTCTTGCTGTCAAACAGCTGGTGACAAATCATGAGAGAATATGTGTCTTTTTTCCATCACATTTCAAGTAACAACTGAAAACTATGGACAGAATATTTCAGCACTTTTCATACTATAAATGAAAATCACCACTTCCTGAAAACATGAGTGATTGCATATTTTTCCCAGCCAACCTGTTTCCATGTCAACATATGTTACCATGACAAGAACCTTGAACAACAGGGGAGTCATGTTAATTTCCCTGTGAAATGTACTGCTTTCTACCTGCTGTTTAACCAGCTCTGCTTTTGTAATGGTTTAAGCGACTGTCTTTGAAAATGCAAAGTCACAGAAAATTAATTTCCTTCATCTTAATCGTTAACCCATTCAGACCTAAACCTCCATAGTTAGGCATAGTGCAATATACTAAGAAAAGTCAAGATCTGAAGGGTTAAAGTCAGCTTTCTGTTCTGTTTCAGTCCCAATGCAATAACAGAGTGCTCTCTTATGGAAGCTGTTAAAGGTAATTTAAAATTTCTGGAATTGAATGGGTTGAAAAAAGAACAGAAAGCCTCATTACAGCGTCAGATTTTCCATGTATAAGTTAATGTGTTGATATTAGTCTAATACATTCAGGATATAATCAAATAAAATTGAAAGTTGAATAAATTCTGCAATATTAGATTTGATTTATACATGTACATGGACAGTACAAATTTATACCAAGTTTCACCCATACCCCCCGTTTCACCCTGTACCCCATATATACATTGAAAGTAGGTTTATACCAAATTTCACCCAATGCCTTCTACAATGACGAAAGGTTTATACCCATGGCAGTTTCCCCTAATCAGTACCTTGATCATGGACAGTAGATTTATACTCCGTTTCACCCAGTATCTTATGGATGGACAGTAGATAAATATGTATATAGGCACTTTCACTTGGTACCTTTATATACAGGGACAGTACATTTATACCCAGTTTCACCCAGTACCTAATACCCAGTTTCATCCATACCCAGTTTCACCCAGTACCTTATGCATGGAGAGTAGGTTCATACCCAGTGTTACCAAGTACCTTATACATGGACAGTGAGTTTATACCTAGTTTCATCCAGTACTATATACCCAGTTTCACCCAGTACCTTATACCGGTACATGGACAGTGGGATTTACCAAGCCTCCTAACTTCTTTTCTTTGCAATCCTTACTAAGAATAAACATTCAATATGAATGCACTTGCCACTGGAAAACACCTGCATAACTGGAATCAGTCTTAAACAACAAGAGTGATTGCTGTACAACGCATACCATAATGGAGAAATTATTTTTTACAGTTTTATACTGCAACAAAAAAAGTAAATGTTGGTGACAGGTTTACTATAACACTTTTCCTGAGCAATATATAGTGTGCGTTGTGTGATGTGTTGATGTTTTAAAATGTCAAATACTCTTTTGTTCTAGAGATCAACAAAACAACAGCTGCAGCATGTTGCACTTCTAACGACATTGAAATACCTGTGAAATCAAACATTAGCAGTCCTTAGATTTCCAAAGCATCTGGATACTAGGCATCTATCATGCTACTGCAAGACCAGACAACCGGTTACCAAGCAACACTGGAACTGTTGCTATGCATCAGCTGTAAAAATAGTGAACCAATAAAGCAATGATTTGTCAGGATTTCCCAGGCAATGATTTACATGTACAGATGACTTCCAAAGGCTAATACAGGCTTCCATGTTATCGTTGGTCAATGACATAACAAACAGAAAATCAGCATTTCAAAAGCAGATGAACTCATTCCCACTCTGTGTAAAAACCATAAATTTGATGTATCTGATACTGGTATGGGACATTTCTGGACAAATATAATTATCAGCCGGGTTATCTGATAAAACACTTAAGGTAGAACGCACCTTGGGGACAGATAGTCAGACTCAAATTTCTACAATATTCCTTTCTGATCTACCACTTGTGGGTGCTTATTTTAAAGCTCTTGGAGAAAGAAAATCTTTCACTGGCTTAGTTTTTTGAAAATCCAAAATTTGATTTTCCCCCATAGGAATGGCGGCCATTTTGAATTTCTAATATCGCAAAATGTTGGGTAATTTATTTTGCTAGTCCCAAACTTTGCACGGTGACTCCCAAGTTTTATTGTTGGTTTGGTAAGAAAATGCTTGAAAGTTTCATTCAGGAAAGTGATTGAGCAAAAGGTTAAGTCTGTCACTTTCAAGACGCACTACCTTAAGGTATATTACACCACAATTCATTCTGAAACATTTGTTTAAAGGTAAATGCACAGAGGAAGATAGATGCTTTTAACTGTCACAAATTATTAAATATTCTATTCACAGTGTCCAAATGATGATTTCAATTTGAATTCCTCTGAGCTGCTTTAATCCTGTACAAAATGTCAACCAAGCAAATCAGCTACAAGTGATACCATAAATCTCAATTTTTAACACAGTCATGGTTTTTGGCGTCACTTTTAACTCACTAACAGACAAGGAGATTGAGTTTTAAGCTCCATTGAAAGTCAGCAGATTGTAGTAAATCTTGCTAAATTGTGTATTCTCATACTACTAGGACACAGTTGAGGTCAGTTCAGCATAGCAATTGCTGTGATTTAAATCATGGCTTTTTTTTGAGGTGTTCTTTATAACAATCAGCAACCACTGATTTATTCATCATAGGTAGACAAAAGTATGAAAAGAATTTCAAGAGGAAGTACATGTTTTGACGTAATACAAGTACTGCTGTGTGTGTGTACTTATTTGCAAGCCTTTCCTTTGTTTAATATCCATTAAAGTCCATGGAGATAATTTGCTTATCATCTCATCACAAATATGCTCTTTCACGGAAATAAAGTACAGATCGTACCAGACCTTTCATGATAATTCAACATTTACAGAAGTCAATTTGAAAACAGTAGCTAATTTATAAATTGACCATTGAAGCTAAATTGAACACACAACAGACTGGATGGAGCTCACTTTGATGCAGGAAAATTTCATATTTCACATGTCATGGTATTCAGAACTTATGCAAAGGAATGTCCAGAAAACTGACTCAGAGAGTCCAGACATGTCGTAGGTCAGAGGTCAGAGCAAGCACACTGCTGACTTTGCATTATGAAGAATCCTTGATGGGATGCTACATGATAAATGCATATACAGGATTATCAATCCATTAGCAGATAAGTTTTGAACATCATGCTAATCCTGAGATGGGTTAAGAATCAACAGACTACATGGAAATGTGATACTGACTATAAGTGACAACAGGTTATAAGTGATAGATTTTGCATCTGAAATACACATTCATAATTGTATGTGACAGAATTTAATTAGATGAATAATAATTATTACATGTGTAACATTGACTTTTAACTTTGTTATCTTTCTTCAATCCTGTAACACATGTTACTAAAGGTTTATAAGATTGTCAGACTTAATTCCAGTGAGCAATGACACAAAATGGCATACTAATAGACTCTGGCTGATATTCAAAACTAGGCATCATGGGTAAATCACCTGAGACTATAGTATATTTGTCATGCTCAGACAGACACTATTAAAGATGTGCACATTGGTTTATTCATCATGATTTTTAACCAATGACATATTTGCAACTAGTTATCAGCAGACAAATAGAGTTTTTGTAGAAATTGGAATCTGTAAAAGTAACATTGTAGTGTGCTGGAAATATGAGGTGTACAGTGTACATATACAACAGAATCAGTGTACACCAGCAAAGGTACAGTGTGAGTATTCTCAAACAAAATCTGCAATCTACTGACCACTTTGAGAAGACACATAAGTCATAAAGAGAAACAATATTGTACACATTTGGCGGTTATTCCTACTCAAACTGCAGTGAAGTATGAATGACAGGACCTCAATAAAACCATGAATTTTCAATGACAATCAGTGACCTCTTCAAAAATAATGAAGGGCACTTGTATGACAAGTTTTTGCTGCCGTTACCTTACGCATACTGCAATCACATGTTTGGACATGTTGTGTCAAATCTAGTTCATAGTGTTAATATTCAGTGTACTGATAAATGTCAAATAATGAAATCATGGTATTTATTCAAACTTCATTTCAAGAATAATAGGCATCATTGTGTATGATATGTTTCCATGTATTGGTGCATAATAGTCAACTTTGAGGGAGTAATTGTCAATATAGCATTGTCAATAGATTGTGGAAAGATCACAATTCAGCCATATTTGAATATGTACAATGCCATATTGAATTCAGATCAGGTTGCAACAGCAGAAAACAGTATCAGTAGATTGAAGCAGAGACCTAGATCAACGTGCTTGAAAATTTAAAACATCAGCTCATGTACCTGCATCACATATGCATACTTTTCAATTGAAGGAGGCAGTACTTTTTAGGTTGTGTTTTAGTTTTCTCTCATGAAGTTCACAGACATTTACGAAAATACTGTACTGTACAGTGAATACGCAGCATACAATATCCTGTGCTGTAGGAATATCAACAATTTGATAGTGTTTCTTCTGTTAGACAACAATACTTGGAGAAACAGGTGTTTCAACAATGGCATATTTCGACTTGAATGGGCTAACATCCTGAATTTGTTACACAGCAACCTAGCATGGATTTGTTTCGCAAAGCGAATGAATTTATCCCAATGATAAATCAATGCCATTGGTTTTAGCAGATACACTAATTAATAACACTTTTATTCTCTAAATATCAATTTTGTGCATTTGAAAGAATAGCCATTTCAATTTGAAACATTAGGAGAGGTTTCACTCTCTTCCAAGTGTTTTAATTGTCACTTAAAGACAGCATAGAAAGTATACATCTAAAATGTTCAACAACAGATAAATATTTATCAGATGAAATTCATGCTTTGATTAACAAATTGAATTCCTTTAATGATAAATTGATGACACAGAATGTGATTAATTTTAATTTTGCAATATGGTACAATCCTCTGGTGTCAATTTAGTCTTACATGGAGGAATTATCAAATGCCAGCCAAATGCTTATTTGAGCAAACTATTAGCCTTGAGAGATGACTCTTGACCCTTGACCTATGTCCTCATCAATTGTTTACGATGTTCAAATGTTGAAGCCCATAAAAAGCACTCCACTTTTAGCATTGAGCAGGGCTGAAACTTACAGCATAAAATATATACACTTTATTTTGATTATGATTTCAAAAGCATTCATAGCATACAGTGATATCTCTGTGTAGGAATGATAGGTGACTTTACAGAAAACGTGAAATAATCATACTGACAATGACATCAAGATGATACTCATGTTGATCAGGAACTCAGCTATATCGCAACTAACCTTTGTTGAGTATCTGTATAAAATCGCTATCGTTGATACTGTGCTCTAAGTAATTGAGTTATTCAAAGACATGATCTAATTGAAGCAATTCAAATTCTGTATGTACACATGCAGTACACAAACAAAGACACCATTATGCACAGATATGTTTTGTTAATTGACTTGCTGATTTTTATTGATATTTCACTTCTGCCTTTGTACAATTTTTTATTATTAACACAAATTTCATGGGTGCTGATGGACTACTTTCAAATACAATGAATAGTTAATCATCAATACAGCTTTTTCATTCAAACTGTTGACTTTAATTTGTTATTTGTCTTTATTGATTTGTTATTCAATGCAGTTCAACCATAGACTCTCAAGAAAAACGGGGTCTATGGTTCAACCCAATGATCAGACTGAACCAGTTCTTTTCAAAGGTTCACAGGTCAAAGTTCAAGTAATCATGATTAACTGAACAAATCTTATAAAGCGATGGTCAAAGTGGGGCGATCTAAACAACTACTGCAGACACAACATCATTAAAAGCCTTCATCAATTCCTAGACAAGTCTCTTACTTTCTGACTTTTACACTGGCCTTTCTTGACTTTTAAACTGGACTGTTTGATTTACTTGCAAATGGCAGTACATAAGAAACCTTTGCAATGGGTGTGGCAGTATACAGTATCTTGCTTACAGACAAAAACTCACTACTGCTAACCCACACAATATTGTTGATATTCAAACACAATTTATTTGACATTCTGGGAAGAGAAGCACAGAAAAAGTAAACATACCAAAGTTGTTAGCTCACTACTGAAGGTTGTCTTGAATCATCCAATCCATATGGCTTGACATTCTTTCAATTATATGAAGTATAAAGTAATGCATGCACCGTAGGTAGTAGCACAGACTCACAACCCTTTAAAATCACTTTTATTCAATTTCCGTGTAAAAGAGTATAATCATCAGTTTACAAAATACAAAACATACAATTCAAGCAGTTTTATAGATTGAATTGCTTTACTTGTAATAATGCACTGACCGAACGTTTTCTCCAAATACAATGACAAAAGCATTTTCCACACAATTAGGGCAATCACAAATTTTCATAGGCTAATTTGTTACTTAATTAAAAAGTTCAATTAAGTCACCGGTAATGGTGTTTAATCATTTGTAGCGTGATTTCATCTGATGTCATTATCATACAGGAACAGGCCGGGTCATCATTGCTGCTGAGCACTATGGGTAATTTAGAGAACAGCAAACTTTCTTGAACCAATGATAGCTACTCAATGGGCATGTTGAGTTCATAACTGGTTTTATTACCTTGGCTGCAAAGGATTTCACTTCTACCTAATCTTTTGCTGTACCGGACATCAAACTTTTTATTGCTGTTAGTTTTATGGTGATGAACAATAGAGGTCATTGAAAGCTTTTTTGCAATAATCCTCAGATCACCAATTACTTACAAAACATTCCAGCAGCTACATGATCAAATCATGACTGAGATCAATAACATTTACACATATTTCCTTTCCTATTCACTGTAAACATTTAGCACAAATACTTTTCTAAGGTAGAATGAGTTTTAACTTTTGGACAAAAATCCACACAAAATTATACAGTATGTATTCCAACTGCATACAAAAACGCATGCAATTAGACTGCTTGGAAGATGGCTATGAGGGCTGTCTGAAAACTGGTTACATTCCCTGGGACATTGCAGAAGAAACCCGGAGAAGAAATCCACAAGACGTGGCCGGAGAAATCCCCGAGACATGGCCAAAGAAATCCCTAAGACATGGCCAAAGAAATCCCTAAGACATGGCCAGAGAAATCCCTGAGACATTGCCAAAGAAATTTCAGAGAAATTGCCGAAAAAATCCCTGAGACACTGCAAGAGAAATCCCTAAGACATTGCTGGAGAAATCTGACAAAAACAACTAGTGCACTGTTCATTGGATGAATTTTGTACGGCATTGCAGTAAACCTAGGCATATGGTACATGTATGTACAATAGCTACTAGTGTGCTGTTCTTGATGTTTAATCATTTTGATGGCTTACATTAAGTAAATTTAATATACTTATCTTTTGGCATATTTTCAAAGCTACTCCCCTTCTGTCAATTTTTTACATTTAGTATTCGCATCATGTCAGCTACATGTACAGTACTGGGAAAATTTCAGTATCCGGCATCCGGAATATGGCATATACCTTTGACTCATTGTAGGTTTCAGAATTACAAAAGAGAAGTTACAAAAAAATCCACACACTTGATTTCATGGAGTAGCACAGGGGATTTTAAAGAGACTAAACTTTCAAAGGTTGATTTTGGAGGAGCACTACAACATACAAAGGTACATATTTCTGTATCACTGAGTGTATGGCATTTTGGACATTTTCCTACTCAAAAATGTCACGTCAAGAAAATCAACTATTATCAGCACATGAAATTGCTGAAATTCCAATAGCACCATGCACATCTATGATGGGTTGAAAGGTATCAGGTCACAGTGGAAGTGCAGAAACAGACTTTGACCTTTGACCTGAATTATTCTTAACAGAGCAGGTAGATCTGGAGTCTTTTATAACAAGAGTGATAAACTGGTTAGGTGTGGCAGTCATTGTTTGAGGTCATGGTAGGAATGCACAGGTCATAGCAGATAAGAAGGTACACACACAGCCTGTAGATACAAGCCATTGTCCCCTATAGTTAACGTGACTTGGGGAGAAGGCTGGTTAACCAATGACCAAAACTTTGCTTGTTACAAATGGAACTTAAGTCATGCTTTGGTCCCAAGGGATACAAGTTGAAATGCTACATTTTGACACAATACGATTAAAATTGCTCATTTGTTTCAAGGTCTTTTTTCACCATAATTTCATGTTTTGAAATTGAATGTTGATGAGCAAACTTGGCAATGATCAATATTTTATTAGTTTTTGATCAAATGTGTTAAAACCAATTACTATACCCTCCCTCTACAAAGTATACAATGTACACATGTATACACACATATTAGAGTATGTGTTGGCACATGTACAGGGATATACAATGTTCTTGCTGAGTCTAGATAAATTGTGTGGGAAATCTGATAATATTTCTGCTGTCCTCTGGCAACATGAGGGACATCACGAGGGAATCTTTGTGGAATTACAATGTGATGGAGAAGAAGCTCACAACAATTACATTCGTTTCCTTTTTGCTGCAAGGTCATACGTCTCAAAAATAGTACACTGAGAGTTACAACAAACTGTTTGCTATGTCTTGCACTTTGATATTTGTGGCTTTCCTGACCCCCTTCTATCCCAATATTGTTGAGGCAATACACTGTTTATCAACAGGAAAGTTGCACATCATCAGGTTTGACATCACAGCTCTTCAAAACAAACACAGTGATAAATCTACTCACTTCTATATAAACAAACGAGGACTAAAATGCTCTTCCATTTGATGCTCTGTATGAAACTAGCATTTCAAGCCCCATTAGCAGCATCTTTTTGCGTTTTACTCATCAGGAAATACAATCTTCAGAGAGATGAATTTGGATTCATATTATCAAACCATATTGTCTTTGAAAATACCACTATTTCAATCCTGATGATGGATTGGTCAATTAAATTCAGGCACTTATGTGTACACAGTGGTGGCCATATTTGAGTTGCACCATGAAAAAATATTTAGTTGCTAAACTTTAAATTATGTGATCATCATCAATGTTTGAAAAACATTTTGTGGTCACATTCCGGCATGTATCTTTACATAAGTTGCATTTTATTTCAAACCATCTTATCAAATAATGTGAAAAGGTACAACTAGTAGAAGTCTGTCAGTGTCTGTGTATGTGTAATATTTGTATACATATTTGTATCAATCTCATCCCCATCCTGTAGACATTCTATGCCTAATATTACGACTGAAACATGTTGAAAGGTGAAATTTGCAATTTTGGACATGTGTGTTCATCCATCAATCTTCAAGTCATCAAACTTGTAATTGACAGATTCAGAAATGTTATTACTAAGAGGCACCGTGCCCAAAGTTCAATGTGTATACTGTATTTACTTTTATACACTTCATGATTGTTATCACCAAAGCCTAGCAGACACAGGTTAAACATACCTGGAATTTTTTTTCTACATCCTTGATTTCAGATTAAGTATCCGGCATGTTACATAAGGATTCTCGCAATCATAATAATCCGTCACAACAGTGAACAATCGGTTTGGGTTTTATATTCGTCTATATCCTTTCTCAATCATAATAAATCCATACGAAGACAAACTTGAAATAAGCAAAACATGATCTCTGTATACACAGGATCTGTTCATGGGCATCAATTACTGACTTGTATGACAGTGAGGAATATTACTTACTAAACGGTTTTCCTTAAAGCTGTTGCATCAATCCCTGTGCATGAAACTGCCACAAAGGGACACCTCTTACAATGCTGACTGTGCATTGTTCACCGACAATTCAGAAGTCCCTGTGGCTAACTGGTATGGCCGTCAACATAATGTGGTTTGCGGAAATTATGAAAGCTATCAATAAACTGACAGACTAAACTGAATTGAAAGTAAAGTCTTCAACAACTTACCAGCTCCATGGTGAGATGTTCAGTGCACTGCTTCAGTCCACCTTCAAGTTTGTAATTCCACCAAAGTGGTCAGTTTTGTTGAGTTTTGGGGTATTTTTAAGTTCCAGCACCACTGCACGTTCCTGTGTACGCCATTGTTAGTTGGTAAAAAAATCCAAGTAGTGGGTTGTGCCTTGTCTGTTGCAGGTTACACTGAGGGCATACGGCCTTTAGTACAATGTCAAACTTGCTCTGTACCTATCAAAAGAAACAGT
Source organism: Ptychodera flava (assembly GCF_041260155.1). Classification (NCBI taxonomy): domain Eukaryota; kingdom Metazoa; phylum Hemichordata; class Enteropneusta; family Ptychoderidae; genus Ptychodera; species Ptychodera flava. The sequence continues at coordinate 3,441,779 of NC_091942.1, read as the reverse complement.
AGGGGGAAAGAAATTAATTGACAATTCATGCACATACGTATGCATGGCCACTATCATATCAGTTCAGTGATAAGGTTCGAAATGAGCCAATCACTCTAGCTGTAACAATCTCGCTGGTGCTATAAAGGGGACACACCTATGCAATTATTGTTTTGTTTTCAAACAATATCAGGGAAAACTAAGTTGGCTGTACTTGTGTACAAAAACCTTGAGACAACATCGGGTACAGTTACTCGATTGCTCATCTTCTTTCAGCAGATTCTTCCAAAGAAGAAGATATTTTGTAATTCAATGCAGTGACGACACTGATAAAAGCAAACATTCATAACATGGCACACTGATTGCCTTCATGATATTTTCCCATTTCTGGTTGCTTTATAATCAATGTCAATTTTCCATACAATAAAAACTCATTTTTTATTATCTTTAATACTGGCAGAGACACCGTAAGATATCATGCATTACATTCATGTTATTCATAAAAAATGTAGCTGACCCACCAAATGGAGAATTTATATCCACTTTTATTACTTTTATTATTTCTATTTACAACATAAAGGTGTCTCAAGCTACCAATGGTTGGTCTAACACTAGAACTGACATAACAGCCAATGTTTCGACGGTTTCATTTCAATCTCTATACTAAGCAAGTTATGACTAATATTATTAACAGACGAATGTATGACCTACATTAGCCATAAAACACTAATCAACTGAAAAGTTGCCACTGCTGATCATTTACAAATACTGTACATGTAATACGCAAAAACATGGAAACACATAACTTATTAATTTTTAAACATTATTGCCATTGTTAATCATTTTTAAACACAATTGTGATAGTTACTGAGTAAATGCATTTAGTAATTGTAGTTTAAGGTAAATAAAATTTCAATTCACTGCAATGCATGATGAAGATAATTTCAAATAATACTTCAATTTGTACTTGCAGTGACATTTTGAATAATAACCACCACCCCCTAAAGAAAACAAACTTCATGTGGAATTGACAGGTCAAAGTGCTAAGCCTGGAACTGCGTCTACTGTAGATTAATGCAATGAATAACTAGTAACATGAACATAATCTGATTTGGGATTTTTGGCAAAATAACAGTTTTCTTAACGCAAACAATACAGAAACACACTGGTTCACGTCCAGGGTGATGGTCAAGGGTGACGGCAATACAAAAAGTTGCCCATGAAATTGGAAAGGTGGACAGTCTCAGCTATTCACCTCTGGCAACTTTCTGACATAGGAGCTGGGTATTTCGTTGATGTAACAGAATTGTTTTTACAAGAAATGACAGCAATCTCTTTAGTATAATACAGAGTTCATACGTCATGTGACAAGACCAACCATTTAAGAAATTCTATCAGGCACATCCAAGTCAATCACTTTGTCACATTTCAACAGCCAATCACAGGGCACATATCAAACTTATTTGAATGATTAATTGCTACAGGTATATCTTTCAAGTTTTGCACATACAACTTTTAAAATCTTAAGTGCAAACTTACACCAAGTGTGATATGTATAGCAGAGACAGAATACATTTATAAAACTAATAAAACGAAATAAATTCCATGCAATTTTCATTTTATTTCAATATTTTGTCACATGAGACACCCGCAGGCACACTATGCTCATTACACAGCTATGACCAAACCAACATATTAGGCTATCATAGGTAGATATAGATTTGATTTTATTCTTATCCGATGAAAGATGATATGACAGCCAGCCAATTTACATCACAATTTATGAGCCATACTCATATACCCTTGGGTTTATTGTGTACCTATCTATCAAAATATTGAAGTACTTTCAGATACCTTCCAGCTATCAATATGCCATCTCTGATAATGATACACCATGCTGATAGAATACATTTCCCTTTCAATACCCACAGTGACAATATCTCCCCTTGGCTACAAGTACGCATCACTGCATGCCTTAATGCTCTGTATTTCTCATTCCCTGGTTTTTGAAGATGACTGATATTAATGCAATTGGAGATTTGTTAAGTGGAATTTTTCCACTAAGAACCATGTCAACTTCCACCTGATTGGAATATTTAATACTCATACATGTTGGCCTCATCGACACAAACCACTGTGTGAATAGCATACTACCGGGGTATATGTGAATTATGATATTAGTAATAGTGGCGCTTTTCAGTCAGCTATCAATATGTACATGTGTGAATGTAATTTGTGTATAAGAATGACATCCAATGTCTGTGTATGTGTATGTGTGTAAATACAGTATAATATTTGCCGAATTTGTTGACAACTTTTGGGCATGCTGTAATAAGGATATTTGGCAACATTCTAAATTAAATATAACATACAATAGTTTGTAAATGTGGCATTGATAGTGATAAGAATGTTTTTGTGAAAAGATGAATCATCTTGATCAGACGATATGAACGTACAAAGTTTTGTTTTTAATGACGGCAAAAACATGTTTTATAACAAAGAAGTATAATTTTTAGTTAATATTTTTAGTTATCATTTTCAGTAACTTCTAAGTCATTAGTTTGTTCTCAAGAACAAACACTGAAATTGTCAGGCCTAGACAAGTAACATGGTTACAGGCAAGTACTGGCCATCAGTGCATTAGATTCCCAGTCAATAATGTGAACATCAATAGATGCTATATCCACACAATGCATGATTATCACGCCGCTCATTTGAATATATCACCATGGTGATAACATAACCTGATCTGATGCAACACAAAAGAATGTCTGCTGATAACGCTAGGTTCATCATTCTGTGGATTTTATCATCAAAATTTCCTGCATGTTTCACTTATTTAAAGAAGACAAAAGAGACTATGGTATGCAATGCACTTGCTGATGCATGATGGAAACAGATTTGCACGCAGATTTGCATGTATTGCAACCAGCAGGTACACATTACATTTGCTGCACTGGATAATTCATTTATGAATCAATTTCACAGGGAAATACATGTAGGCTATGATAATATTTCCAAAATACATTTGCTAATATTTCCACTCTAATCTCTCAGGCCTGTATCACAAATCAGTAAAGTGGCTGTTTTTTAAAAAAAGTATTATAGGACATACAAGACAACATTCTGTGCTCACTTATTTGATAAACCAAGTACTGCAGTCAGAATACAGGTTTGTCAGTACAATTCATGGCTTACAGTTATCTGATAAAGACAACAAATGCCCCTATCAAGTTTACAAATAAACGACAAGCGTACTAAAATTCAAAGCTTATATAGGTGTAGGATCTAGGTCTAAAATCTAGGAACTAAGATACATATCACCAGGCATCATAAACCATTTCTATAAACTTAGCACTGTTTTTGCATTTACTTCATACTGGCTTTAGACACAGTAAATATCAATATATTGTCCACTTCAAAATGTTATTGAATATTTAAATGAACTATTGGGTACCTTTTAATCCATCATTTCACAGTACATTTCACATACAAAATAAGTTTACTTTCAGTTATATCTATATCAAGGACAAAGTACTTTCAGTTTGGCCTTAACACTCTTCGTACTTTCAAAATGCCTCTATTCCCTATTGTAATATTTCAGACACAATCCAACAAAAGCAAAATATCTTTGCATTAAACGTTATCGATAATTCAATCAATGACTGTTGATGGTTTCTATGGCTATGCCATATCTTGGACAATCGCACAGTGAAATTCCTGGGCACACCAAAACAAATTTTGTATACTCTAGCAATAAATTTACTGTGGCAACAGTAAATTTATTGCAACAACAGATTTACACACACTGCATAAACCTGTTTTAGAAACAGTCCTTACATGTACAGCACCTTTTCTGTTCATTTATGTAAACTATTAATGTCATCGAACATGCTGACAACAGGTACTAGTGATTGCGATCCCATTTACTAAATTGCTATCAAGAATATTTTCAGTTTTACAGCTATTATACACTAGAGAACACCTACTACTATTTGCAGGGTTATTTAACTTATCTTATCTTTTAGTTCCAAAAAACAATAAAAATTCAGTCATTGTTAAAGAATGCCAGGGCAAAGGTTAATATTACATTGACAAGTCTCTCTATAACATTACGTGTAAGAATTTCAAGAAACCAAGGGTTGGCCCCCTCTGTGCTTGTCACCAAATCATTCCACAAGTGACTATGTTATCGCATACAAGACCTCCCTGTAGCTGTATTTAATTTTAACACTTTGAGCGCTGCAATTTTTCCCACCAAAATTATAGTGTGCAACATTTTACCAATTTTGTGAATTTTCTGTAATTTTTTTGACAATTTTGGACCAAAAGATCATCACATTTTATTGGCTTCAGCTTTTTATCAAAATTTTGGCAAAAATTAGACAAAAATTGACTGGTGTATATTTTGATATAGACGACAAAAATTGAATTTGGGTCTCGTAGGGTTAAGCTACATGTTAGAGAGTACAGTGAAATCTATTGACTCTGTATGCAAACAGTGGAAACTGAATTCAGTGTCTGCATGATGTTACAGAACATCAGATACATGATGCAAAAACCACCTGTTCACACTTCAAACAGAAATGCAAGCTCTTTAGTTTACTTACAGAATTCATTTATAAGGAAGTATTCGGTCGATTCGGAAGAAGATACTTAAACATTTACATTCATAGAAGACATCACCAACAACATATCCAACCCAAATATCAAATAGGATACTCAAAACCTGTCAGTTTTTCACATCAGTGTTCATTGGGTTCATTCATAGCTGTTGTTCAGTGATGATTGAGTCAATTTTTGTTGACAGTAGCAGCACAATCAAATGCTGTTGAGACCTGGTTGAAATGTTGTTTTGGTTCCCATATCCTCTACAGATGTTCCTGAATGTCAGCAAAAACTATCATGTTAACAGTTAAGGTATTGGAAATACCTGACTTTCACTTTGTTTACTGGAAAACATATCTTTCCTGGCAATGACTGCTCAATGATATATCAAAGCATAGACCCCTAGTGTCCATGATCAAAGCATAGACCTTTAAGGTCTATGATCAAAGGCTTGCTTGCATACTGGAACAATACATAGCATTCAAAACAATCCATTGACAGCTAGAATGACCATAATACTACTGATCATCACCTTCCTTCATTTGTTCTGCACTTTAAAAACAATGGGCTTAGCAATCCTTGATAAACAGTGTTGATGGCCAACTTTCCTATTTTAAAATTAAGCATTGTTAGTTGATTTCTAACTGTCTAGGCGCAACAAAAGACCAATGCTGGTCAATGACAAAAATATTTTTAAGTTTGCCTATTCATGTTCTTTTCAAAAGTCACTGTGGTCAATTGTGACGTTGATGCCAATTGGATGTTATGATCAACAAGTCAATCTGTTCTGGTGGTTCTATAAATATTATACTCCATATTTCTGACTTGCAATGATTTACAACTCGGGTTCCATGTGTGATACACTTGCAAACTGGTAAACTTCATCCACTGTTGATTGTTCCAAGTGAGAAGGGACACTGTACAATGTACTCTTTGATATACGATGATTAACTCAATGGTTACGTCTATTGGGATTCCTGGGGCAAATTTCTTTGTTATATAACTTATAAAAGGCATTCTGCAAGTCTTGCATGTTAAATTCAGACTTCTAAACTAGATAGGATTGTACCATGCATGCACTGAACGCCTCTCCCTGACCTCGTTACGAATGCATACAGCATTGTCACAGCAGTTTTACAAACTCAACCTTCAGGTCATTGTACATTGTGAGTGTCAAGGTTGCAGCTACTGGTACACATAAAAGAAAAGCTGTGAAACAGACATAGCTGAAGTTTCAACATCTGACACTGTCATTACACTTGAATGTTTGTGCAGTAAACAGTACCTCCAAAAAATACTGAAATTTATGTGTACATGTTTTAGAACACCAATGCTTTTTACAAAAAGATGAGTGTAATCAAGGAGCAATTCCAGTATTGGAAACAACAGGATATCATTGAAATAAATATCAGGATATGATTAAGCTACTTGCAGTTTGCAGTACAACAAAAATTATATGTGATAGTACTCTGACCGTGGCTTCACAACTTAGGAAATGAAATGAAAGTAAAATGCAGGTTCTAACAAACAACAAACAATCAGTGTTTAACCTTCTCTGCTAAGTCTGCATTTGTCCTTTGTTAAATAAATTGTTATTAATGGTGCAAAGGTAATTCTTTGGTTTCACAGTTTCCATACTGTTGTGATAATCATTTCATTTACTATCATTATTAACGCCTCTGTGCATCTTGCCAAGTTCATTCAAATTACATAATTTTCAGTGGGCACATATGGAGAGTCATTCTGCGATAGGGATACGAAAATAGACTTTCATCAGCCAAAAAGTGGTCTCATTATCCTACAGATTTGAAGCAAATGTAAAATATCAAAAAACACAGTTTCATATGCTTGGGAGAGAGTTTCTCTCCTTCACAATACTTTTTCTCATACCATTGAAATTACACTGGGATAAGAACTTAGAGTGGCAAGTGTAGATATTGTTGGTACAGAAGACCTTCGCAATGTGGGCTCTGGGGAGCTGTTTTAACTATATTGCCAGTGTGATTTACTGTAATCTTCGATAATGTCGATGGATATAAACACTGGACAGACCAGAAGTGATATTATTGTGTGAAAACAGTGACTTGCATGACACTGTCACTATTCATTGCTGGGTTATCATTTCACTGATAGTCAGGTCAAAGTGAGATCCTGAAAATGTCACATCACTGTTTAAAATGCAGTATTAATTATATTGTTGAATGATAAGAACCTAAGAGCGTCACTTCAGTTACAACAGATGACACACATGTACCTACAGACTTACTGTATAAAGTTAATATTGAAAACTGGTTAAATTATCACTCATGACAGTAGAAAGAAGAATTAGAGTATGAATGCACGTTTATCTGACGACGGTTCGACCGAGCAACGTATTTGTAGATCAAATAGTCGTCAACCTATTTATATTTAAAAACTTCGCAAGTAAAAACCGATGGCCTAAATATGGTAGGTTTAAATCATCAACTTTTGTGACCCTTGAAAATTTGAAATTGAAAAGCCGGCTTGTAAAATAAAGTCCTTTGAAATGTCGCACGTTAAATCAATAAACGTATCTTTGTAAAACGATCCGGGAAGGGCAAATGTTTACGACTCTGGTGATGGCATATGCCGGTTTTGTGGACGCATAGCATGAAACTTCACGTCGTTTTTAACTTAAGAACTAAGTTTTTGCTGTCGTAAGACTAAGTTACGGCAGTGTGCTGGTGCTGAACGAAAACCAAGATGGCGAAGCCGAAGCAACGAACAGGAGAGTTTGTGTGACCACTGGGAAGTTTTTACCCTTATGAGCTTAGGGTGGCACGCCCTGTCGTTGACACATATTTGGGAATTTGGAAGCAAACAACAAACTGCACTATAACTGCACTTAGCTTTAGCACCAGACTAAATGAAGTTACAGATAGCGTTGCCCTGAAGTAAAGCTTATCACTGCCAGCACGTCCAGTCTGTTTGTATTCGATGGGCTGAAACGCCGACTGCACCGCGACCGCCCGGCGTCCTGGGATGACTCACCTTCGATCCGGGACGCAAAGCTTCCCCCACCCGGTCCCAAAAGCACTCGCCATAGTACGGCGATCACACCATAGACACAAAAAATTCAACTCTCTCTGAAATGTCATAGAAAGTACTACTCTTACATGGTAAAGTTTGTGACATTCTTGCTATGGTGGTGGAATATAACTGCTCATGTTTATGTTTGCTTGCCACCAGCATTGCGATATTTGGCACCACGGTAGCTGTACACCTACCTGTTACGTGTAGGTATCGCTATCAGATATGCATTGGCGTTAACCTGCTAGCGGCGTTCCGTCGCGACAAATTATGAACATTATCACAAGGTGAACTACTCCACACTTACCCTAAAATAAGACTGGTGGACTGCTTGACCAATAATCTACTATTCTTTGAGGTTATTACCCGCACAGAAGTGTTATATGCAGTTGGAAGTTGGCCGCTGAAACACTGGTGGCCGTGGAAATTTGATGTACGATTGGACGAATCTACTTTCCTGCGGGTGTGGGCGGTTTATTTGAGGGACACAATAATGGGCGTTTCCAATGTTACGATTCATCATTTCATGACTACTTCGACGTTTTCGGAATAACATTTGTGAGAGACAGGACATTTTCTATCACCTTCTTCATGTTTTTGTATCATCTTGTTTTATCAAGCTTTTGTATTTGAGATACTTCCGATATTTACTCCGGGAGAAAAGTACCTTTCGGGTTGGTATAATCATGGTGGTAAGTGACCGTGACACATTAAGGTCACATCTCTTGTCAGAGTTGGGTGTGGGGCGCTGTCATTGTTCAGTCACCTGTGGTATTTCTCAACGAAGGGTGGAGCCGATCTTGCAGCTACTCAAGTGAGATGATAATGCGGCAAAACAAACGCTGTTAGTCTAGTCCCTAAATATTAAAAAAAAACTTTGGATCACAGAGAAGAAATAAGCTTACACTAATTTGCGGAACGGAATGAGCGGAACGGAACGGAATAGCCACACCAAATAAAAAATTAGCTTCTCTTAATTAGAGTCCATTTTTTCGCCCACTGGATTTTTGAGCGGAAAAGAATGGAATTAAGACAGACATTTTGATTTAAATAAAATATATCATTTATTCAACTCTACAAGTAAGGCACCTTAATTTTTAAAGTTTCCAAAATGAAAATTATGTCAAATACCACAGGAAACGAGGCTGTAACTTCAATTTGAAGCTACATCTAAATTTAAATCTAACCTCGAGAATCACACCTTATAGAGGGCACTACCACAGTGTGGAGGGGATGGTCAACCCAAAAGAGGGCGTGTCTATGGCCAACATGTAATTGTGTACTCTGTTTTGTTACGTACGATCGCAATTATGTTTTAAGATGTCACCGCCACACAAGCATCTGTATATTTTTTCGAAAAACAAGAGGATTTAGAGTACAGGATCTGAATGTCTTTACTTTCGTAAGTTTGGACAATTTAGATGAATTAATCCAGGAACTCACCATGACGCACTGTCAGTAAAACTTATAAATTGCTGCGGGTGTACCTGGCCCTGCCACTCCGCGCCCTGCCTGTTTGTGGGACTCTCATCACGCTAGTCAGGGGTTGCATCCGCGCCAATGAACACACAGTCAGCAATGCATTTACAATGTATCAGAAGTTAGAATCCGTCACCACCTCCCTTGTTTTTCACCTCCGCGCCAAATGTAATCTGGCGCCATGCCATCGAGGTGAATATTTCATACACAGACCGCCACCTCACGGTAGCCATAGCATCCTCCAGCAGATGCGATATCCAGGGTGAGGTTTGGATTCAGGTGTAGTTTCAGAGCGTCAGTCCAGTAGTCTATTCATTCCCAGCAGCAGTCGAGGGAGCAGTCTTGCCTGATTATATGTGTGATGTTTGATTTATTGTACTTGCTCTACCACACTTCCCAAAGTGTGTTTCTATGGAATAAAATTCTTATTAGTAGTCTTATTCACGATTTTCATCACGGCAAGAAAAACTTCGAAAAACAGATGTATTACTTTAGGCCTAAGGGTTGAAAAAATGATATTTTATTTAAATCCAAATTTCTGTTTTAGATCCGAAATTCCATGCTGTTCCGCTCCAAAATTCGGTGGACGAAAAAAATGGACTCTAATTAAGAGAAACTATTTTTCTTTTTGGTGTGGCTATTCCGTTCCGTTCCGTTCCGTTCCGCTCATTCCGTTCCGCAAATCAGTGTAACACAGAGAAGAAATAACCAAACCCTAATGCCACAACGATAAGTGAAAATGCACCTGAAATGTAGTGAAAGATGAATATTTTAAAAGTGTAATAAAACTTTTGTTGGCGTTTGTCAAGCCAACCTTGTTGGTATATCGGTCCATGAACAGAAATTTAAAACGCTTGATCATTAGGAGACCAATATTACTTAAATAGTGCTACAATTAACTTATGTCATTGTCGTTCATTTCATTTTGATTCATTTATTTTAAAAATAATACGGATAATGAGATGCACGTCTGTTTTGCAATATGCATCAGAGTCTCACCGCATTCAGAACATAAGACTGCTGAACATGAGGCTTTCTTCACATTGATGCAAATGTTTTTGAAAAATATAAACTGCTGTGATTCTTGAATGACATAGAAGTTAAAATAAGAACGACTACAAATGGCATAAAATGTTTGACATAACTTCACTTTCTTTCACTGGTCTTAAAATTTATAGGGTAGAGGCTGTTTGTGTATGTTGAAAGGTATTATGGAAGAGAATCACTTTGTGTAGAGTTTATGAAAGAAGAGTTTTAATATAAATGCGGTAGGTGTGTTTTGATGAATGCAGGGTGTAGTAGGCGAGTTAGCTTCACATAAAAACGATCCGATGCAATTGTTGTGAGTGTCACGGTAACCATACCCTCACAACTATGTGTGCGTTCACTGAGATCATCAGTGTGACAATGCAATCCACTGCAAATATAATTTTTACGGCAGGTTAAGGCTGTTTCATTTTATTCATAAGTACAAGAAGATCGCAGCTTCTTCAGAAAATTTCTCTTCCTGGTAGAGCTTCAACTTCAAAGAATGCTTTCTTCCCCCAAGTATAAAGAAATGTCACTCAGTTCATTTGAGCAGATTTTCCATTTCCGTATGTTAGAGTTTTCTGTGATGTATGAAGCAAGATAGAGGCTCAGTCAAACTGGTCGCAAATTTGACAGTTGTCATTTAACACTATCCTTGTATACGAATGTGTATTTCATTGTCTCTATTGAAATGCATAATGAAAACAAACTTCTAACACGTTACAAAGCATCATGGTAAAGCTCACTGAACAGACCAGCGGCCATTTTTATAACAGGTTTTCTACCTGAAGTATTAGGCTTTTTCTGAAAACGTGAGCACCTTTGCAATAATACATTCCTTCAGCTAGTTTTTGAACAATACCTCTCAACAACCACTGCAGACTAAAAGGGACATTCTGTTATTTACCAAGACGACCACTCCTCTATAGAACTTTTCTTTCAGCATGCAATAACTTCTGCCCTCATAAGAGTTGTCAGATACAAATGACCTCATAATTTCAAGCAGTGGCTATCTTTCTTCCATGGTACCACCCCGGTGTCGAAGTCCATATACACCATGTCCAGTGGCAGATATACCACTGTCAGGCATGGTGATATACTTTAGAATGCTACTGGTCCCTGTGGTGCAACTTCAATTTTAATATCAAAATGTGGATAGCTAGCTTGATGTGCAGTCAGCTGTCATTAAAAAAAGTTTTTTTTTAATTTAAAATAAGACAGGATTTGCATATTTTGAAACATCTAAACATTTGATATGGTTTATAGCTTGCTCTTGACAGGAAAGTTTGCCAGCGTTAAATGGAAGACACAGAAATGGTGAATAAATCTCCCTTGAAGGTTCAGATGTTTGTTTGAATTATCTTGTTTAAGTAAAGATTGTACAGTGACCGAACCATTCTGAAATATATTTGGATACCTTAGTTTTCTAGTATCTCTAAATCATGACTAAGGGACTATGAACCGTGCCTTATATGTCTGAATCGGGAATAAAGCATTCATTCAATTAAATTGATGGTAAACCGTAGTCAGGCAGAGTCTATACAGTTGGTTGATGAAGGACAGTTGTCACAGTAATACATTGTTCTTACCCACTGAGTTTGTTATACTACTCTTCTTATGCATTGCATTGTTTCATTTAGAGTGTATCTGTCCTGGAAGTGTATTGAGGCAGGAACAGGCATTGTTGATAAGATTTGTATACATTTTATGACAAAAATCATAACATGATGTATGTCTATAAAAAGTTGCTCCTATGGTCTTGACTATTACTATGAAAATTAAGCACCAGTCTCTGTGATCAGTAGGTTATGGTTGTAACAGACACACAAACATTGGATAAAAAACTTCTAAATTCTTCATTTCAATCAATTACATACTACATCTTCCATATGAGACTAGGACTCAGGATTTGGATATTCTCAAAGGATTTCAATTGATTAGGGTCCAGCACAATGACTAGAAGATTGGACACTATCCATTTGGTTATTTGAAGAGTCTAATTGATATCAATAAACAACAGAATGAAGCAACATATAGAATTGTAATATTGATTTTAATGTCAAAGAAAAAACATGTGTCTATGTTAATTTAGATGGTCTAGTTTATTGTGAGAATGAACAAAGATTGTTAAGCTTTTATGATTTATTGTTCATTGTTCACCATAAAGCAATACAGTTGGTTCTTTCCCTCTGCATAGCATTTCATTGAATAAAACATGACAAAGTGATTTACATTATGTAAACATATAATTTTTCTTCATGCTATGTTTCTTTACAACATCTATGGCGATAGAAACAGTCCATCAACCAGTTTGAAACTTCCAAATAGCAACAGCCAGCTGACAAAACTCATGAAGTTAATGTTTGTCACTTGTTTACCTGCTAAAAAAAGATAGAGGTCACAGAGGTCATCTTGAGGTTTCTTCTTGATGTGTTACATACAAGAGTTCAATTCTATATCTTAACTGACCAAATCTAACATTGAAGACAATATGTCGGCTAGTGACTGTCAGACAGGAATGCAAAAGAACGTCTCTGAATTCACATTCCATTGGGGCTGCATTTTGTTGCTAGCTGTTGATCACGTTTTATTCCAGTGTTTGTCGGCCAACATCCTGATGATACAATTCCCTCATCTGATTCCATTCTCAGAAGCAAACAATAATCAAAGTAGTGGGCTGTTTTAACCCTTTATCTGCCAGACAGTATCACTTCCCCAACTGCCAAGTCAGTAAAAAGTGGTATTGAGCCAAAACCATATGCATTTCCACCAACTACGCTTGGTATGTTATAGCAGTTTTAGTCTGTAAAAATCATGTTTACAGTATCTCTGTCTTCAGGGACCTTCAAATCATCAAGTCATTGTTAAAATGCACCATATGGGATATGTTTTGCTTCACTAGTTTTAACCAACTTGACCTGATGGTGAAATATGAACTTGGCAGGAAAAGGGATATTGGTTCAAAGACAATTGGCAAATGCATCACTGAATAGCTTTCCTGATAAAGTTGGGATTGAGATCACAAGTACTGTGGTCACTAAATCAACAACTAGTTCTGTGTTATTTCTTTATAACTTGAATTACGTCTTCATGATGCATGACATGCTGTAAACCAACCCTTTGTGGACTGTATTTGACACTTGTTCCCTGCAAAAGAAACAGGTAACAAAATTATTACACTATCCATGGAGATTGTTATAATTCCCACCTTACCAATTTTTGTTTTCAAAACCTTCACAGTACACGTGTTTCAAATACAGATCAATTCCATATGATAATCACTGGGCTTTCGGCGTTTCCTCCTTACACGCTTCACTGTGTCTCCAGTTTACTGTTTTCACCATCTCTGGTAGAATTCTTGATTATAAAACAAAATACTGTAAAGTTTCCTATAGCAGAATATCAGCAAAGTTTGTAACTCTTATTTTTTGGGGTGTTTATTGACCTTGAGGTGGAATGTGCCTCAGAGACAGATATCAGACTCAAATTTTTACATACTACGGTAGTCTGTCTACAACTTGTGGGGGCTCTTTTTGAAGCTCTTGGGGTGAATAAAATTTTCATGGGCTTAAGTTTTGTGGAAATTAGAAATTAATTTTTCCCCACCAGAGTTATCACAGGGATTGCAGCCATTTTGAATTTCAAATATCGGTACATTTTAAGTTAAATTGTTTCTCAGGTACCAACATTTGCAAGGTGACCCATGATTTGTATTTTTGAATTCGAAAAAAAATGGTTAAAAGTTTCCTTAAAGAAAGTTTGAACAAAAATTTAAAGTCTTTCATGTTTAAGGCGCATACTACCTTAAAGCTTTATATGCTTTATAAGACTTTGTCATATTCACTTTGAGCCTGGAGATTGTTTCATTTTTCATGATGAATTTTGTGCCTGTACAGTATTGAAGAAAAGAGACTATGAAAAAGTTACATACCCATACTAAGGCATACTTGAAGACCTCAACAATACTTCTGTGAATTGCATGACACTACATCAATGAAAAAATAATAATGGCAAGATATTAATTATAATAGCAAAATCTTTTACAGTTGACAGAGAGAAGACCGTTATCATTCACCAGTGATCAGGAAGGTAAGTGTACCACAATGGATTATCTAATTACATCAGTCCTCTGTCTCTGTTTTTAATTATTTCAAAAGATTGACCATTTTTTCTAAAGGAAAGAAATCTATGTCACTTTTTTCAACTCGACTGAACAATTCTAAATGTATCATCATGAATTCTTTCTGGCTTACTATGGTATCTTCCATTCTCCAATAATTCAGTTATTCTTTCACTAAAGCAGAAAGCTGTGAGTACCATGGCAAGTGTAGTCAGCTTGTATCAGAAAATACCATCAAGAGTAATGATACCTACTAAGTATTTTCAAAGTTTTCAAGTTTTTGCTCTTACTTCTCTTCATTGATAATTTCTCACAAAATATATGTGTATCTGTCTAACACATATTAAATGCCAATATTACAACCACAGGGATCTTATTCATATTATTGTACAAGTATACTGATGGTGCAAATACAGCTATGTGATAAGCCTGACTATTCAAATGACAGTGCCATGTAAGTGATACACTGCAGTTGGAACCTGTACACATGGTGCTAATTGTGAATTCCTACAATCAAAAATCAGGATTGAAACATTTCTGGAGAAGTTTATTTGGACAGAAATTACATCTTTTGTCACTGAAATTAATAAGTTGAATGAACTTCAAAAAACTATTCATTTTTTGCTATAGCACTTATAGGTTCTCAATGTTGACATTATCTGCCACGGAAAGTAACCAGTGTGTGCAGGGAGGTTACATGCCAGCTGCACAACACATAGATCAATGGGTACCGGGTAAATATACATTCTAGATCTCATATAATACATAAAATTTACTTGATCTTTCAGTACAAGAAATGTCAGTTTTTTACACATTGAACACAACAATTTCAATACACAGGAAAACTATAATTAAACCATCCTCCTAGAGAGTATATCGGTTCATTCCATTATCACAAGTGTATCTAACTCATGAACCAGTCAAAATTTTGTTACACATCCATCTCTGAGAAGGTTTATTGACAAATTATACACGCTACACCTGTACTGAAAAAAAAACAAAAACGTATTGACGAGCATATTCTCAAATAGAGACAATTAAAATTTGACTGTTTTCATGTAAATCTTGTTCATCATGGTTTTTCTGTATAATGGTTTTTCGGTATAATGGAAACTAAGGAATAATGAAAAGAAAATAGGTAAGCTAGTTGACATTGCAATAGAGTAAAAGGTCAACTTACAACATGTTCCACAGTGCTATTTCTTCGAAGAATGAGACCAGCTTCTAAATCAGGATGGTCTGTGTATTCAACAGTGATGGCATGAGAAGAAAAGAAGAGGATGTCAGCCATTATTCTACACTCTTTGAAGGGATGGCAATTGTTCACAGACAAATAAAGCTTCTAAAAATCTAGGACTTGTATAGGAATGACGATCTGGCTCAAATTTAGTCTTCTGCATCCTGATTGTCAAGTTTTTATGGGTAAAATTGAAGCCGTCTCTGAGGTGTTTGTCGACCAATATTTTACGTATTATTATCAAAACATGTACAGAACAAGTGAGGCTATTCTGGGTTAAACATGACAATATTTACAGGGGCATTATCTGTCGAGAACAGACTTCAAGATCATTGATTGCTACATTGTCATAAAGATTGTCATGCATTCCCGATCCTTTAGAACGCAGTGTTTGAAAATCTGACAGATAAGCCATGTAATGATGTAATCACTGAAGGTGAATGTTCACAAAGCTAAATGAGTATCCAGAACATTCTTTGTGTGTTTCTCAGGGTACATCTCACTGGCTGTTTGCCAATTGTAAGACAACTACTGAGCACTCGATCTGAATACACAGTATGTGTGGATCCTGAGAGGGCGCCCTCTATGGCCATGCAGGGATTTCAAGGAATCATAATCAAACTGATTTTGGATAATGAAAGCACTCACAAAAGCGGAGCTGCTGATCTAGACTCATTATGGCAGAGCTGAAAATCACAAACAGCAACTTCTATGTAACAGGAAAATGCAAAAAAATACTTGACAGATTATACCCTGATGCTTGATATGATAAACTGATGTACCCAGGACGGCAAAAATTCCATGGATATAGAAATACATTTTGGATTAATGTTATTCACTGTGAACTTGTAGGGAACTCGTGTACATTTTACTTAATAAACATTTTGAAATTCAAATTGTGCACTGGATGCAGGTTAAAGACTGTCATGTTTGGTCAACTCAACCAATCACATCCTTCACATCAAATACAATGAAAATCTGACAACAGAGAGATAACCAACTCATTGAATCAACATTTGACAGTCTTACCTCCTCGTTTCTTTGTGTACACTCTGATGAGAGCCAGGTATTCCCAAATCATATCAATTAAGTAATCTAAATTGAGTTTCATTTCACAGCTGATCACTATACAGTGCGGTTGATGGGCAATCCTATCAACTTCCTCTATTGAAATCTGGTCAATTTTATTGTAAACCTGAAAAAACATCAATACTTTGTGAATCACAACATGACAGTCATACACAGATTTCTAAGTAACATGGTTTTCATTTTTACTCACTGAGATCTGATATTGGTAATCATAACATTCACTTTGTCAAAGGACAGAACTCCTGAAAAGATTCACTTTTTGCCAATTTTGTACGGTGCAAAGGATAGAGTAATGCCAAATTTACATTTCTCAAAATCAAAATTCTGTACATACTCATTATTTTGAATGGGGTTGGTAACCCTCACAACAGCAAAATTGGAATGACGGCTATTGTCAGCTAAGTGGAAACTATATCAATTTGAAGAAGGTTATATAAGAGCATGCAGCCACTTACGTACTTTACAAGGCATTGAAGTATGGTACACACTTGCCAAGAACTAATTCATCGCCATGCCAGTAAAAGGCTTCACTACTGAGACTTGAGAAAACACTGACATGAAATATATTGTGACATCCAATAATTGAGAATCAGACTTAAAAGAAAGCTGGGTCTGATTAGGAATTGAAATTTTGCAATCTGAAGTTTGTGTATCCAACAATTCTTATCTCTGTCTGTATTTCTATTCATATTCAGTTCATGTGTTGTCAATCAACAACCTCTGAAATTTCTCTTCAATATCATTGACAGTGAAAGGTACTCACATACAGGCAAGGAAATTACACTTCAATATCATTGACAGTGAAAGGTACTCACATAACTCTGAAATTTCTCTTCAATATCATTGACAGTGAAAGGTACTCACATAGAGGCAAGGTAAATACACTCTCCTTCCAACAACAACATCAATGAATTCATCCGGAGTGCAATCTTCACGGAATAAAACTTCTGCATTAAAAATTTCTGAAAACAGCTGAGGAATTTCTTCCACAATGATTATTAAACTTAAAAAGTTTAACAGCATGAAATGGTTTTCATAAAAGGTTTTATTGCATCTCTCTTGCTTTTTACCGACTTTATTGACTTCATAACAATTTATATCATTCAAGCCCTTATTATTCCCCTCCCCCTCTATCAACGGTTGTAAATGTTCATTCATTTCTGCAATCATCACTTCTGAATCTTTTTCATCTCAACGTCTTCAAAATATCTTATTGAAACTCTTGTCAAGCTCTTCACTTCAGGTGAAAGGTGATAGATAGCCTACAGTCTACTTCTAAATCATTACATCAGGAAACTACTTCTAAATCATTACATCAGGAAACTAAGTCTGAGAGACGTCAGTATCAGTTGGGGTGCCAACTACACCTAGTCTTATTAAATTTAGTTGCCTTCAACAATGGTACATTCAAACAAATATCAAATATTGTGCAACAAGACATTTTCATGTACATTTTACAGTTGTGAGTTCAAATTCCATCAAAAACCTACTGAATTTACAACAATACGGTGTGCAATGACAATGATACCCATTGTCAGTACCAAAGTCTACTGGCTGTGGAAAATGTGATGTCATTGATTTACAATGGCCATAGTATGGCTATCTTATTATGTTCTAGTCAAGTTTACAGAGCCTGGCAACCAAGCAGTCACAGATACATAAATTTAGCAGACATACTTTTCAATGTCAAATGAAATCAAGTTGTCTTCTCACTATTGATTTGGTATTCCTATGGCTCTTAATTATAATAATATTTTCTTTTTTTCTCTTTTTCTATTATTAACCAGATCAGTAAAATGTATCTTGTTCTGGCAAAAATTTTAGATGGTACAGAACTCTGACTGCTTATCGTTAGACTATGTGGGTATGACGGCATTATTATTTAGACTGACAGATCCAAGATGCTCTGTCAGAGAGATAATACCTTTCTGCTTCAAAAGGATACTGTATTCATGTAAAATCATCTGCACTAACTTTTCATTACATTTTGTCAGTGGACACGTTGAATTGAATGAAATTCCTCCTCCTTTCTTTTGCTGAAAGATAAAAAATATTTTTTGTTATCAATAAATTATCACTATCATGGTCATACCATTGTAATTTTAATGAATATTAAAAAAATGTACATATTTGGATAAAAAATTACAGGAATGTTTTTTTTATTTTTCTTTGAAAATTCTTCTTTCCCGAGACTTGCCTTTAGCCTTTCTTTTGAAGGATTTGCCTCAACTCGTAAAATAATTACTACAGGACTCCGTTTGAACCGGAATGATTTCCTGATATTGGCAATAAATAATAGCAGGTACATGTTTAAAGTTCTGTAACTGGGCTCATCCCTGTTTCTCAGAGCTTTGTGGGTCAGCAATGTACTATTTCACTACAAACTCATTGTCCATGTATTTGATTGTAAGGTTTTAAGTCTATTCAGAAAGCTTGTATCATGTCAATACTCACTTTAAAATATATATTAGGTTTCTGTTTGTTGAGCCTCAAACCCACAGCTTCAAGTTCTTGTTCAAGTAAGTGTCTGGAAAAAAAAAAAGATTTTTATCAGTTGATAAATGAAATTACGGCAGCATGGCGTACAGTAAACTTACTCAATGAAATGTTTGCTCCTTGCGCTCAATGGATAAGTTGTCACACAGAACCTGAGCGTTGATTGCTTTCACCCTTTAACAAACACATTTTGGAACAATCCTATTGTTTTTCTATTCAAACAGGAACTTCCATTGACAGAAAGGGTTAAAGCATGCATATCTTTTAATGGTGAGAAATTCATGAATTGGACAAACAGAGTATGGCTCTGCATACTTCTGTGTAGCTTTGTCATAGTTGACTTGCTAATGATATAACCAAGGAAATGTACACTATTACATGATGACACATAATAGAATTGACTTCTATCTACTTAAACTTCCATAATATTTATTTTATGGAAGTTATAATTATATCTACATTTTTCTTTTCTTCTTTAAATGGAGTTTAGGAAGTTTCAATAGCAGCTTTGAGAAAAGAAAAGCAAAACTTACTTCTGAACATCTCCTTTGGTAGCATCTAACATGATAATGACAAGGTCAGCAGTTCTGGCAACAGCTATGACTTGGCGCCCTCTACCTTTGCCTGAAAAACATCAAATAATCACACTGGGTCATTTCTTTCATGTTTTTTCCTTGACAAAACATTTCAATGCTATCACAAATCTCTAGTTGGTAGTCATACATAAGCTATTCTTTGTCATGAAAATACTGAACTGTTTTGATTATTAAAACATGTCTCGATGTTCAGAGATGTCTGAAAACTGCATATTCAATAGAAAACATATCCATTCTACAAATATCACATTCTAAAATGTCAAATGTCGAGGACTGTTTGGTTTTTCAAGGAGTAAAATTCTACAATGTCCTGAGAGAGGATATTCATTAAGCTCTGAATATTCAGTTACCTTGAGAAGCCCCTTCAATAATTCCAGGTAGATCAAGGAGTTGGATGTTGGCACCATGGTACTGGATGTTAGGACACAAAATGACACCGTATCAGTATTATGGCATGGGACATGCAGGTTATTATAGATGTCTACTGTGTTATGAATAATCTAATTATAGATAATTGGTAATAATTGATAATTATAGATGGTTTATTATAAGAACAAGTATAGTTACTATAGATCAAAATACTTGCGTTTGCAACTTAATTATTTGCTTTAAAGACAGATTGAAACAAGTGTAAAGAATCTTTGGAATGGAATATTCACTTTCTCTTGTATTCCATCCAGGCTGTGGGATTGTGAATCTGAAACTTAGGAAGCCATGCTCTGTCTGTCAAACACTGAACCAGGACTATTTTCATTAAGGCTAATCATACCGCTACTTAAATATCATTATATAATACACTTGGCAGTGCTCACTGACAGCTATGTAACAATTACACTTTAAACTTTACGAGGTTTCAATCAAAAATAACAATTCAACGCCTGTGATTTTGTTACTCTTTATGAAAAGACTTTCCAAATTATTGTTCTATGACTAAAAATTATTTTTGAACAACTTTCAAGATCACGTTGTGCCATTTTGTAGGGATCGACACAATTAGGTCTAAATTGATAGAGACATGAAGCAATAAGCAGATATCTACCTCTATAACACCTGGGATGCAGGTCAGTGTTGTAAATTCATAAGACGCTGATTCACTGTGAGTCTTGGTGACAGTATTCAAAAGAGTAGACTGAAATTGGAAGTGCGAAGAATTAGAGTTGGAAATCTATAAAAGATATTTATCAATGTGTTCAGTATAATGATTTGATAATCGTGACCATCGAGTGGTTTTGACAGTTGGTATAAGAGTAATTCTTTAATGTGTGACCACTCTTTCAAGCAAGAGTACATGATACTGAACTGTGTTAGCGCTGGGTTTGGAAAGCTGTTAGCCACTGTGGCGAATAGTTTCAAATTTTATTAGCCACAGACAAATTTTATTAGCCACACATTTTTTACGAAAACAAAGCTTTCTATGATGCTATAATCTCCAATGTCGGTTGCATGCACAAGAATAAACTATCAACACATCAACCTTGTATCCAATTGTCTTCATTTTAACACTGGAAATTGCTTGATTCTGGACCCCGATGTAGCCCTGCGTACGATGCTGTGTGTTCCGCTACAGCTAATCGCCCGTGAGCGGGGCGATTAGCTGTAGCGGAACACACAGCATCGTACGCAGGGCTAGACCCCGATGGCGATGCAAATCGAAAGCAGCACGCAACGTTGAGACCACGATTAAAATGAACTGCAACACGGAAGGTTGGGACCGCGATGCAAATCAACAGCATGACAGCAACACTGAACGTTTGGACTGCGATTAAAATAGAAGTTTGGTTACACGTAATTACGTTCCATCAGTACACGTAGCGTCTTTGTCACGTCATACAAGACGTCGCGTAAATGTGGCACAGACGTTCGGAACGTCATCAAACGACACTTCACATGTAGTCTTAATTCCGTGTAGTAATTTTTAGATTTTCATGGTGATTTGCGGGAATTTAGACAGGATCTCTCGTTAAGTACTAGTATAAGTATCATTGTAAATAGCCTTGTTCACGGTTACAGGTTTGTTACTAAATATAGCTGTACGCGCGCGACATCGGACACGCAGCTTGAAATGCGGACAAATTTTATCAATGTTGTATGCGTGGCTGTTTTTTGCAGCTTGTACTCTGAGTCGCGAATATGTTTTTTAGTATTCACTGTTACGCTAGCAGTCGCCCACTTTTCGTCGTTCTTGCACGGGTAATTTTCAAAAGCGTAATCTAAAAATGCGGACAAATATTTATTTTTGCATATTAATGAGAGAACAGTGACGTAAACTGTGAACGGCCCTATTAGCAAACATCTTTGATATCAGAAAATTCCGTAGAGTTCACCTGCACAAGACGTACGCGCTAAGATTTCCTGACAGAAATGAAATGTTTTCGAATTCACCGTTTTACCTGAAGCTGTCACAAAAATTTCCGTAAACCACATAAATAACTGTATTACAGAAAAAAGGGAAATTTAATGCGAGGATACAACGAGCTTGAATAGTCCTCGCCTAGAGAAATTAATTGTTTCTTAAAACTTAGACGAATTTCGTATATTTCTGAAAAAACATTACGGCAAAATCAACCAAAAACTTACAACTGAGCATGGATACGCGGAACGTCGAGAACGGAACGGAACGTCGAGACCGCGATGCAAATCGACAACAACACGGAATGCGTCGCTGGGATGGCGATTTTAATTAACATCAATTCTTGACCACGGAGTGACGTCACTTTCACCTCACGCACGCGAGTGAGGTGAAATGGGATTTGACTTCACAGGACAATGAACAATGCAGAAATTATGTGACAAAGTACAGAACTTAGTGTTTATCATTGACATGATGTTGAAACTTTGAATACTGCTGTAAATGTTGAAAAATCCACACTTCAATATTTTACTCTCTCGGCAGTGTGACGCAAAAATGACGTAAAAATCCGCAAGTTCCCGGATGTCCGCGGTCAAGAATACGGGACCATGACCGCGATGCAAATCGACCACCATTAAAATAAGACCTCGATTAAAATGCGCAACACGGAACGTCTAGACCACGATGCAAATAAATTTCAACACCGAACTTTGTGACCACGATTAAAATGCGTGTGTCTGCTGTAGCAAAAGTTTCAATTCTCGCGAGTGTTCGCTTTGCTTGCTGTACACTAGACAAAATGACGTCAAATTTATCGCGAGACTAGGGCTCGATTGCGTCTGCCTGCATTTTCAATTCTCGCGATAGTCATTTATGTGCATGCTGTACACTATACAAATTGACGTCAAATCTCTCGCGAGACTTGGCTCGATTGCAATTGCGTACGTCGGAGAGAACAATACAGAATGGTATATATTTTTTTCGCGAATCGCCGAAAGAGAAGCGCAGATCAACAAAGACTAAAAAACCCCACGTTTTTGCTTATTTTGCGGAATTTTTTCAACTAAAATCATCTTCGCCACTGTGGCGAATTAGGATCGATTTTTCTTCGCCACTGCTGATTTCAATTCGCATTTGCGAACGTGGCGAATGGGCAGCGCGAACACAGCTGAAAACAGTTTTAATTCACAATGCATGTTGCTATTCATAATTGATAGTCATGTGATACAATCACTTTTTTCAGTGAAGTTAGACATAGGTCTATCAGAGTAATGTTATATAAGTATGTTGACAACGAAGTAACTCTAAAGCATTTGTTATTGCCTTTTCTACAGGTGTAATAAAGATCTTGTATAATGTCAAGTGATACACCATCTGTATGAAATGCTAATCAAATAACATGGTTAGATCTCCTACCTTGCCAACAGAAGGAAATCCTATAAGTGCAACTCTGGCATCTCCTGATTTCATTACATCAAAGCCCTCACCCTGAATATCAACAAAATAAAGATGTTGATCATTTTTAAAACTTTATGTGCGATTTTTAAGTAAAAGATCAACACTGCTAAATGCAAATGAATTGTTAAAGCAAATGAATAATTTCATGATTCTTGCAAAGGTTCACTGAGCCAACCAAACTTGTTAGAGGTCTCTGATGGCTCTTTGTGTCAATGAATTTCCTGATATTACTGCTTTGTACATGTAAATATCAGTCTAGCAGTCACATACATATACATTCTTTCTTAAAGTTTATTGACAAATTGATTCCCATAACGTTATCATAGACATATACTCAAGTGTTAAAGAATATCTCTCAAGGTTTGATCCCAGCAACATGATTTTTAGACACCAGTCAACCCAAATCCCACCAACCCATCCCACCACCCCCATCCATGTATCCCAATCTTATGTTAGGGATGTGGAAATCAGTCTTTTGAAATTTGCCATATGCCCCACCCCTGGGGTAAGACAATCAAAACCCCTACCCGGTGACACTTAGTAGACTCTTCATATCAACTGTCCTCTAACATGGGTCCATGTCACAGACAATGGATGCTATCAAATATTGGGTACTTGTCCCACGTACCCCTTTGTGCTCACTTTCACAGTCATAGTCACTCATGTAAACTGTTACATCAGTCTGTAGGTCATTGATGTCAGTGTATAGCAAAAGACGACTCTACTATATTATGTAGTCTCACAGGCTACATTTTACCAGTGGTATAGCCACAAACTGATGACTTAAAATCGCCATATACAAAACTGAGATGGTTAAGTTGGATGGCGCCCTCTCTGGTACTTTAGGAAGAGGGGAATGCTGGGTAGACTAGAGTGAGGTGGCCATATTGTTGTTGGTGGTGTTAGCTCTCTGTATCGTGTCAGGACGTGTCATATTATTAAAGCATAATTTAGAAATACCAATCCAGTGTCTCTGAGAGGTTTCAATGGTGGCAGCGGTGAACAATGGCAAAGAAACTAGAATATTTCACCGGAGAGGAGAAAGACGAGTTGGAGCCATGGCTTGACAGGTTTGATGCAATCATCGAGGCGGAGGGCAAGGAACAAAAGGCTGCAGCTATTATGCGCACGTGTTTGAAGGGAGATGCTGCAATGGTCATACAGTCGATGTCAGAGGATGACAGAAAAGATATTGGCGCCATTAAAGAAGAACTAAGGAAGAATTTTGGAAAGAAGAAAGATGAATTAGCAGCCCAAAGAGAATTTCACAGCCGTAAGTTGGAACCCGGTGAGACAATTGGAAAATATGTGCGGTCATTGAAGAAATTAGCTGTCGAGGGATTTCCGAAATGTGTTGGCAGTGGGCTTGATTCTATCATTAAAGGTCAGTTTATTGAAGGACTACCAAGTGAACTTAGCGAACAGCTTTCTACAGCACTGCAGTACAAAGTAGCTGAGGCCAGTTTAGACGATGTTGTAAATTTTGCTTCAAATTGGCAGAAGTACCAGACTAGAGAAACCCCTCAACCGTGCGGGAAAACCATTCAGGTGGCTCAAGTTGAAACCGATATAAACAGAATTGTTTCAGAAGCAGTTGAAACAGCAGTAAAGGGTCTAGAAGACACAATATTGTCAATGGTAGATGCTCAAGTAAACCGAATATACAAGAGCACCAGTTCAAATACAGAAACGTACGACCACAGTATAGAAGACCAGATCAAAACAGTAAACGGTGTTTTGAATGTAATAAGATTGGTCATTTAAGAAGAAACTGTCCTCAAAGAATGCAATGTTTCCGATGCCAACGTTTCGGACATAAAGCAGCTAATTGTCCTGCTTACTACCCAAACTAGATAGAGGTCAGGTAGGCGGCCATTTCTTGACCTCACAGAACAGCATGGCCGATGAAGGAGTGGTTACTGAGACTGTAAAAGGGAGTGATGTCTTGGGGACTTCAGTACTGTCTGACTGGGGCCTTAGAGCTCAGACATCATCACCTGAAATTCAGCACCACTCAGGACAACCAAGAGCAGTCGCAGAAGACATAAACTTAGAAACAACCCCTCAGATACTGACAACTACAGGTACCAAACTTTGTGGTGACCAATACAGTGTAATCGGGACTCTTAATGGAGTGCAAACTACCATGTTCGTAGATTCTGGTTCACAGATAACGATTGCCAGGAAAGATTTACCTGTGTTACGTGATCTGCCTCTTAGTCCTGTGACAATACGCCCTGAAGCAGTGAATGGAACAGCTGTCCAGTTTATGGGACAAGTGCAGGTAAACATTGCAGTTCAGGGTTGTTCACTAGGACCAGTGTGGATTTATGTGATGTCACCAGAATTTATGCGTAATGAATTTCTACTTGGAACTGATATTATGGAGAAACTTGGTAAAATGGAGGTTGACTTCATCAACAAAACTGTACGATTTAAACAACAGACACAGAAAACTTGCACTACATTTCTGAGTGACAGCCAGAAGACCATTGCTCCACAGTGCTGTCGAGTGACATTGTTACAGACAACTGTGATACCACCTAGACATGAGAAAGTTTGCCGCGTACAAGGTACAAGTTCCAGCTTTCCCTGGACAGGAAGGTGTCATCGAAGGAAATGAGCAGCTTTTTGAAAGTAAAAAGGTTGCATGTGGTGCATCGCTGAATCTTGTTAATGATAATCAAACCACATATGTGAGACTATGTAATCCACATCCTAACAAAGTTAAACTGTATCGTGGATCTAGTATTGGTAACTTTGATTCTAGCATTGGTATACCAATACAAATAGGACAAGTTCAGGAGAGAAAAGATAAAGAAATATCCAGGAAGGAGGACAACACAGTCCAAGAAACGATTGCAGCTATGGTGGACGGAAGTCAGATTGATCAGGCAAGAAAGGGAGATCTACACAACATGTTGAATAGGTTTACGGACACCTTTTCTTTGAATGGAGAAATGGGACAAACAAACATAATTAAACATAGAATCCATACGGGTGATGCATATCCATTGAGATCACGTGCACGCAGGACAGGATTTCATGAGAGAGAGGTAGTAGACACAATTATTGACGACATGTTGGAAAAGGACATAATAGAAGAAAGTTCAAGTCCATGGGCAAGTCCTATTATTTTGGTCCCCAAGAAAGATGGCTCAGCTAGGTTCTGCGTGGACTTTCGCCGTTTAAATTCTGTGACTAAGGATGATGCATTTCCCTTACCCAGAATAGATGATGCTATTGATTGCCTTGGACAAAGTAAGTGGTATACCAGTTTAGACATGGCAAGTGGCTATTGGCAAGTACGTATGGATGAGAGTTCAAAGGAAAAAACTGCTTTTATAACACACAGAGGACTACATCAATTTAATGTGATGCCATTTGGCCTTAAGGGTGCTCCTGCCACATTCCAGAGGTTGATGAGCTCCATATTTAGTGAGGAAATGTGGCAAATACTGCTAATTTATTTGGATGACATTTTGATATTTTCAACTACAATTGACGAACATTTAGAACGTTTGTCCCATGTTTTGACCAAAGTGCGTGAGGCCGGTCTTAAACTTCAACCAAAGAAGTGCCATTTTTTTCAAACTGAGATTGAATATTTGGGACAACACATATCACCACAAGGGGTGTCGCCCAGTCTGCGCATTGTCAGTGCCGTTGAACAGTTTTCCTAGACCTACAACATCTGCAGAGCTACGACGATTCTTAGGACTAGCCTCATATTATAGAAGGTTTATCCAGGGATTTTCAATGATAGCAGCACCGCTCCATAAACTGACTTCCAAGGGAGCATCATTTGTCTGGACTGAGCAATGTGCACAAGCTTTCTATCAATTGAAAGCAAAACTTTCAACTGCACCGGTGTTAGCATTTCCAAACTTTAACGAGCCTTTCACCTTAACAACAGATGCAAGTGGTGTGGGTATTGCTGCCGTTTTAGAACAAACTGTCGATGGTATCACCAGACCTGTAGCATTTGCAAGTGCCACTCTCAATAAAGCACAAAGAAATTACTCTGCTACAGACCGTGAATGCTATGCGGTGGTATGGGGCATAGACAAGTTTCGTAGTTATCTATATGGCACCAAGTTTTATGTGATGACAGATCACCAGGCATTGACGTACTTAAAATCAATAAAAGAACCAAGGGGTAGACTAGCAAGATGGCAATCAGAATTACAAGCATATAACTATGAAATTGTATATCGTCCTGGAAAACACATTCCACATGCTGATGCCCTGTCACGTGCACCATTAGTAGATGCTGTAATTGTTCAAGGAAAATGGTCTTTTGATGAACTGAAAACCTTGCAAAACGCAGATCCTGTCATAACCAGGGTATATGGTCTGGTAAGACTTGGACAATGTTGTTCACCAAATGAGGGAAAGAAGGTCAAGGAGCTAATGAAACGAGCTAAAGGTCTCCATATAGATCGAGGTACTGATCTCCTGTGTTGTAAATACAAGATGGGAAGTACAGAATACATACAAGTAGTTTTTCCGGATGCCTGTGCAGCAGAAGTGATGCCATTGGTACATGACCAAGAAGGTCACCTTGGAATTAAACGAACATTAAGCAGGCTAAAAAAATCGTTTTATTGGCCCAAAATGAATGTGCGGGTACAAGAGTGGTGCCGCAGCTGTGTTGAGTGTAGCCATAACAAGTTTCGAGTGAAAGGAAAGGCGCCATTGCAGCGTATGCCAGAACCCTCGAGCCCATTTCAATGGGTCAGTACAGATATAGTAGGTCCATTTCCGATAACCAAGAGGGGAAATTCCTGCATCATCACTATAAATGATGGATTTAGTAAATTTGTGGTAGCGAAGGCCATTCCCAATCAAGAATGTTCTACTGTTGTTGACGTCTTTATCAATGATTGGTGCATGATGTTTGGTCCTCCAGAAGTTCTTCATAGTGACCAGGGCAAAAACTATGAAAGTTACTTGCTGGCAGAGGTTTGCAAGATATTCAACACCACTAAAACTAGAACATCTGGTTATCATCCTTCTGGCAACGGGCAGTCTGAACATTTTAATTTAACGCTAGTTGATATGTTGAAGAATTATGTCAGTGCTAACCAGGATGATTGGGATATTCACTTGCCTAAGGTTATCCATAGTTACAACACCAGTCAGCATGATGCGACAGGACAGTCGCCATACTACCTGTTGTATGGACAAGAAGCCAGAACAGCACTGCAGCCGGTACCAACTGAAGATACAAAGTTCAAAGGGTTATCCACAGCCCGTAATAGAACCAGGACACATTTTCAGAAACTCACTGAGGCTAGGAAACTAGCTAGTCAAAGACTAATCAAACTGCGAGACAATCGTTGTGAAAAGTCCAAGAGAAACACTAGATTTCACAGATATAAAGTTGGTGATGAAGTAATGGTTGCAAATATGGTAAGAAAGAAAGGTCTATCTCCGAAATTGAGCGCAAGATGGCTAGGACCATATACTGTCATAAAAGTTGTCAGTGATGTGTTGTATAGAGTCAGCCAAGGAGGGAGACGACGGAGAGTTGTTCATCATGATCATCTTCGTTTGTTTACAGAGAGACCAGAACATTTATTATCTTCAAATACCTCAGATACCCAAGATTATGACATGGATCAGGAGTGTGATAATGACAATCAGCCTGAGAGTGTGTGTGAGGATAGGACTCCAGATTCCGAATCTGAATCCGAATCTGAGGATGAAGACACTACATCTGCATATGTACCTGAGCACCAGTCAGCAACTGAACAGAGGGATACATCGAGACAGGGAAGTCGGTCACAAGATAATACTGTGGATAACCAGGAACAAAGACAATTATCTTTGGGTGAAAGTACAGAGGGACTAGAATTGCGTCGTTCTACTAGACAGCGCCGTATGCCGATACGATTTCAGGACTATGTGCTTCAAGATGAGGACTGAAAATGTAAACAAAATTGAATTTTGATTTTGATGCATTGTGTGATTACAATTGTTGCGATTAATGTTTGTTGGTTTAAAAAAAAAAAAAAAAAAAAACTCTGAAATTTATGAACTATGAACAATAAAAAAAAAACTCTGAAATTTATGAACTATGAACAATAAGGACTGCAAGAGATTAAGATGATGTATAAAAAATTTATTGGTCAATTTCACATGTGGCCATGTGCAGACAGAGGGGGAGGTAATGAGATGGTTAAGTTGGATGGCGCCCTCTCTGGTACTTTAGGAAGAGGGGAATGCTGGGTAGACTAGAGTGAGGTGGCCATATTGTTGTTGGTGGTGTTAGCTCTCTGTATCGTGTCAGGACGTGTCATATTATTAAAGCATAATTTAGAAATACCAATCCAGTGTCTCTGAGAGGTTTCAAATCGCCATATACAAAACACAGACGCCTTGTAATTATGGTACTGTGTATTGTGTATGGCGATTTGACGTCATCAGTTTGTGGCTATACCACTTGTAAAATGGTGCCGTCTCACATATTATGAGGCGGAAAATATTGGAGTTGTCACCATACCTTTGCTGCACTCTTACTGGTTGGCTCTAGGAGCTGCTGTCTGTACTTGGCAAGCTTTGCTTTGAGCAGACCAAGATGATACTCCGTCGCTGGATGGAACAATAATATTAATTTACGCAGATGAGATTTTTATAAGTAAATGGATCACACTTTCGTCTTATAGGAGACAATATCATACAGTTTTAAAAAAGTGTCACTAAAAAATATCAAAATTCAATGTTAAGTTGTACCACACATCTTGAGAAACACGGTGGCGATGTTAGTCTTTATGGAAACTCCAATATCAATAAAATATTCTCCTGTTCGACTGTCATATGCATACCCATGTATATTGTACCGACGATAGTGAGTACATACATGTACTATTACAGCATGTACAGAAGACATTGTACATACAGTGAGTGAGTGTACTCCATTTCGAATCTACACCTGATGAGTGTGTACTGTCTGGAGATCAGATCTACATACCCTTATTTTTCTGAGTACGGGCGATCTCTTTCTCAACTTCGGAAATCTTTTCAAGAATTCCCATCTTGAATGATCTGTAGCTTTTCCCACGATCAGAAATTATATAGTTAAGCGAAAGCACCCAGCTATCAAGAGTCTGGTTATTGAATTTACGCACGCCACACTGCCAGTGAGTTCACCATATTGTGAAACTTGAAGATGAGGCTAAGGTCACCTTGAAAAGGTCAGTCCACTGTCCAGTATATGCGACTTCATGACAGATACTATGCCATTTTTGTGTCTGTTATTTCAGTATTTTTAAAAAATTCTTGGACTTTTTTCAGAGCGGACACAGCATTCACTTATTTTCTTTACTCCCCTCCTTCGCTTCCTTGCAACTCTAGAGAAGCGTACAACCCAACAAACGAACAAACAAAATGGCGGCGTACATTAGGAGCAAGGTGATTATGTATCCGACAACTTTTCTTGTTTGTCTTGTAGTATCGCTTCACAACACTTCAAATCCTCTGTACAAAGAGGGCGATTTGTAAAACGAACCGGTTAAAATCAGTATCTATCAGATTTTATTCTATTTACCTGTTCATAATTGCTCACGAATCCTGATGTAGTGTTGTGTAACCATACCGGCCCTGTGAACTTTGTCAGCAGATCTGGGCCATGGTGTCACGCACGTATGCTCCCATACAGTACTTTTCACAAAACTTCAATTGTTCCATCCTGTTATCCAAACCAAATGATTAAGGCTTCACATGGCTTCAGATATGACGTTCATCGAAATCCAAGACTAGGACACAGTACTTTTTTAATGTAATATCCATGGCGTCTGCATAATTTATGGTCCATAGCGGGATGGGGGGGGGGGGGGGGGGGGCATGTATTATCTACTGTACTTGTAGCTCTGCATGGCAGGGCTGTGTGTTACCGGCGTTATACGGCCTCCTACCACAGGCAGTATAACGCTGGTAACACACAGCCCTGCCACATAGAGCTACTGTACTTGGTACTCGTAATGGTACCACAGATGCTGTACTGGCGCTGTGCATGCTAACGGCTAACGACGCACAACCCTGTACACAGAACAGAGCCACCTGCAGCTCTGTGTGTTGTCATGATGTTTCTGGTCTTCCATGGTGTTGTTAACATCTACGCCTCAAACTGATTCAATGTGGAGGCATAGCCCTTAACAACACACAGACTGCACGTAGAGCTAAAATTTAATTTATTTCACATTAAGAATCCAAGTTCAAGTTCATAGAAAGATTGGAACTGTAATTTCAATTGAAAGTGACAGTTCAATGTTCATAGTAGTTGTTATGTTTGATAAAAATATTTTTAGGGATACTCTTATCACTCTTCTTTGTCACAGACTTTGTTGATTTCTCACTGGCTTCCGTGAACAGTGGGGATAGTAGAGCAGGAATGAGTCAATGTGTGCTCCAGGCTCCCGCATGTACCCGTACAGCAGCTCCCTAGCCCTAAGCGTGCTTGCCTGCAAACTTTGGGCTAGGCCAGTGAACCTTGATCCATGTCATGAAGTTTGCTATATATATTTTGTATTAAACGAAGATATATTGATGCATTTGCAATTTTTTTAAATTCCAAAGTTATCATAGTAACTCTACAACTTTTGTGATCGCAAATTTTGATCAAACATAAAAAATAATGAAGTTTGGGCTGTGAAATATGATTACGCATCTACAAGCATTGTGGGATTGCGATGCCAGCAACCATACCACAATTTTTAGCTCACATTTGGTATACCAATGTGAGGTTATCGTATAAGCTGAATCAGTTCATTTGCATCCATTTTGCATGTCTGTATGTATGTATGTACGTATGTATGTATGTATGTATGTATGTATGTATGTATGTCCGTCCACATCAAAAACACCTAAACCGCAGCACCTACTGTCTTAGTATTTGGTGTACAGGTGCACCTAGGGATGGAGATGTGAATTTGTTCAAATGAACTTGTCAGTGTCAAAAATATGCAAATGAGGGGAAAAAAGAAAAACACTGCAAATTGCTAAAACTCTGTAACCGTTGGTTAGATTGGGCTGAAACTTGGTGTGCAGGTTCCTTTAGGTATTCTCAATTAGGTCTTTAAAATTTTGGATGAAATTTGCATGTTTCTATTTTTGGGGTAATTTTTTCAGTTTTTAGTCAAAAAATGTTTTTCTCTAAAACCACTGATCTGATTGCTTTGAAAGTTGGTATACATGTTCCTCAGGATGACCTCAGTCAAGTTTATACAAATTGAATTGAAATTTTCATATTTGTAATTTTGGGGCAATTTTCTAAATTTTTGGTCAAAATTTTTTTATTCAAAAACTACTAATCTGATAGCCTTGATATTTGGTATACAGGTTCCTCAGGTTGATCAAAATCAGTTTTATGAATATTATGAAGATATCTCAAATTTGTATTTTTGCTGAATTGGTTACTTTTCTAATTTTAAGTAAAATTTATTCTTCTCTGAAACCGCTGACCCAATTGCTCTCAAATTTGGATTGGATGTTTGCAAGGATGTTACCCTTCTAATTGTTGAAATTACGACAAAATTGGAAATATTACTGTTTTGGGGCAATTTTTGTCATTTTTGGTCAAAAAATCTGAAAATATATTTTCTTTTTAAAGCCCCTGGACAGACAGCTTTTATATTTGGTGTACAGATGTCCAGGGATGACAATAGTTAGATATGTGGAAATTGTCCTGAAATAAACAAATTTGTATTTTTAAGACAATTTTTTCATTTTTGGTCAAGAAAACTTGTTCTCAAAACTACTTGTCTGATAGCTTTGTAATTTGGTACAAAAGTCCCGAGGGATGTTATTAAATAAATTTTCTGCTCAAAGTGTCGGGAAACCCCCAAATTTTTATATTTTAGGTAATTTTCTCAGTTGTGACCCTAAATGACCTACACCAACCCATGATATGTTGTGAGAGAGTTTCGAAGGCTGTGAACATAATTTTGTCATATTTAATATCAGTTTGTAGTAAAATTTGATCCAGAAAACAAAGTTGAGGTAAATTTTTTCATTGCGAACCAATTTTTGCAACTTTTGCATGTAAGACACACAAGAACTGATGAGAAATTTGGATCCAGGATAATTCCAGATGTCGTAATCCCTCCCACAGTGGAAGGCATTTCACTACCTGTAACTGATTTAAGTGCTGTTTACATTCGAATGATAGCACTCATAGCAGTAATTAAAACATCCCCAAGTTTGTAAATACATTTCCTGCCAGCTGGTCTTATGTAAGGGGTGGAACATTTGATATTCAGGAGGGGGTAGGGGCTAGAAGATTGATGAGGTAGCATTACTTTTTACCAGATCCCTTGTACATTTTTTCCCACTCTTTATTTTTTCCCTACTCTCCCACCTTTTCTTTTTGTCAAGCTTCTCTGGCTAATTTTTTTGTTGACATTTGCTTATGTATGTAGGATCTGCTTGTCCCATTGCTATAGAAGTTGATATGCATGTTCCTAAAGATGACTTCCAGTACCTAAGTTGCAGACCTTATTTGCTTTTGTCATTCTTGTCTTTCTGGTTTAAATATTTCTTGAATTTACCAATTCAAACCAAATGTGAGCACACTGTCCTTGACGGTATTTTTTTTTATCCTACTGCAGTGATAAATGCATATTAGTGAGCTGCTTGCCTCCCCCAACCACCACCTTCGGCGACCCACTGACAAGCTATTATACACAGGTACATGCCGTGATTTACAGACATTCATATTACACAGTGTACAAGCATGGATAGACTAGCTATTTGGTGAAATCAGGATCACTCATTGTAGAAATCTATATCTGTAGCATAGACTGAATCATTATCTGGTTGGACAAAAGAGCACTTTTTAGCTCCGCTGTCAGCAACGCGGAGCTTATCAAATAGGTTGATTTTCCGTCGCCGTCCGTCATGGTCGTCCGTCAACAATTGCCTTCTCCTCTGAAATCGCAAGTCCAATTGCTTTGAAATTTTATATGCAGTTCACTTGGAGTGACCTCACTTAAAGCTCCATAAGCTGTATCTTTTTGCTATTTTTTCAGAACTTTTATTTGTGCTTTCCCTACACTTTCTGCATTGAATCCCCAAACTGTAATTTAATGCTAAGTATTTAGTGTATCAACATAACCTATATGAGTATAATCTCCATTGTTTTTGTTGAAAATTGTATTCAAGTCCGGACTAGAATTCATTTGTAAACAATAAACAAATATCACTACCAAAAATAAGCAGTGTTGACAAAAAGAACACTCGAAATTTCAGCATGACAAACAGATTAGGTCAGACATGATAGTTGATATACAGAAGCAAATACTGAAAAACTTGCCACAAGTTACAGCTTATGTCCCTTTAAGTTTGTTCAAATCGTGGTGAAATTTGCATATTTGTATTTTTGGGGCATTTTTTGGTGTTTTTGGTAAAAAAAATCTTCTCTGAAACCGCTCGTCTGATTGCTTTGAAATTTGGTATGCAGTTTACTTAGGGTGACTTCAGTCAGATTTGTTAGTCCCCACGGACACCGTCCGGGGGGACTTATAGGTTTGGTCATGTCCGTGCGTCCGTCCGTCCGTGCGTGCGTCCGTCCGTCCGTCCGTGCGTCCGTCCGTTCACGCAGATATCTCAGAGACGCCTGGAGCGATTTTGTTCAAACTTGGTACAAGGATAGTACCCTACCTCATACAGATGCACGTCGATTTGTTTCACAATGCGATCAAATTTGGCGGTGTTAGAGGACTTTTTAGTTTTCACCTCCATAGACTCCCATGTATAAGGCAGTCAGTCCATAGACTCCCATGTATAAGGCCGTCCATAGACTCCCATGTATAAGGCGGTCCATAGACTCCCATGTATAAGGAAGTCCATAGACTCCCATGTATAAGGAAGTCCATAGACTCCCACGTATAAGGCAGTCCATAGACTCCCATGTATAAGGCAGTCCATAGACTCCCATGTATAAGGCGGTCTATAGACTCCCATGTATAAGGCAGTCCATAGACTCCCATGTATAAGGAAGTCCATAGACTCCCATGTATAAGGCAGTCCATAGACTCCCATGTATAAGGCCGTCCATAGACTCCCATGTATAAGGCGGTCCATAGACTCCCATGTATAAGGCAGTCCATAGACTCCCATGTATAAGGAAGTCCATAGACTCCCATGTATAAGGCAGTCCATAGACTCCCATGTATAAGGCAGTCCATAGACTCCCATGTATAAGGCGGTCTATAGACTCCCATGTATAAGGCAGTCCATAGACTCCCATGTATAAGGAAGTCCATAGACTCCCATGTATAAGGCAGTCCATAGACTCCCATGTATAAGGCAGTCCATAGACTCCCATGTATAAGGCCAAGAAAAATAAAAATTTAGTTTCTCATAGTATTCATATTGCAAAAAGGATGCAGTGACACAGTTTTTAGTCCCCACAGATAAAGTCCAGGGGCTCATAGATTGGGTCATGTCAGTCCGTGAGTCCATCCATGTGAGTCCATCCGTTCACGCAGATATCTCAGACACTTTGACAAATGTCACGTGACCTTGGTGACCTTTGACCTCAAATATACATATTTGTCCATAACTCAGTAATCACTAATGCTACACCCTTCATATTTGGTATGATGGGACAGCTTATGACGCCACATATTGTTCCTCATTAATTATGTGCATATCTAATTTTGAGCGAGCCAATAGAGCCAGAGGTCTGATTTTTGGTTTGTAGGGATAACTTAGCAATACAATTTTTTTGACAAAATGTCACGTGACCTCAATGACCCTTGACCTCAAATATACATATTTGTGCATAACTCAGTAACCACAAGTGCTACACTCTTCATATTTGGTATGAAGGGACACCTTATGACGCCACATATTTTACCTCATTAATTATGTGCATATCTAATTTTGAGCGAGCCGATAGAGCTAGAGGTCTGATTTTTGGTATATATGGATAACTTAGCAATACAATTTTTTTGACAAAATGTCACGTGACCTTGGTGACCTTTGACCTCAAATATACATATTTGTCCATAACTCAGTAACCACAAGTGCTAGACCCTTCATATTTGGTATGATGGGACAGCTTATGACGCCACATATTGTTCCCCATCAATTATGTGCATATCTAATTTTGAGCGAGCCAATAGAGCTAGAGGTATGATTTTTGGTATGTAGGGATAACTTAGCAATACAATTTTTTTGACAAAATGTCATGTGACCTCGGTGACCTTTGACCTCAAATATACATATTTGTCCATAACTCAGGAACCATTAATGCTACACCCTTCATATTTGGTATGATGGGACACCTTATGACGCCACATATTGTACCTCATTAATTATGTGCATATCTTATTTTGAGCAAGCCAATAGAGGTAAATGTACGATTTTTAGTATATAGGGATAGACTATAGGATAGAAATTTTTTGACAAAATGTCATGTGACCTCTATAACCTTATACCTACAATACACGATAATGTCAATAAATAAGTAACCACAAGTGCTATGTCCTTTATATTGAGTAGGTTGGAAGAACTTATGACAACACATGCTTAACCTCGTTAATTATGCCCATATATAATTGTGGCCAAGCCAATAGAGCTGGAGGTCTGAATTTTGGCATATATGGATTAATTAGCAATACAATGGTTTTTTTTTTCAAATGTCACGTGACCTTGATGACCTTTGACCTTCAATATGCATATATATGCATATCTCAGTAACCACAAGTTCTTTACGCTTTGATTTTGATAGGATAATAGACCTTAAGATGTCACATCTTGTACCTCATTTATTATGCACATATGTATTTCTTGGCTGGCCAATACAACTAGAGGTCTGATCTTTTTTCCTGATTTAGAACCATAACTTATACATGCCTCTTGTTTCAAATTAGGAACAATGACATAGACCTATGTGTCCATAGATCTGAACGTATACACTCCAGTGATACTTCTTAATGACCTCATTTCCCTGCCCCATCAAGACTAATACTCCTATTACAAGTGGGGACTATGTCATTGACAATGACTTGTTCAAATCGTGTTGAAATTTGCATATTTGTATTTTTCAGGCAATTTTTGTCATTTTTGGTAAAAAAATCTTTAAAAATCTTCTTCAAAACTACTGGTCAGATAGCTTTGATATTTGGGACATATTTACCAAATATCAAAGCTATCTTGCTTTGAAATTTTATATGCAGTTCACTTGGGGTGACCTCACTTAAGTTTGTTCAAATCGTGAAATTTGCATATATGTATTTTTGAGGCATTTTTTGGTGTTTTTGGTAAAAAAAATCTTCTTCTCTGAAACCGCTCGTCTGATTGCTTTGAAATGTGCTATGCGGTTTACTTAGGGGGACTTCAGTCAGATTTGTTCAAATCGTGGTGAAATTTGCATATTTGTATCTTTAAGACAAATTTTGTCATTTTTGGTGAAAAAATCTTTAAAATCTTTTTCTTCAAAACTACCAGTTAGATAGCTTTGATATTTGGTACATATGTCCCTAGGGATGATCTTTTTCAGATTTGTTCAAATTGTGCAGAAATATGCAAATTTGCATTTTAAAGGCAATTTTGGTCATTTTTGGTCAAAAAATGTATTTCTCAAAAAGAACTGGTCAGATAGTTTTGAAATTTGGTATACAGGTTTCTATAGATGAACTAAGTAATATATATTGAATTTCTGATGAAATATGTAATTTTGTATTTTTGGGGCAATTTTTGCCATTTTTGGTCAAAAAATGTGTATTTCCAAAACTACTCATCTGATAGCTTTGAAATTTGGTATACAGGTTCCAATAGATGATCTAAATGATATTTATTGAAATAATGAGGAAATCTGCAATTTCATATTTTTGCAATTGGGGCAATTTTTCCATTTTTGGTCAAAAAATGTGTTTCTAGAAAAGTACTGGTCTGATAGCTTTAAAATTCGATATGCAGGTTCCTACAGATGAACTAAATTTGATCTTTTGAAATTATGATGAAATCTGCAATTTTTATTTTTGGGGGCAATTGTTGCAATTTTTGGTCAGAAAATTTTATTCTCAAAAATACTCATCAGATAGCTTTGGTTGACATGTTCTTAGGGATGATCCGATGTGATATATTCAAAGTATGATGAAATCTTCAATTGTGTATTTTTGCAGCTATTTTAGCCACTTTTTTCTGGCCACTGCATCTAGCTATCAGAGATTTCCACCTTCTCATCAACATGAGTCAAAAATAGTTATTCTCTACTACACAAACACAGCGGAGCTATATCGGCTGCTAGGTCACTTTTTAGAATTCAATTGTTGAATTAATTACACAGATTGGTGTTGCAGTGAAAAAGTACAGATTTCATACAGCTAATGTGTAGCTTTTTGGTGGAAATTGTGACCCCAAGACCCCATCTCAAACACTGGCCTGCTACAAGGCTGATTATTCACAGCAAGAATATCTCAAAAACTAACGTCTAAGTTGTTGTGCTAAAAAGATAACATCTACATTACTGTACATATATTGCAATCTTTTCTCTACACAGGTTCTATGTGCTACACAGAACATTATTGGAAATTATGGAATCTACTGTGCTACTAATAACTTAAACAATATTGGGAATTCAAGGGGATTTTTACAACAGGCCGGTCAGATAAGAATGTTACAAAGGTACCTCTCAAAAGTTAACATCAACAGCTGTATGAGGACAAATCCATGCTGTAATAGTTTACTGTACAGATATTCTCATAGGACGTTTCAAGGTTTGAAGCAAAACCAATACCAGGGACGTAAACCATGCAATACATTGATACCTGTCACTGGGATATGGATGCAGCCACTGCAGAGTTTACATACACTAACCATAGGAAGAAGCATACGTGACTGTCAAATACTTGGAAGTCTTTACAAGAGGGGACATTTAAGATTTAGGCATGCACATCCCAGGTATTCAGCACGGACATTTCAGCAGCGGAACAAGACTGTGATGATCTACATAGCATCTATAGCTATTTTGATAGGTGGACTTTCATATGCAGCTGTACCATTATACAGCATGTTCTGTCAGGTAGGTCCCTGCAGCTTGCGTGTTTTCTAGTGTTCTTGTTAGTGTGAAGTTTGATTTGCCGAATTCTAAAAGAAAATAAATCACAGACTCAGACAGACTGTCTGTCCCTCTACAACTTACTATTAATAATCCATCACCAGGAAACATACACTCTAAACATTGTAAAAGCTTTCTACTTGCTGTCAATTTCTACACCAAGATAATGACTTAAAACATGTAAAACTAGAATTGAAATAAAAGCCAAAAGTTAATGCATGAATCTTTTCAAGCATGATATCCTCCTTTGAATTGAGTCTTTCATTTGGACTAACCTTCTGATATGCACCAAGGGTCAGTGCACTCTGTTTTTCCCTTTGCAACACCAACACTGGAAAATCATGATTCCCAAATATTCCTGTGGACAACTTCACTGATTTCCATCATCATTAGTAGACTCCAAGAAACAATTTTTTTTGCATATCATATGTATGATGAGTATGTACAGATAATGAATAGACAGCCATTTTAGAGTTACTCAGTAGAGTTACAGATACTAGCATTGAGTCTACTAATCATTAACACTTGTCTGTGTGTCATAAAATGTCATAGAATCAATTGGTTGTTCAAGCCTCTTCCTAGTATGAACTATTTCTCTCTGTTTCTCAGTTTTATTGTCTCACACAGACTTACTAGGATGTGAAGCCTGCCGTGCACGAGAGAAATTAGCTGAGCAAAATTTCATTTGAGGCTGTTTGCTTAGCTAGTTTACTCTCTCATTTGCAGGCAATTTTTAGTGAGTTCTTTCCTCTCAAGCCATTGAGCAAAATATTCAACATGTGTGATACTTTTTGCCTCGTGAGGCAAATTCCTAACCGTGTGCGCCAGTGAAAGTGATTTCCCTGACGTCTTTTTATTAAAGCATGTATGTGGAGATCACATGATAGTGCAAAATGACTGCCGGCCCGTAGCCTGGCCCGTAGCATTGACAACACAGCCACTTGGGGTTCAATACACAGCGAATGCTGTCTAAATACATGGCAGGTAAGATAGATTGGCCTATCTTTCTAAGCAGCTTTCGCTGTGTATTGAACTACAAGCCACTGTGTTTTCAATGCTACGGGTCAGGCTATTGGCGGTCATTTTTTAAGTCATATGATCTCCACACGCATGCTTTAGTCAAAAAGACGTGAGGAAAATCAACTTTCTCCGGTGTACACGGCAAGGCAAAAGATATCAAACATGTTGCAGTTAATACTGTGTATAGAACTAATAAACTTTGCATTGTATTGTATTGTATTACCATGTAAGGTGACTGGATTGGGTGGACAAGCCACACTTGGACATGACAGTGACAGAGTAGAATCAATGACAAAAGTGCCAGATAGGATTATTACTGTCAAATTCAATGCTGATACAGCATCCAGTATGAGATGGAATTTCAAACCGCAAATGACTGAAGTCAAGGTAAGTTTCTAGTTCTGAAATTGGCAAGGCTGATATAATGAGGCTATTACGAAAATATTGCAAAGGATGCACGAGGACATAAGCACATTGTATCATTGAGGTTGATGCATGGCACCAATGTCCTAGTACATTCATTTGCGGTATTTTCATAATAACCTTATTATTGTACATCTTACCAGGGCATCAAAAACGCTGAGTATTGACTATTTTCGTACAATGCCTACAATTGATTTATAGCGCAAGTATGAAAGCTTTCTTGAGCGTCTTCTGGATAGCCTGTACACTATACACGTACAGAGCGTGAGAGATATTCTTAATCATCCAATGGGTCCCTTTAAACTGTTCAACAGTGAACGTGCAGATGGAGCTGCAGAATGCACTGCACATGGGGGGATGGGGCGCCTGGAAACTCTGTACATGTAGCCAAACAAGTGTTCCACACAGCTTTTTTAGCACATGCAAATTTCTATTGTCCTTGATAGTAGAGTGAGTGTATCAGCAGATTGAGAATCATGCTGATGTCATCAGTACCTGTCTTCTCTGTATTAAAACAACATGATATGCGACCATTAGAGTTCAGTTTAAATGAACGGAAATGTTTCATGTAACGTTTACTGATACAGGGTTGAATCACTCCAAGTTTCAGAAATTCTTACACCCAATGAAAAGAGAAATCATTGATTGATACTTCATGTACAGCTAATATACAGATGGACATTTCATGGCTTCTAAGGATGCTAAATACACACTACTAGTCTGGTAGGATATATTCACCACAAGCTGAAGTATTGAAGTGTTGTGAACTGTAAAAACATTTGTCTGAAGGTTTGGCTCTCTTCTGATTCATTCAGTTGTTTGTTTTTTTAACAGGTAGCACCCGGTGAAACAGCTTTGGCATTCTACAAGGCAAAGAACCCAACAGACAAAGCTATCATTGGAATTTCAACATATAACGTCATCCCCTTTGATGCTGGGCAGTACTTCAATAAAATACAGTGCTTCTGTTTTGAAGAACAAATACTTAACCCGCATGAAGAGGTGTGTCTGTGTTTAACTTTATCCTGCTAAACTTTTGTGCAGTTGTGGCTGATTGATTGTGTATCTGTGAGTTGACACGACTCAGTTTACGATTCATCATGTTGCCGTGTGCAAGCCATGAAAAATGCGTTTACACTGGAGTAAGAATTATGCCTATATAGCAATATACAATCCAAATGGCAATATACAACCAAGCAGAGAAAGAGTTATTGATGTCTCTGTGTTATTAATTTATTCAGTACTTTGGCCTCCGACTGATAGTGTTTGACAACATTGGGAAAGCTCTGCTCTACTTAACACAGTCGTAGAACGACTATTCTCTCATTTTGGCTTGTCATTTTCCCACCAAAGATTTTATCACCCAGGAAAGGTATACACTATACACATATTGACTGGCCATGAGGGCAACAGCATACGTCTGTACCCCGAGGGACTGTGAGTCACCCCCAAAAACAGACTGTTTCCCGAGGCCGTAGGCCGAGGGAAACAGTCTGTTTTGGGGGTGACTCACAGGCCCGAGGGGTTAAAGACGTATGCTGTTGCCCTAATGGCCAGTCAATATGTGTTTTGTAACACACCTCATCCGTAGTCATACATAAGAACGTACCATACACAAAAGTTGTCGCATGTAAGCTATATGATGTAATATGTTGGAGTGGTTCAGCAAGAAAAATTTTGCCGACAGGGTCGCAATACTTCTGCAAAACGTTCAGTGCACCTTTGATTATCGTCTTCGTTCGTTTCGAGTCCTTGTTTGAAACCAGAGCATTCAGTTCTTCTTCAGAAAGTAGGATAAACCGAAAAATTTCTCGACTATCGTTTCGCTCGTCCGCAGACGGCATCTTTGTTTACATTCCAGTTCGCGCATGCGCCAATGTTTTTTTGACGTCAGCGGGCATCATTTTTCGGAACTGATGCCTAGCAGGCAACAGTTCCGACAAATGATGCCTGATGACGTCGTTTATGTGGATCAGCACAAAAAGAACGCATCCCACGTGACTGTCAATTGGCGAATTAGAACACAGACTGCGGATGAGGTGTGTTACAACAGATGTTGTAACACACCTCATCCGCAGTCTGTGTTCTAATTCGCCAATTGTCAGTCACGTGGGATGCGTTCTTTTTGTGCTGATCCACATAAAACGACGTCATCAGGCATCATTTGTCGGAACTGTTGCCTGCTAGGCATCAGTTCCGAAAAATGATGCCCGCTGACGTCAAAAAAACATTGGCGCATGCGCGAACTGGAATGTAAACTGTTACGTGCAGAGAAAACGAACAAAAGGGTGAACTCAGCAGTTAACGTTTAAACAAAAGTTATTACGAAAATAAAACTAATTGCTAAGTCAGGGATAGAGTACAAGCTTTGAAAGTGTACAGACTACTTATCTCAGCTGGGACGGCAAAGCTCCAGTCTCAGAGTTGTAACAGTCAGTCGGATGAATGAACAGTCCTTCGGCTTGCAGGCTTGTAGTTGCACAAAAAAGTCCACAGTATAAATCCAGCGTTGACAGTGAAGGTCTTGAAAAGTCTTGAGAATGACTACTGCTGGAGTTTTAGTAACACACAAGAGACACGATCCCAAAAGTCTGACTGGAAGCTGTGCACGTCCCTTTTATAAAGGCATGTAAGAACAATCTAGAACTTTTATTGACATGCTAATTACTGTTCTAAAATTATCTCCCTTACACAACTAATCAACTTTCCAGAACATTCCAAACATGACTAATTGAATTCAAGGTTGTGAGGTCATCAAGGGCAGTGACCTTGGAATGTTCTAGACTAATTGAACTCAGGTCATGATGAGTGTGGGGGAAATGACCTACATAACACACCCCTCTTCAAAAAAAGAAAATTTTTCAAAG
Organism: Ptychodera flava; assembly: GCF_041260155.1. Lineage (NCBI taxonomy): Eukaryota > Metazoa > Hemichordata > Enteropneusta > Ptychoderidae > Ptychodera > Ptychodera flava. The sequence goes on along the minus strand of NC_091942.1, from coordinate 3,397,908 downwards.
AAAAATCTTTCTTTTACAAATGTAATCTTAAAAGTGTGAACAACATAAGTTCTAAATACGAGAGAGACAGTCTGCAATTAAATTGTCTCTGCCTTTGATATGTCTAATGTCAAGATTAAACTCCTGTAACATTAAACTCCATCTTAGCAATCTCTGATTTTTGCCTTTAAATTTCTGCAGAAAAACAAGAGGGTTGTGATCAATATAAACCACTATTGGCTGATTTGAAGAAGTAACATAAACTTCAAAATGCTGTAAAGCTAATATCAAAGATAAACACTCTTTTTCAATTGTAGAGTAGTTTCTCTGGGATTTGTTAAATTTGCGTGAAAAATAGCAAACAGGATGATCTACACATGACTATCCTCTTGCAATAAAACAGCACCAGCAGCCGTATCACTAGCATCCACAGCTAATTTGAATGGCAAAGTGAAATCTGGTGCAGACAACACTGGAGCACTTTGCAGTATGGCTTTAAGTGTATCAAATGCCTGTTGGCATTGCTCTGACCAAACAAACTTTACTTTCTTTTAAGTAAGTTAGTCAAAGGCTCAGTAATTGTGGAGAAATTTGGACAGAATTTTCTGTAGTAACCAGCCATACCGAGAAAGCGCATCAGTTGTCGTTTGCAGTTTGGTATGGGAAAACTTGAAATGGCACTGATTTTAGCATCAACAGGTTTTACCTCACCCTGTCCTACAGTATGTCCGAGGTAAGTTACCCTTGCCCAACCAAACTCAGATTTGGCAAGGTTGACAGTCAACATTGCTTTGCTCAGTCTCTCAAAGAACTTCCGCATGAGAGCTTGATGTGTTCCTCCCAGGTGTCACTATACAGGACGACGTCGTCAACGTAGGCTGCACACCCGTCTAGCCCGGATATGACGTCGTTGATCATCCGTTGGAACGTTGCCGGAGAGTTCTTCATTCCGAATGGCATCACCTTGTACTGGAACAATCCGTCTGGTGTAACAAAGGCGGATATTTCACGAGCACGATCCGTCAGAGGGACTTGCCAAAATCCCTTCAGTAGGTCAAATTTCGTCACATACTTGGCTTTTCCCACTCGGTCGATGCAGTCATCAATCCTCGGGATTGGGAAAGTGTCTGTCTTTGTTAAAGTGTTGACCTTCCTAAAGTCCGTGCACATACGATAACTGTGATCTGGTTTGGGAACAAGTATGCACGGCGAACTCCAGTTACTTTTACTGGGTTCAATAAAGTCATTGTCCAGCAGGTATTTGACTTCTTCCTGGAGATATTTCGCTTTGTTGGATTCAGTCTGTATGGATGTTGTTTTACAGGCTTACTGTCCCCAACATCAACGTCGTGATAGATGACGTTTGTCCTCGTTGGAACATCTTGAAACAGGTGTTTATATTCATGGAGCAGTTCTTTCACCTGTTGTTGTTGTTCTGGCTGGAGGTGTGCCAACTTTGTAGACTCCAGCTTCTCCAGGATTTCTGAGTTCTGAAGCTTGACCGAGCCCAGCTTTGAGTTTAGAGTATTTTCACTCAAGTCAGTTTCAGTATCACTATCTTCATAATGGCCAGAACTGACTGTACTGACAGGCTGAGTTATAGTAGGATTATCCCTATCCAAATATGGCTTAAGCATATTTATGTGACATAGCTGTTTTTGTTTACGCCTGTCAGGTGTTATTATGATGTAATTTAAATCACTCAATTTCTTATCGATTAGATATGGCCCAAAGTAACGAGCATGGAGTGGTTTGCAGGAATTGGAAGTAGAACAAGAACTTTTTGACCTGGTTCAAACTTCCGTTTTGAGGTGCTTTTATCATATTTGGTTTTCATTGACTGCTGAGATGACTCAAGATTTTCTCTGGCTAATTCACATGCTTTAGAGAGTTTCGTACGAAAATCTGGCACATATTGCAAAATATTCAGACAATCATCGTCGTCAGACAGGAATTTCTCTTTAACGAGCTTAAGAGGGCCACGGACTGTATGTCCAAATACAAGCTCAAATGGGCTAAAACCAAGAGACTCCTGAATTGACTCTCTAACAGCAAAGAGCAAAAAATGAATTCCTTCATCCCACTGTTTCTCTGTGTCAAAACAGTAGGTCCTAATCATGTTTTTTCAAAGTTTGATGAAATCGCTCAAGAGCACCCTGACTTTCTGGATGATAGGCGGATGCCTATACTGTTTAATGCCTAGCTGATCCATTACTTGTTGAAAAATCCAGACATAAAGTTGGAGCCTTGATCGGACTGGACACATTTAGGGAGGCCGAATAAAGTGAAAAATTTGACTAAAGCTCTCACTATAGTCTTTGTCTTTATATTTCTCAGTGGTATGGCTTCTGGGAACCGAGTTGATGTACACATTATTGTCAGCATGTACTCATTTCCTGATCTTGTTTTTGGTAGGGGCCCAACACAGTCTATTAGTATCCTACTAAATGGTTCTTGAAATGCAGGAATTGGCTGTAAAGGGGCCTTTGGAATGGTTTGATTTGGCTTTCCTACCATTTGACATGTGTGACAAGTTTTACAGAAATGTGCTACATCCTGCCTGAGATTAGGCCAATAAAAGTGACTGAGAATTTTATGATAAGTTTTCCTGACTCCTAAGTGACCAGCCCAGGGCGTTTCATGGGCCAGGCGCAATATTTCAGCACGGTAGGGCTTTGGAACCACAATTTGATGTTTTATAGCCCAATCGTCATCAACCAAGACATCTGGAGGTCTCCATTTACGCATGAGAATACCAGATTTTGTATAATAGGAAACAGAGCTATCTGAAGTTTTACCTTCATCATCTACCCTGTCAAACAAAGACAAAATATCTGGGTCTTTGTGTTGTTCTGCAATGAGATTTGATCTAGAAAATGTCTGACTTTGGTCAGCAGAAGTTTTACTGGAAGTTTCAAATCCACGAGGGATAACGGAATGATCCGTGTCAAACACCTGACTGAGAAAGGTGTCATTTAAGTCAACATCTGTGACATTATTTTTGAGAGTATTTGATTCTCGGAAGTTTTCTTTGACATGGCTCGAGTAATGGCACATGAAGGAAATAAATCGGGTATCTCTTGTTCAATTGGCTCTTGATCCTGATCTAAACTAGGATTATCAGTCACAAGTGGATTAGTAATGACCTTGTCCCCAGCAAGGTCGTTTCCAAGAAGAAGGTGAATCCCTTCAAAAGGCAAAAAAGGCCTAATACCTAAAGCCACAGGTCCAGAAACAAAGTCCGAAGACAAATGAAGACAAATAGACATTATGGAGAGGAACAGGAATGTAGTCATTACAATCTACCCCCTTAATAAGAACTTTAGAACCTGAAAATGACTTTTCAGAAAATGGCAGGGTATCTGCCAACAAAAGAGACTGGGAAGCCCCGGTATCTCTTAAAATTTTGACAGGGGTAGCGGAAGAGAAATCACTAGAAAGTGATATAAAACCATTATGAATAAATGGCTCGAAAATACCCATAATGCTATCTTGAGAAGAATTGACCTTGACCTCATTAATTGGGGATGAGAGGGGTTTAACCTCAGAAAATGTGTTGCACACATTATTAGACTCTAATTGAGTTGATGAAGAAATAAAGCCGGTTGGCTTAGATCCACTTTGACCTTCACGTTTTCTTTTCAATTTGAAACAATCTGACATTAAATGGCCGTCTTTCTTACAATAATTACAAGAAAGTGTACCAAACTGTTTGTCAGAAGGAGATTGAGACTTGGGATCTGATGATGTGGAAGTGTTACTTGAATTTTGTGAACTGTTGTCATTTGATTTCCTACTCTCCTTTGAAAAATTCTTGGATGAAAAGGAGGAGTTAAATTTACCTGCATTGTTTCTGTAGGAAAAGGACTGGGATGGTTTGCTGAGAAATGAAGATTTGTGGGTCAATGAATAATCATCGGCCAAACGTGCAGCAACCTCTAATGTATCTGCCTTTTGTTCATTGATAAACGTCTTGATGTCACTCCGGATGCACCTTTTAAATTCCTCAATCAAAACAAGCTGTCGTAATTTGTCATAATTCTGACTGACCTTTTCAGAAGAGCACCAACGATCAAACAGTTGTTCTTTCGTTCGAGCAAATTCAACATACGTTTGATCTTTCGCCTTCTCACAATCCCTAAATTTCTGACGGTAAGCTTCAGGCACCAACTCATAGCCCTTGAGAATTAATTCCTTCACAGAATCATAATCTGAAGCCTGCTCTACTGACAACTGAATGTAAATTTCTCTGGCTTTACCCACCAAAGCACTCTGCAAAAGCATAGACCAGGACTCCTTAGGCCAGTTCAGACTCTGAGCAATTTTCTCAAAATGGAGAAAATATTTGTCAACATCCTTTTCTTGGAAAGGGGAACTAACCTGAAATGCTTAGTGATGTCAAAACCGTCTGAAGGGAAGAATTTTCCTGACTTTCCAAGCTCTAAACGTCTCATTTCTAATTGCAGTCGGTGTTCTGCTAATTCTCTTTCCTTTTCTTTTTCCTCTCTTTCTTTCTCTCTTTGTCTTTCTTCCATTTCTAATTCTTTTCTCTCTCATTTGTAATTCTAGTTTCTTGATCTCCAAATTTGTCTGCATTTCTAATTCTAATTTTCTGAGTTCAGAGGTAGACTCGGGCTCATAATCTTTTAAGGCAGACTCCTCAAAATGGCCTGATTTAACTAAATGTTTTGCAATCTTGAACTGTATTCTCGCTTGCGCATAGATCGTCTAACTTCTACCTTAAGGAAATTGGCCAGTGTTATGAGGTCGTCTTTTCTGAGGGAATCAAATGTGTCCTGATCAAGGTCATCCATTTCCTCTGGTTTAAATTCCGCCATGATTAAATTTCGCTGAGTTCACAGTATACAGTAGTTTTGAAAAGGCATGCAAAATGTTGTCAAACGGCTCAAAATATTCGGACTCCCGGACAGCCCCCAATTTTGTTACGTGCAGAGAAAACGAACAAAAGGGTGAACTCAGCAGTTAACGTTTAAACAAAAGTTATTACGAAAATAAAACTAATTGCTAAGTCAGGGATAGAGTACAAGCTTTGAAAGTGTACAGACTACTTATCTCAGCTGGGACGGCAAAGCTCCAGTCTCAGAGTTGTAACAGTCAGTCGGATGAATGAACAGTCCTTCGGCTTGCAGGCTTGTAGTTGCACAAAGTCCACAGTATAAATCCAGCGTTGACAGTGAAGGTCTTGAAAAGTCTTGAGAATGACTACTGCTGGAGTTTAGTAACACACAAGAGACACGATCCCAAAAGTCTGACTGGAAGCTGTGCACGTCCCTTTTATAAAGGCATGTAAGAACAATCTAGAACTTTTATTGACATGCTAATTACTGTTCTAAAATTATCTCCCTTACACAACTAATCAACTTTCCAGAACATTCCAAACATGACTAATTGAATTCAAGGTTGTGAGGTCATCAAGGGCAGTGACCTTGGGAATGTTCTAGACTAATTGAACTCAGGTCATGATGAGTGTGGGGGAAATGACCTACATAACAAAACAAAGATGCCGTCTGCGGACGAGCGAAACGATAGTCGAGAAATTTTCTCGGTTTATCCTACTTTCTGAAGAAGAACTGAATGCTCTGGTTTCAAACATGGACTCGAAACGAACGAAGACGATAATCAAAGGTGCACTGAACGTTTTGCAGAAGTATTGCGACCCTGTCGGCAAAAATTTTTTCTTGCTGAACCACTCCAACATATTACATCATATAGCTTACATGCGACAACTTTTGTGTATGGTACGTTCTTATGTATGACTACGGATGAGGTGTGTTACAAAACACATATTGACTGGCCATGAGGGCAACAGCATACGTCTTTACCCCTCGGGCCTGTGAGTCACCCCAAAAACAGACTGTTTCCCTCGGCTACGGCCTCGGGAAACAGTCTGTTTTTGGGGGTGACTCACAGTCCCTCGGGGTACAGACGTATGCTGTTGCCCTCATGGCCAGTCAATATGTGTACACCATCTGTTGATGCCCCCAAATCCCGGACTGCGTCAATCATGATGTAACATCGAATGTTGGTGACCACTAATTCGTGCAAAATTTCTAACATTTGCTATTTTGTGTGAATCATTCTGTTCCCAACTGCATACTTCATTCCATCGTTTGCAGTTACAATTTCCTCTGTGTTCGACACACTGCAAAAGACTGTTTTTCATACTGCAAGTGATTGTGGTTTTTTTTCTAAATGTCTAAATTCTTTATTTCCCCATACAGGTGGACATGCCTGTGTTTTTCTACATTGATCCAGAATTTGCTGAGGATCCTAAGATGCAGCATTTGGATGCGATGACCTTGTCCTACACTTTCTTTGAAGCCAAGGAAGGTTTAGAGTTGCCTCAACCATTTACCAAACAGAATATACATTGAATGTTAAGCTGTAACATTCTCATCGGAAACTCAATTTTACTACGTTCATCATCCAGTCTTTGTTTGAAAGTACATGCTTTATGACTGAAGTATCGGTAAGTGTAGGTTAGTGCTCTGTCTAATGAAACCTAATGGTGGTCAATGGACAAAAATGGCACAATTTAGCAAAAGACTTGTCATGAAAACATTTGCAGGCGGTGTGTATAGATTATTGTCTTGATGAACTATCATCCAAGCGGTGTTAGTCAAATGAAAACCTATATGTACCAGGCTATCAACAATGTCACACATCAGGTTTGGTGTCACGTGCCAATGCAGTGCAATGTTAGAATCATTTGTCTTTGTGAAACTCATTCTCAAAATACATTGAACCCTCGAATATAGAAAAATTCCACAGCTTTCTGATGATAGGAGCATACGGAAGACCTGAAGACTTAGAAATCATTGTCCATGTAGTGATGTAGAAATCACAATGGTTTGTACATGGTTTGATTTTGAAAGGCTTTAATGCAGTGTAGCAAAGTGATGATCATAGTTGCAATGGCTTTATTTGTATGACCATTTTGAATCATATGCATTTACCTTGAGTGTGCTATTGAAAATTTTATACTGGAATCTTACACTTTTCAATGATATCACAGAGGGGCAGTAAGTCTCTCAGTTGATTATAGGCTAGGCAATATCAAATATTCAGACATTCATAAAGGCATAATTATTTGTTTATACATTTTGCTGTTGACCACAAGATAAATCTGCTTATGGGATACAGATACGTTGTTGATTATTGACCATGTAATGTCTGAGAAATGCAAACAAGCACATCTAGTTTAGAGAATGATTCTGTGATTCAATCCCTGTTAAGTTTAGGACATTACACAAAGTGTATCCTCCATGCCCTGATGTAGCTTAGACGTAGCTCTAACACAAGTGTGTATATATAACACTGTTCAGTTTTAATACGCTTTCCATCAAACCTTAAAATACACGGAGTAATTTAGACATCCTGCTTGGCAATGTCCAACTTTTTTATGAAAATTCATCAATGAAGCTTCAAATTTTAAATGTTGTTAGGCATACACTACTTCCCACAAAAGATATCCATGTCAAAAATCTGTGGTAAAGACAAATTTTTCTACAAAATGACATGTTTGCCATCAAAGACAATGTTGTGCCATTCTAGCAACTTACGAGTATTGATAATGAGATTTTCAATGCAAGCAAACTGAGTGCCTTGGGGAACATATTCACCCTCAAATTTTTATAATTCTTTTCTGATCTAACGGTACCTCTTGTAGGGGCTCAATTCAAAGTTCTTTGAGTAAGTAAAATTTTCAGTCTTTTTTTTCAAAATCAAAAATTTCATTTTCCCTATAGGGTTTACACAGAGATGGCAGCCATTTTGAATTTCAAATATCTGTAAGTGTCAGTGCAGGAAATTTGTTTCTCTAGCACCAAACCTAGCACAATGACCCCTGATTTTTATTTTGGATTTGGTAAATGAATGGTTGAAAGCTTCAAAGTTTAAGTCTTTCACTTTCAAGGCACATACTACCGTTATGTGTTCTTGGCAATTCTTGCAAAAGTAGGCTCAGCAAATACAATATTCAAGACTGTTTCTCAGCCATATTTTGGGAGGGAGCTTTGGAAAGTAATGGCATCATGACCAATTCAGGAAGGGGAAGCTGCCTCTCCATCACCACCACACATCCTATTGCCATTGTGGTATATTCCAAGCGTTGTCTTTCACTGTAGATTTTGTGTGTTATTTCAGATAATGTTAGCCAGCACTCAGCAATGTTAGCCAGCACTCAACAAATACCAACAGACAATGACTACTGTAGAGTATCATCGTCGTTCTTTCTCAGAAGCATTCATTTTTCAAAAACAAAAAACCAAGTAGCTTATTATGAAATAGATGTGGAAGACACTCCGTCAGACATTTTATACTGAAGAATGGACTAAGATGGATGTATGTACAGACAAAGAAATATTTTGAATACTTTACTGTATGTATGATTTAATGTTTAATTTACAGATTGTCTTTTGAAATTGAAAAGGTATTACTTTATTACAATACACAAACTCACTGATTTTGAATGTTACTGGCAGTATTTCAATTATGTTTTGCATGATAAGTGAGGTGTATTTTTATTCAGGAAGTGGTATGCATGCGAACAGTTATTTTACCTTTCCACTTGATACATCAGAAAACAGTCACTGCATTTTTCATAATTGTAGATTTCAAACGGAGACTTTCAGGGCAAATGTTTTATTGTATCACGGAAAATCATCAAAATTTTTTACATAAGTGCATTTAAATATGTGTCACGTTTTGAATAAATACTTTGCAAGTGAACCATTGTCATATTTCAATCAGTGGAAAAAATATCGCTGACTTTTCAAATGAAACAAAGATAATAACAATAATGTCAACAGATGGCAAATATGTCTGGGTACTTCTGTAGAAGTGACAGAACTTACTCCCAGTGTCTGAACTGTTGAACCCATGTATAGAGAAAAGTGAATAAAATTATTACAACTTCATGCACCCAAGTCAAATGTGTGATTGTGCATTATTTAGTATAGCAGTATCCATTTTGAAATGTGTGAATGAAAGTAATCAAAGATGTTGTAATTATCCATTATTTGATCCATGTCTCAATCTTACATTGTCAGATTATTCATCTTTTGGCAATTCCTTCATTTTCTAATCACTATCATTTAATGTTGCATGCCATTACACTGCTTTACAAGGTACTGAGTATACCAGCATTGTTCATGTAGTACCAGTATTGATAAGAATTACAACTTTCTACCACAACCTCATTGATGAGTAACTGAAACTTCCATTCTAATACCTGACTTGACCAGAGTTTGTGAATTTTAGAAGAATCAAGTTGTTTGCCAATAAGCTTCTCATAACTGTATTTTAACTTCTGTGTAGCTTAGTTCAATGAACACATAGGTCTCTGCAGATTGTCTTACTTGACTTGCAACACAACTCAGCTGTATTGCATCACCCCATCAGTTTCAAATGAAACAGTAAAACACAAATGGCTATATTTAAAACTAATGTACAGGATCAAGTCAACTATGATACAAACAGGCTCAGTTATGTCATCAGTTATGTCACCCATTTCTTCATATATGGCCTCATGTGATGTAAAGTTATTGATCAAGTTAGCCAAAACATTTTGCATTTAGTTTTTTCACATACTGTCAACCAATTTTTCTCTAATTTCCTTTAAAATACAATACATTGTAGAATTACAACCATTATCAATGTTGCAACTCCTGTAGGAGACAGGCTTACAACCTTGATAGAAATATATGGCAGTAAAATTTCCACATGACAATTAGCTGACACAGCCTCAATGACACATATATGTAATTTTGCTCATTATTTTTCTATACTTTTCTTTGGTTAATATTTCAGAAGTATTGTTTTAATTATGTTTGCTTATTAAAAATAGAACATGTTTACAGACTTTCAGGAATATCATTTGAAGGCAATATTATGCCAACAATGAACCTGTTGTCACAAACATCAATTTTGGTTCTGTCAGAGTAATTTTTGACTCATCAAAGTGGATTATCCTAGCTGTTCTGAAATGGTTCTACGAATCAAATCCTTTCTTCCAATTTATTATATGTGACTGACAAAAATAAAATTTGGAAGTATAGGGCTCATTGTAACACGTTTTGTGTTTGTAGGCATTCCATCTTTGCTCAATGGCTGTGCATGATTTTCAAATTTACACCCCCCTAAAAAATAAGGAAATAAAAAATATGAAATTATGTACTTGTGCAAGGCTTGAAGTATGCTATAGGAAAATAAAATAGGCCGCTGTTGACAATCTCTATGTTGACAATACGAACAAAATTTCTTACAGTGGTATTGATCAATATATTAATGTTGCCAAAATATGTGTGGTCTGTTAGCCAGTATAAACCAACATTATCATAAAATCATGTTGAGATCTACTTAACCTACGATGGTAGTATTGTTGGTTAAGTAGATCTCAACATGGTCATCCCAAATTTAAGTCAGAACATAACACCAGCGAACGAGTTGTCTTCAATGCAGCGTGCAGCTAAAACAAGTGCAGCAAGTTGTTCAGAGGCATGCAGGATACAGTTGGGAGTAACTACCGGTATACACAGAATGAAAGATAGTGTAACTCAGCGTAATTGAGAAAAAGAAAAATTGGAAACAACAACAAAAATATGTGCTCGAGCAATTACCGATGATAAAACACAGCCAACACAAAAAAGAAAGCAAAGAAAAAGAAAAAGGGATTGAGTCCGACTGTTTTGGTCGGGCTGCTAGCCGTCGCCTATTCACGGGCGCGATCCCACTACTGCTCCACACGGGGACTTTTGTCTGCTGCGTTTCCGCCCTGGACCGGTCCGTCCCTCATTATGCGACCTGGTCGTCCCTGCCTCCGCGAGGCCGACCATATCGATGCCGAGCTTAGCGCGGACGCCTGATCTACATAGAACGACGACTAACAGGACCCCCGTCCTCAAGCCATCCAACAATCCCGGCCTCCAAGTAGCTAGATTACAGGCGCACGCCACAACGCCCAGCCGAAATTTCAGGGGAAAAATTCAATTCATGAATGTAGCCCTGCCATTTAGCTAACAGCTGGCTTTTATATGACGCCCTCTATAGACCATATGTTGACTCCTTTATTTGCGGTCAAAAGTTGCTATAGCAATACATTGCTGAATCACCGGTGGGTTTATAACCAAAGATTAACACTTCACCATTATAGCACAAAATTTACTACTCTTCTCTTTTACTAAGCCTTTATAAACTTACAACTACATCAATTACCACAACCAACAAATAATATCATGTGTGCATTTTGGGAAAAGAAAAGTTTAGATTTTTTACAGTGAAAAACAAATATAGCAATAACAAAATGCTCAATCCTTATTTGATATCAATTCCTCCGGGTATTTCAGTTCACTGCCAGTATATAATCGTTTTCACTCCATTCAAATGTTTTTAAGTACAATCATAAACTATTTTACCATCTGAAGTCATCTGTCTTGGTAAAATCGAAAACATTTTTTTCATGAGTAAAAGAGCAAAAGGACTAGAAAACAGCACAGCATTGTTCTTGGTTTCAGGTTTGTCACTAAATATAGCTGCATGCACAAAACATCGGACACTACTGCTGTAATTCAGACAAAATTTATTGTTGCAAGCGTGGCTGTTGTTGCAGCTTGTTGTCTGAGTCATAAATTATTGTGACTTTTAATATCGATTGTAACACTAGCAGGTTTTATTTTCATCGCTCTTGTTAAAAAAGCAGACAAATATTTAATTTTGCATATTAATGGAAGAAAAATGATATTATTTGCAAACAGCGCTATTTGATGTTCTTCACTTAATTGTTTTAGAGTATTACATAAACCCACGTCTTGACCTGGATTTACAGCAAATGTTAAGGTCAGAGTGGGAGTAATTTTCTCTCAGAGGTTTTATGAGGAAGAAATACTCAAGACGTTTTGATATCTTGAAATGATGAATGATTACATCATTTGTTTTTAAACATTTTTCAGTAGTTCTTTTTGTCAAAGTGAGTCTTTTAAGATAGTTTAAAGAACATGACTTTATTACCAGTACAATTTTGTTATATGTAAAACTATAATATTATGTTGCCATACATTTTTGCATGCACCAAGTATATGGAGTGCCTCGGTAGTCAACTATCTGAATGTCAGTATATTTGATAAGACCATAAAGAATACATTAGATTGTTCCTTGGAATCACCACTTCTACTTCGGCAAATTTGACCTTTTTATGAAATTATAGCCAATATATGTGTGTGTATTGCAACTTTCAGGGCATTTTTGCTATACATACATATTTTTACTTTTTTTGTTTTTGTTTTTTTGCATGTGTGGAAATGCATACAATATGTTTTATCAGCACTACCTGTATATTAAATGCCCCTATCATCGTGGATGGTTTGTAATATCTAGAATTAAAATCATCAGTGACAATGTAAATAGTGAGAGATTTTGCTAGTTTGTAAAAAAATAAACATTTCACTTACCACCTCTGCAGCCTTGCTAAAACATCAGAGGAACAATTTTTTTCTCTCTAGCCTGAATTCCAATACTTTTATGTGTAAGACAGGTTTTGTATAATTGTTATGTAAAAGATTATAAGAATTTTATCCAACAGGGGAAAAAATATATGATCTCTGATGAGAAGTCTTTCAAACATGGTGATTCTATTACACTTATGGACCTGTAACTTGAATCAATCAAATAAATTAAAAGTAATTAAAAGAAAGTTTGAACGTTAAATGTTCAAAGTGTATGCAAGTATCATATAATGACACTTCACACCAAAATATCACTTTGAATTCCAAGTGTTGAATTTCACGGTCACACACTGAGCAAAGTGTCAGTGGAGTTTTGAAAGGCTTAACACTTGTCATACATTTTGAAGGTTATAGGTACAATTAGGAACAGGTATTAGGAGATAATACTGGTATATAATGAGGACTCTCTTCCAAATACAAAATTAAACATCTTCTGCATCAGAAGAGGGAATGATTCTTTTCCTGCCTTTCTCTTTTAATAAACTTACGATTTTGTGGAAACAACCAACAGAATGAGCAAATCTATTTTTATCAGAAAAGACTTGTTCATAATAGGGCTAACACTGAATCGTAATGTTCATAATAGGGCTAACACTGAATCGTAATGTTCATAATAGGGCTAACACTGAATCGTAACACAGTCTCTCAGTTGTGCAGAAACAAAGAGCAAGTGGCAATTAACGTCAATTCCAAGTTTTGAGAGTACGTGTGCAAATACTGCGATAAAATGTAACATGATACCAACCACACATAGCTGGGTCACAGTATTATTGTGTTACATCTCAGCAATGTCAAGGTTAAGTTGGATGATGAATTTCAGTTACTAATTTTTGGCATGACTAATTTGCAAAAATATTTGTCATTTAATGGCATCAAAATGTCAGTTTGTGTGAGTTATGATATTCGTTATTCATACACAGGGAGTCAGATCATGGTGAGATGAAGGGCGTGACGTAAAAGCTGAGGGATGATCATATATTGAAGAGCGCCCTCTACGATAATACACGTCGCCCTATAGTTTTAGGGTGTATCCATATTGCTGCAAATATCGTGATAATATTGATGATTCACATGTATGATTAAACTTGGTGCTTGACTCATGAAACTATTATGCAACACTGGAAATTTATTTTCAGATTGACATTTTGGATACTGAAATGCCCTAATTTCCATGTTTGAGATTTCTCTTCAGGCAAACAATGTTCTCCGTATGTGGCCTCAGAATGAGTCATAATATGAATACTCATGTTTAATATTGTGCAAAGAGTAAAATAATCCAGACTTTTTTTTGAAATTCTAATGAAACAATCAGTATGTGCAAATGAAGCCTCTAAAGCTTCTTCAACAAATGTTTTTGTATGATGAAATATATACATGCCACAGTGTGTTGTGGATAGAATAGATTTTGTCAAGATCATGAAATTTTAGCAGTTTATCGATCATGACATTTTTAGAAGCTTATCAGGCGACAAATTTTGGCATACACAACTTGAAAATGTAAATATTACTTAAATGATGCTCAGTCTGTCCATGAGCTCATTAACTTGTGAAGAGAATTGAAAATTGAGGGTAAGTTGTAAAATGAAGACCTATAGGCGTTTATGGTTCACAAACTTGACTGGCCTGCACTTTACATTTAAATTTCGTTTTGAATAGTTTAACCTTCATGATATGTAAATATGGTTGATGGGCAGTAGTCATACTTCATGAATATTAATTTTCAATGTATTTTGTTTTCGTGATTCTGTGAAGTACACTAACTGAGCCTGTCTAGAACAGGAATATATTGCCATAGCAGCAAATCAAAAATAAATATAATTCTTGATGTCCATTAAATCATGTTGTTGCAAATATATTGATGTTATTCCAATGCTTGCTAAGACTGCTGTCTTGAAATTATGCAACTTTGTGGTACAGAGCAGCTATTTTGACACAACAACTGCTCTATCCCCCTAGCATAATTTGTATCTATTGTTGTCACTTAATTCCCAATGCACTGACCACTTCCTGCTTACGAGACCTTTGATTTCATTCATTGGTTAACTAGCTCATCCTGTTATGAAGGTCTCACTGTCCATTTAACACCAAAATCTCTGTGCTTTTCTTGCATTTTTTTCTCTCCATGCTGAGGATGGGGTAATCATACCAAGATTACCAAGAAGTTCTCGACAATGCTGAGGACCACTTTCATTGTATTAATAAACACCATCTACATACAATCAAAATGTTAGTCAGTTTCTCTCTGCTGAGCCTGGAAGGCAAAAGTCACTAGTTCCACATTGCTCCTTGCAATGTGTTCCCTGATATCTACTGTTCCACCCAATTTGAATAGAAATATCATTTAAATAAAGAATTAGATCTGAATCATAAAACAGAATGCATGAAAAATGGGTGTGGTGCAAAAGCTAAGCTAACATTTGTAACTCTTGGCTTAGCATATGTATTTTAACTAAACCAAGTGTTTATATATCGAAGGAAACTGCATCATATACTCTACACTGCAGGAATGTTTGGTTTTGATTGGAATATTTTTCAAACCCTGGGAGGAAATTAAACAATGTCAATACAGAGTTCTCACTTCGGGAGCAAATTTATTCAGTGTAATTGTAGAGCTACATAAATCCTGTACACCTGACAATGATGGTTCTCTCTTTGTGTTGCAAATTACAAAACTTGACTACAACACAGTAACAGATGAAAAATAAATTTAGGAAAACAATTCCAGGCAAACGGGAAGTTCTTGGCTATTCTTTTGAATTGTATTTTATCTAATTTGTTACAGAAAAATGTACATACAGTATGAAATTATATCTCAGATCAACACTTTTTCATGGAAATGCAATATGTAAACTTTCATTAGCATATACTGCTGAAATCAAAGGATTTGATTTGAGAAATTCACCACCAATCAGGAAAAACACACAAAAAATAAAACCAGATATTCAAGTCAGGTCAGATTTTAGGAATCAAATTTTGAATCTGATTTTGTGGTCAAATCAGACTCATCGTCCTGCCATCATGTTAACTCTAGGATGTCGGTACGACTGTCCTGCATTATGTTAACTCTACGATGTCGGTACGACTGTCCTACATTATGGCAACTCTACGATGTCTGTACGACTGATCTCTGTTGCAATTCCTCAATATCCTCAGCCTGTAGAACTCGATATCTCGTTCCTTTACGGACCTTGACCTTCAGTTTTGGTTCTTCATCAGTTGACACTCCAAGTTTTTGTCTCTGTTGTATGACCATGGCTTTCAGTAGAGGAGGCATGTCAGTTTCACTCGGCGCAAGACTAAAGTCCTTTATGGGGTCAGCATTGTAATGACAGAATTCTTTTTCTTCACTCTTTCTGACAAGACTCCATTCTTTCTTGGCTGCGGCACCTATCATAACTTCCCCATCTTGTGGGTAACCTGAAATGAGAAAGTGTTGACAAGATGAGTCAGCACAATTTGCCTATTTATTTTTCTATGGTTTTGCAACAGGTATACTTTAACAAATATGTATTAGATCATGTGATCCATTGGTTGTAGGGGAGGCTATGTGTGATTGATGTATGCATGAAACCTCAGCTGGGTCGCAAGTATTATGTTATGATACGTAAAACCTTTTAGTTCCAGGAACGACGTGATTCTTTCCAAACCCTTGATCAAGTATATGATCTCACTCTTGATTTTCACTCAATCCTGATTAAAATCCGGCGTAGAGATGGGTCAGTCTTTTACACAATCGAGTTGTGGACTATATTTTTGCAAGTGGACTGTGGAAATAACAACACAACACAACATAACAATACAACAACACATTTGCCTAACAGACAGATTCATCTCTACATTGGATTTAAATCAGACTTAGTTTCACCAATAGGTGACAAAAAATTTAACTGACAATTTTTTGGCTTGTGATTTCCTGTTTGTACCGTAACAATCAACTCCTGTAAGAAAATCTTGAGTCAAAAATTTTCACACTGACAGTATCACTTTTCTTGCAAGTGTAACATAAATAATAAGACATTTTTCTGGGTATTAGATTGATCAGAGTTGCTCTGCATATCACTATCAAATTATACAGAACACTGCAAGTATGATTGATGCCTTCTGTGATGTCCATTCAACCCTTGAACTGAACTGTGTTTGATATCTTTGACCTGAGCACATACTACATAGAAAATAAAATTGTTCAGGAAAAAAAAATGTTATTTGAAAGACAGAGCCGAGCCATCCTTCCTTGTAAAAGGGGCTATACTTGATAAATATTTACAATAACCTCCCACCAGGTCTAGTTTTGCTGTCAAAAGGACTGGATATAATAACAGCGTCCTTGCCTGGTTTATTTTATGGAATATTGGCAGATACAACCAATTGGTGTGATTGTGAAAATAAATGAACATGATTTATGGATGTGCTTGTGAACCAACGACAGCTACAGTATTTCTACCATTCTACAGAAGTTACATGCCAAACTTGCTATTTGACTTGGAATTAACTTGGGCTGGCCTTTTACAGCCTCCTCAATCAAATGATTTGAAAAAATAGAAGTGAGTAACCGACATACCATAAATTTCTCACCCTTTGCAATGTCATTCAAAAATTTGCAAATGAACGGTCAGCAAACTCTGACATTCTTCAGTTTGGTAAACATGAATACATCACATCACATCATATCAAATGGCCAGTGCTTCACGACAGTAACATTTACACTGTCTGTATAATATGGCATATTACACCACATGTTGAGCCATGTTGATCAAGGCTACAGAGTATGACCTTTCACTGGGTCAACGACCATGCACGCGATGAAAAGTAGAGCAACTTGGCTCATCAACAGAATAAGATAATACTCTAGGCAATTTAACCCTTCCACCACCATGGTTTCACCCAAAACCATTGTTATCAAAAGTGAGAGTGGACTTGTTTACAGGATATTGGGGAGAACAGGTTAATTCCTGTTAATCTTCCTGTATGGTTGATGTGTTTAGACAATGGGAACTAGGCTAAAATGCTGCTTACATATAAATATCATGAACAAAATTGTCATGCACGATACAAAAACAGACTTCCTACCTCTCCAGGTAAGCTTTCCCCATATCCTGCCACCATCAAGATTCTGCAGAAATAAATGAAAACAGAGAATTATAAAAAGAAACAAAGTTAAGTCAATCAGTTCCTCAGTATTTGTCAAATACGATATGAGAGTTTTCTGATGATCTGGTCATTCCTGATGCAATAACACCACAACCTAGATCCATGTTGTGCACTGCATGAAGTCAGTTCTACTAAAAGAAAACTTCAAACTATTGAAAAAGTACCACCCTTCAAAGGAACTCCAGTCTTACATTACTTATCATGACTTCAAAATAAACACAACTACCAGCATGTAAAGAAAACCCCATCTCTATTTCATTTGACAAAGTAGGTTTTATCACAAAGACTGACTCACATTACTTTATGGATTTTGAAGTGCAATGTGAGAGCTCAGTTTTGTTGTCAAGTACCCAGCCCTCATTCCGAAGGTTAAATCTAAACTACAGTGTTGACTCTGAAATGAGGTCTAGATACTAGTTGAAGCCCCATTAGCTGTATTGTTTTGGGGGTTTTTTGATAGGATGGTTTGAAATCAAATGCAACTTTATGTAAAAATGCTTGCTAAAGTGTTACCACAGAGCATTTTTCAAACATTGGCGACAAACGTATAACTTACACTTTAACAAGTAAATAATTTGTGATTTGCAAGTCATATACGGTCACAGTGAGTGCACAAAGCTGTGAACAATCCACCGAATCCATTGCTAAATATTGAAAAAGTTACGTTTTCACAGACAATATGCCTTAATAATGAGAATCGAACACATCTCTCCTTTGGAGCAGATTGGATCATATTTTTAGGAAGCGCAATGCAAATAGGGCTTTAATTAGTCTGTAACTACAGCTTGGCATCAGACATGTTCATAGTCGTACGAAATGAAAAAAATTTGTGGCTCAATTTTGCAATGTGAAATGAGTTTTACTCTGACTCATCTTCAAGTGTATTTGCTCTGAGCAGTACATAACCATTGATAGCATCCCTTGGACTTTCAAATACATATGTCACAAACAGAGAAGATAATTTTCTCTTTTCTACCATACACTAGAGACTGCCACCGTGACACATAAAATTGCACCATAAAATAACAGAGATCCACATTACCAATAAGCTCAATTGTTGGTAGATTCACTAATATTAAATAATGTAAGTCTCACTACTAAGCACAGGAATCCTTTTTCTAAACAAAGGATATTGACACTAAGTTTGAATGTTGTATAACCTAGGTGCAATACTCAATGAACTTGCAATGTGCTTCTCATATAATTATCAGTCCATTTTATTTCACACACTTTCCATCCAATACCTAGTAGGTCTGAATATTGATGTATTTGTTTGTTGCTGTTGTTTTTGTTGTTGTTGCTGTTGTTGTTTTGATCTAACTGAGAGCCTTGTGGAACCATCAAAATTTGAAAAGCGGCCAAAAATGGTAAGTGCAAAAAACAGGCACAAATGGGTTAGTACATCTGTATCAAAAGATCTGCAAAAGTTGCTAACAAGAAGATCTTGGGTGCATGGGAAGACAAGCGGACAGTAAATTCAAACAAGCGTAGTTCTAGAAATACCAGTATATACTGAGATGGAGATTGGTATTTGACATTGATATACTGTCAGCATGTAAGTGTCCACTAACTGATGATGGAGATTGGTATTTGACATTGGTATACTGTCAGCATATAAGTGTCCACTAACTGATGATGGAGATTGGTATTTGACATTGGTATACTGTCAGAATATAAGTGTCCACTAACTGATGATGGAGATTGGTATTTGACATTGGTATACTGTCAGCATATAAGTGTCCACTAACTGATGATGGAGATTGGTATGTGACATTGGTATACTGTCAGCATATAAGTGTCCACTAACTGATGATGGAGATTGGTATGTGACATTGGTATACTGTCAGCATATAAGTGTCCACTAACTGATGATGGAGATTGGTATGTGACATTGGTTTACTGTCAGCATATAAGTGTCCACTAACTGATGATGGAGATTGGTATGTGACATTGGTATACTGTCAGCATATAAGTGTCCACTAACTGATGATGGAGATTGGTATGTGACATTGGTATACTGTCAGCATATAAGTGTCCACTAACTGATGATGGAGATTGGTATGTGACATTGGTTACTGTCAGGATATAAGTGTCCACTAACTGATGATGGAGATAGGTATTGACATTGGTATACTGTCAGCATATAAGTGTCCACTAACTGATGATGGAGATTGGTATGTGACATTGGTATACTGTCAGCATATAAGTGTCCACTAACTGATGATGGAGATTGGTATGTGACATTGGTATACTGTCAGCATATAAGTGTCCACTAACTGATGATGGAGATTGGTATGTGACATTGGTATACTGTCAGCATATAAGTGTCCACTAACTGATGATGGAGATTGGTATTTGACATTGGTATACTGTCAGCATATAAGTGTCCACTAACTGATGATGGAGATTGGTATGTGACATTGGTATACTGTCAGCATATAAGTGTCCACTAACTGATGATGGAGATTGGTATGTGACATTGGTATACTGTCAGCATATAAGTGTCCACTAACTGATGATGGAGATTGGTATTTGACATTGGTATACTGTCAGCATATAAGTGTCCACTAACTGATGATGGAGATTGGTATGTGACATTGGTATACTGTCAGCATATAAGTGTCCACTAACTGATGATGGAGATTGGTATGTGACATTGATATACTGTCAGCATATAAGTGTCCACTAACTGATGATGGAGATTGGTATGTGACATTGGTATACTGTCAGCATATAAGTGTCCACTAACTGATGATGGAGATTGGTATGTGACATTGGTATACTGTCAGCATATAAGTGTCCACTAACTGATGATGGAGATTGGTATGTGACATTGGTATAATGCCAGCATATAAGTGTCCACTAACTGATGATGGAGATTGGTATGTGACATTGGTATACTGTCAGCATATAAGTGTCCACTAACTGATGATGGAGATTGGTATGTGACATTGGTATACTGTCAGCATATAAGTGTCCACTAACTGATGATGGAGATCGGTATGTGACATGATATACTGTCAGCATATAAGTGTCACTAACTGATGATGGAGATCGGTATGTGACATTGTATACTGTCAGCATATAAGTGTTAATAACTGATGATGGAGATTGGTATGTGACATTGGTATACTGTCAGCATATAAGTGTCCACAAACAGATGATGGAGATTGGGATGTGACATTGGTATACTGTCAGCATATGAGTGTCCACTAACTGATGATGGAGATCGGTATGTGATATTGGTATACTGTCAGCATATGAGTGTCCACTAACTGATGATGGAGATTGGTATTTGACATTGGTATACTGTCAGCATATGAGTGTCCACTAACTGATGATGGAGATTGGTATTTGACATTGATATACTGTCAGCATGTAAGTGTCCACTAACTGATGATGGAGATTGGTATTTGACATTGGTATACTGTCAGCATATAAGTGTCCACTAACTGATGATGGAGATTGGTATTTGACATTGGTATACTGTCAGAATATAAGTGTCCACTAACTGATGATGGAGATTGGTATTTGACATTGGTAAGTGATGATTTTGCAGTTCTTGTGATAGGCTAAGTTTGCTTGGAATATACATGTAACAATATTATTGAAGTTGAATTGTTGATAAATTTGGAGGTGTGTTTCAGGCACACACATGTATTCTAACAAAATAAGAAGATACAACTTACATTTTGCCTAAAATATGTTTATTGTACAAGTCGGTTGGAATACAGTAGGTGCTGTGATTTTTGGTTTTACTCTGCTACAAGCCAGTTTAATTGAAAATTGCATGGTAATCTTACTGTTGCAAATTTGCCAGTACAATTATTTTATCAGTACAAAACCCCTTATTAGTTTCAGTATGCACAAAAAATAGCCAATGTTCTAGACTATTTTATTACAAGGTGTGAAGCACCATTTACTGAATTAATCCTTTCATAAACCATGGTTTGGCCAAAAGCCATTGTTATCAACTGGGCTTATGTGGATCTGTTTACAGAAAATTGGGGAGAACAGGTTAAAATGGAAAGTTTTTGTGCATACCTTCAAAGTGAATTTATCAAAGTATTACCTGTTATGTAGAACTTTTAAGATAAAGTTCAGCTTTGGTCTGTTGGACACATGTCTTTCCGAACAAAGGTTGGGCAATCTAGAGAGACTGTACCATCTACCAGTACATGTAGTTTCCTTGGTTGATGGGATGCTATGTGAGGTTTTGTTCACTGTGAATTGCCATTGGCCGTTCCGTTCTCACTAATACTTGGGGACCACACAGGAAAAAGTTTGGCTACGAGTGAAGTAGTGTTATGTGTGTACCTTTTGGCGATATTTGGTGAACAAAAAGCCTCTAAGCAAAATTGATACATGTACATTAACGGCTTGGAAGTAAAAATAACCCACAAAATGTAGGATCAACACTTTACGCATATCTAGAATATCCGGCCTGTTTTGGTTGAACTTGACAAGCAAACACAATGTTGGCCTTTCTGTATCCAGTCATTTTCATATTGTTCCTGGGGATCTAAGGTTACAAAATCATATTACACTGTCTTAATAATGACATTGAAAATGGGAAACCACTAAGCACATTGTCCAGTCTTGTTGCTTTCCAAAATTCAATGAACCACATGCATTGTCTCTCCTGTGCAGACAATTCAATCATTGTAATAAAGAGGCATTTCCATGGTAATGAACTAAGGGGCTCAGGATAATCAATATTCACCTATGTCAAAGAAAACACATTATGCCTATTGGGAGGGGTTCAGCTCTACTTTGATTTTTGGGTGCAAATTTGCACTAACTATATGCCAGGGTTACGCCACCACTGTGGAAACCATGAATATACCTGATCCTCATTCCCCATTCATATTTTGTATTCAAATGTGTTTTTGTTGAAATATCTTTCAGCAGTTTAAACTCCAAACTACATATTTCAACAATTTATCATTTACTAAGAAAATTAAAATTAGAATTTATTGCTGACTTTCTGCACTTCAAAACTTTTGTTCGGGGAGAGGTAGGGAGGGGGATATGGGCCAAATGCGTTGAGTTTTGTTTACCATTCGCATGATTTAATTATCCATGGTCCCTAAGGTACTGGTAGTTAGTTCAATGATGGTATGTAAACACATGTACACTGGTAAATTTGTATACAGTATCTGTGCTGGCGTTTATGTTATACATTCCATATACAGTGGGCATCAATAACTTACAGAGGAGACACTACACATTATAATTTTGTAGTAATTTAGATGGGGGATATAATGCTGGACTGTGAACATTGGGGTCAGTAAACAATAGTCTACTGCACCAAGGGATTTGTTACTTCAAGAAGCACTCCCTAACATTGTCCACTGGAATTGTCAGTAACCTTGTTCACATCAAACTACAAAGACACTAAGGGTTCAACCTAACATGTTGACAATAAAATAGCTAGCACAGAATATAGCTGGTTGTTTTAAAACCCAGAAAAATTGAGCACTTCTTTGTTCTTTGAAGGGCTTGAAAGCAACCAATCACATTATACATTATGAAATAACTAATTTCATACAAATACTAATTTTTATTCAAAATTATGCAAGGACAAGAATGGTAGATCTTCAAAAGTAAACAACACATATGACACAAACATTTCTGTTCTTCCATAAACATGTACAATGAAACCTGTCTAAACCAAACTGTTAAGGGACTGAGAAAATTGTTCGGTTTGGAGAGGTGTTCAGTTTATAGAGGTCTTTTAACATACATGTAGAGTTCTGTAGGAATGGGACTTGGAAGAGGGTTCAGTTTAGACAGGTATCCAGTTTAAGCAGGGTTCAGGTTAGACAGGTTTCACTGTAAATGGCTATGATCTTCAACACACACAGACAACAAACTATCAAAGTCAGCTTTGTCCTTTAGGCTTACTTAACTGAATTCGACATATCAAGATCTTTTTGAAGATCTTTATGACTGTGCACGCCCAACCCCTCTAGAACTTATTAATTACTTTTGGCAAAAACAAATAATGTGTTTTGGATAAACTGGTCGACCATTATGTAAACCTGTCTAGCCTAACCTTTTCCGAAAGATAATGGAAAACTGCAAATAACTTCCCACACACTGAACTGTCAGGCTTCAAGACAACAGATCTGCACAATGCAGAGTATGGATGTACTTTGAAAGATGTATTCAACAAGGATGAAAAATTTCTCCCAAGCTGCCC
Organism: Ptychodera flava; assembly: GCF_041260155.1. Classification (NCBI taxonomy): domain Eukaryota; kingdom Metazoa; phylum Hemichordata; class Enteropneusta; family Ptychoderidae; genus Ptychodera; species Ptychodera flava. The sequence continues at coordinate 3,374,055 of NC_091942.1, read as the reverse complement.
TATTTCTATTGAAAGTGTGTTATTGATAACATCCATTTCATGTTCAGTTAACTAAATACTATATCTTGAGGTGAGTTTTTAGGATTCATGTGTTTTTCTGCCTCATTCATTGACTCAGTGTTGTTGTGTAACAGTGCACAATGTCTCCAGGTGAAGAGTAACCACATGGACAGATGTGAGAGGTGAACCAGTGGTGAAAAACTGTATCCGTTGAGAAAATATTCCTTTCGCGTTGGCGAGAGTGAACAATAGTGCCATGGTATGGGCAGCTGAGCATTTTGTTTCAATCGATTGTCACCTAAGAAGTCCATTGATATTTAGGGGTAGTCCATAGAGTACAAGAGGCCCCCAAAGAACAAAAGATTTTTCCACTAATCTGTACTCATCCTCTCACGTGTAAGACTGTCCCATAAATAAATGACCCCACGGGTTACAAATTAGCAGATCAGACCATGGAGCCATTGGAGGGTCTTCTAACAAGTCCAGCAGTCCATGATCTGACCATGGAGGTAGCACAGTGCCGGTCCTACTCAGGGGTAGCGCTAGGATTTCAAAGTTTTTAGCCACAGATTCCTTGTGTGGCGAATTGGTCATACATCTTGTTAGCCACACACAACTTTCTTTAGCCACACAAAACTTTTGTACAATAAAATCAAAACAAAAATATTTTAAGGTCTCATCTTGTTGAAGTGCCATAGACCACAGGGTGTTGTCTAAATGTCCGTTCCCAGGGGTGGGTAGGTGTTTCGTTGTATTGCTAATAAAGATATATTCTACCAACCTTTGGTGTTTTGGTCTTAAACTTAGCACTGCCCTTGACAATCTTGCGTTAACGTTTTATCAACATGCTGTATCTATTATCTGATGAGTTTGAGTGCCTAATTGGCAAAGTAAGCAAGGGTAAATTACTAAGCTGTGGACGCTGTCACCAGATTATCACCGGATTAAATTTGACAAAGTCAACAACGAACGCGCCAGTAAGGTATAACTGAAGTTATACCTTACTGGCGCGTTCGTTGTTGACTTTGTGTTTGGACCAACTGACATTAGTTTGATTCACGTACGTACAACATATGCTTTCGATAACTTGCCTTGATTTAATCGTGTCTCGTAGTCATACTGTGTTACAGTCAATCTGTTTTCAAAGTTGGATCACGTATTTTGACAAGCATACCAAAAGCGGTCTTTAGATAGAAAGAAACCACAAAGTATTGAGATAAAAGTTTCATGCCCGGTTTATTTTAGTTAAAAAATACAGTGTTTTCAATTGCCTTCGAACTCACAAAATACGGTTTCCAGTCATCTTGTGGAGATGCCACAGACACATGTCAGACGCGACGCGACGTAGGAAACAACACATAAATTTGTAAACAAACTAGGTCGACCGTCATTGTTCTCTCGCTACAAGCTGGATAAGGCTACGATATGAACAGCTTGCATGAGCTTATCGATTGTAAGTTGCTTGAAAATCAACAAAATACACTTCAGTTTATCTAAAATCTTGCAAATTTCTTCATCATACGCATTGAAAGAAAACCTCAATCGGGAGCGTTCAGCGTCACGCAATGATGGCCATGCTGCCATCCAACGCTACGTACGTTCAATTGCAATCAACTTGGCTAGCAAATCGCTCCATTTTTCCATAGAATATTATTAAAAAAGTGGTAAAATCTACCGTTTCTATCACTCAGAGAGCAATAACTGTGCATGATATAATCGTCTTCTATGTCTGAGTTGCGGAAAAGCTATCATAAGGTCTCTCGACTCTCGTTGTGAGTGCAAGGCAGCGGAGCAGCCGACCTGATTAAATATTCACGTAAATCACTGACCCCTTCTCGGAAAGTTTGCATAAATTACTGGAACTCTGTATCGTTAGGGTGGATGATGTCATTATTTTAGTCCTTATATGGTACTAAACTGGGTTCAAAGGGTAAAGAAAAATCTTTATGGCTTGTCGAGTTCGGCGGTGCGTACCCAAGCTGGACAGAACGCATAGTACGCAACCATTGTCGTGTATCGTAAACTTACGTGGCGCTGAGAGCGAGAGTATAGTCACATTGATTTCATCACCTGATAGTATCGCATCGTCCACCGTGAATTTGACCAGGGTCTTTGAGTTTGAGGCCAGTTCGCCACACTTTCATGAGCGTGGCGAACCAAGAAGACATTTTTAATGATTTTATTCGCCACCCAGCACTTTCTGTCGCATTTTGCGAATGTGGCGAGCGCTAGTGCGACCCCTGCTATTAATTACTGCCCGTCCACTGCCCGTTGGGAAATTAGCCTTCCAATTACTCTATTCAGTCGATATTCCAATACCAAAGACCACTTCTATTTATGAAAACCTACAATTATTAGTCCTCGACCAAAAAAAAACATGATTTTCAAATCAGTAGAAACGTTGATTGTATGATCGTTATTACCAGTCACTGTACTGCCCGTCACCATTTGAACACTGCCTGTCACTGTCGATTGAGAAATTGGCCTTCCAATTACTATAATCTGATGATATTTCAATATCAAAGATCACTACTATATATAGAAACCTACAAAATGATCAAAATGATAGTCTACAACCTGAAACCTGGAATTCAGAACCACAGGTTACACTGATCCAGACAGGTAGTAGATGGGCAGTACTGTGTTAGGACATGGACAGGCAGTGACTGGTGATATGACCATGATCAGCGTTGCTATTGGTTCGACAAACAACGTTTTTAGAGTCTTGGCATCTTATTTTTTTAGTATGTTTTTAAAAGTAGAAGCTGTCTTTGGTATTGGAATATCGACTAATTACAGTAATTGGAAGGTTAATTTCCCGACAGGCTGTAATTAGAAGCACCCACACAGTGCTACCTCCATGATTTGATCATTGAGGCAGCACACACCTTCGTGGTATCACCACAGTCCCACCCCGGCTGACTCGCAGCGTGTTTGCAAGGTTATATCTGATTGGTCGATTGTCACTATTCACAGCAACTTAGGGAGTTTATTTGTATTATTTAATTGTAACGGTAAGATTCTGCCAACCAATTGGATAACAGCTTTGAAATCGCTGCAAGTCCCACCAACCCCCCCCCCCACACCCCCCGTGTGTGGAGGGTCTGTGATCTGACCAATGAAAGTTATCGACAGAATATTGTCATTATTGATACATGAACTCGGTTGTATCAATATAGCCCATAGCGCTAAACTTAATGCAATTATCGTTGACGACAACTTCACTTACCGGACGACCACAGTCTATTCTCACTCGTGTTATAACATAGTAACTGGGCTCTGGATACAGCAAATTCCACCTCCGTCGGGTCACAACACGGCCAACACCAAGTCGATGACACTCCGTACAAATATTGAACAAGTTCTTCCCAGTGAAAAAGAACTTCTCAAATATCTCCTTTCGGTTGAATGGTGATAGATTGCTAACCAAATGGCGAAGGTTGCTTATTTTTCTGGACATCTTTGGCAGACTAGTAGAAAATTCAGTAAAAAACGTTATTCGGATATCACCACATGGAGGTCGCCATTTGCAATAGCATAGTGCGCACGCGCATGAACTGAGCCGTGTTTAACGTTTGTGCATTATATGTGAGCTGTGCAGCTGTTCCATGTTTACCCCTCACGGTATGCATTGGGCCTCCCTTTCACAAATGCACCAGTCCACGCACCTTGAACTGTTAAAGGACCACACCCTCACGAACACGGGTTATTTTACTATATGCCGGGCCCCGACGGCACTCCAAAAGACGAACCTAAAAATTGCCTTCCCATGAAGAAGAATATTCCAACATTTTACCCTATCTGTTTCTCTGATGATTTTTGCTGACTCACGTCGTGTGACGGTACATATTCTGTAGAAAATAAATATGAGTTCATCGCCATGTCTTCGATGCGTAGTTTTACAAAATATTTTGCGGAAATGTCCGACAAGGCATTTATTTTCTCTGAAGGTTCGAAGCATTGTGTACATAAGCGTAGACCAAACGGTCAACACAAATGCATATTTACAGTAAATGGTTACCATTGGCAACCCCATTACGCTTCAGAACAGTGTTAATATTGGAGAGACAAACTCATTAATAATTTGTTTATTCTAAATCGAGCCTTTTTTCTTCCGCGGGCTTTTCATGTCAGATAAATGACGATTGGAGAATAGGGTTTCTTGGTAACGAGTATAACGAGATGGCATCGCCAGGATCTCCGGAGTTGAACGAGAAGGCGTTCGACTCACAACATGTCTTTATCCGAGAGAACCAAACTACCATTTATATTAAATATTTATGACCCGTTTTTTTCAATGTCAGAATTAACACAATATCACCCAACACCAAAAGTAGATGTTTTCATAATACTAATATCACAATATATATTTACATTTATCATGCGTTTTACATTCTCTCTATTCGGTTCAAGGTAGTCCAGTGGCCATAACAAGGTCTATCTTCGAGAAGATAAATCAGATAAAATATCATGAGAAATGTACTGTCCGCTATTTCTGAAAACAAATGCTATTAGTGAAATTGGAGCACTGGAGTGCCTGTTTTCCAGCTTGAGGCTTAACATTTCAGCTTTGATAGATGCCGTGCAATAGCAATAGTGTTGCTGAGAGCTATATAAGCTTATGTACTGAAGACGCTTGAAGGTGGTGTATGCAAGGGATCCACCTGTATTGTGCGAGCAACTGCCAAAGTGTTACTGGGCGTCATCATTTACGGCAAGGAGGGGGGTTTGGGGTTGGAGGGAATTGCCTCGGGCATTCAGAAAATTTGAGTTGCCCCCTTCCAAACGTGCGAATTTTCAACGACCTTACCAACTCGATGTACATACATATACATATATTTGTATATATATATATATATATATAACCGTACACTCTGTGCCCAAGTTCAGAGGTTGCCATAAAGCCATTATGGTGATAACCGGGAGGGCACATTGTATACATTTTGTATATATATATATATATATATATATATATATATATATATATATATATATATATATATATATATATATATATATAAACTAATTACTACAAGTACAAGGTAATGATATTTAGAAATCTATTATATATATATATATATATATATATATATATATATATATATATATATATATATATATATATATATATTATATATATATATATATATATATATATATTGTATTGTATGTTATTATGTTATTATGTTATTCAAAAGTGATAGGGTATATTACACCTAATAGTTGCTGTCTTGCACTAAGCCTCCGTAAATGTTAGCCTTCAATTTATATCAGATTTTTCATGTATCCTTCCTATGTGAAAATTATATAATCGAAAACTCATGCATTTGTCTCTTATTCTTATGAGTGCAGTAACCGTGCTACGAAATGTTGGAGAAACTTTAAGATGGTGGTCTACTAAAAAATTAAAAGTAAAGTCTTTTTTCTGATTTCTGTATATGTTATGCTCTGATTAATTATAAGCTTAACAACAAATAAACAGAAACTTGGTTCCCATCCCTGAGTTTAACAGTCCTGAACTACCCCCATTCTACGTTCCTGAAACACACTTTTTTCTCATATTTTGATGATTTTAACAAAGACAAAGGCGCAAACTTGTCAGAGAGTAGGGTATGTAATTTTTGTTAATTTTTAATTTTTGCATATGCTGTGTAGGATACAGTAAGAATACAAGAAAATTACGAGAAAAAGTAGAATTCTCACCTTACTGTTAGAGATGTATAACTTTAAAATACGCAATATCTTTTGACTTGATGCGCTTCACGCTGCTTTAATTTATAAGACAAGTTTTAGCCCTCAAATGTGAAGGGAGGTAATTCAGACTGAAGTGTAACGATTTCCTGCAGTGTAGAATTCTGAAACTATAAATGTCTTTCAGATTGTACTGTTGTACGGGGGAAATATGTGTTACTGAGCACACAGAGGGTATATTATGTGTGTTACGGAGCACACAGAGGGTATATTATGTGTGTTACTGACCACACAGAGGGTATATTATGTGTGTTACTGACCACACAGTGGGTATATTATGTGTGTTACTGAGCACACAGAGGGTATATTATGTGTGTTACGGAGCACACAGAGGGTATATTATGTGTGTTACTGACCACACAGAGGGTATATTAAGATATATTTATCAAAAGAGCAAAGAAAACTGCCAAGTCAGCAGTTTCATCGCAATTTCCTTGACGAATTGTCTCTGAAGGGTTACACTTTTGCATATGAAATGTATAAAAAAATCGATGAATCGTAATGTCCGTTACCATGAACACGATTGGAACTAATTTGGGATAATTGGATGATGAAGTAATGTCTGTTTGATCTACAAATGTAAGCTCATCTGCTTTTCCTTTTAAGTTATACACTTGTTTTTATGAGTATATTGTGATATTGCAACATTAAACTTTAGAGCACCTAACACTTTTGAGAAATTTGAAAAATATGAAGATCCAATTACCCAAATTAGTTCCAATCGTGTTCATGTTTCATACGCACTTTCAAATACATGTACACAGTGTGTGAGAAGTGCCTCTTTGGATTTACTAAAACCCTGCCGCATTGAATTAACATAATGTACACGCTTTACCCGATATATGCTTCAGTGAGTAGTCGTCTGTTTGTGCAAAATCTCAATTGTTGTATTCGAGAAATAAGACGCACTCGGAGACGTTTCCGTCACCCGTTCGTCTCTTGAAAATCACGGAACCTGGAATCTCTGGTATACATTACATTTGAAACCACGAATACATGTTTGCTTATTTTTATTCATGGAGAGACTTTTACTTCACATATATAGAATTTCAAAATTAATAGACGCAGTAACGTTTAGTCATACCACACACCGAAAGGAGGCTAGGAGCTGGTATGTTTGAGTGAGTTTCAATATTATTCACTGATGTGATGTACTTTGTTCTGACGATGCTGTTGTGCTAGAATTGGTTCAAGTCTGTGATTTGTGAATGTTTGAGTGTAGTGAACGCGATGATATGTGTTCTGTTTTCATGTAATACGCGTGAGTGGGGTGAACGCGATGAGTGGGGTGAGACAGGGCCGGGGAGTTTCTCCCGGAATCACTAACTCACTACTGCGCAGACTCAAAGGTAACACGTTCAATCTCTTGGAAAACCTGGCCTTCCAAACTCCAATAGGTTTGTATGAAATGGGAGGGACACAAGAGAAACTATTACAATTTATTTTATTTTTAAAAATTCACCGACTTGAACCAAGTCTACTTGTCTGCCGCTGGTAACTCATTACTGTGAACATAATAAACTGTGCAAAGATTGGGGGTGGCGCCAAGAGTGTGAAATCTATATCATTGTACCCCATTTCTCTTTTTGTTGTTTACAAACAAGTATCATTCGATAAGCTGATGGTGAAGGCATGGTGGGCTAAACTGAACGGATTGACAGATCAGCGGGAAATTTCTAGAGTGGATTTCGTTTTCGAAATGTGAGGTTGCGAAAAATTATGTAAACAGTGGTGAATACTGGTGGGCAGTTGCCATATGGTCGCTGCATCTCACACCAGTTGAACTATTTCGTCTAAAGTTGCAAGATAGAGCATAAACACACAGTAGTTGTAGCAATATCCAAAATTCAACATAATGACATATCTTTCAAGCTCCTGAGTTTATTTAGTTGTGACGGCTATACGTGCGTTCTCTCAGCAACATTCCAGGGATCGTATTAACACTTTTAAGAAGTTTCTCCCTCTGAGTAAGCTCTACACCAGAGTTGATTAGTCCCCAAGGAAGGTACAGCGAATATCGACAAGTTAAAGGTGGCTATGGTCAGTTGCGAATCAGTCCCCTGGGCAAGTGTTTTACTACAAGCTCCAAGCTAGGGCCAAGTGGTCTGCTTCGAGTTTTCCTTTATCTTTGGACTTTATCGCATGTCACATGAATGATAAATTTTAAAGCTTTTGAAGTTTTACCAGTGAAAAAGAACAGCAAAGACGAACACCAAGCGTTGAGCGATTGTCCCTATTGCAAAGTAGCAAAGTTTAAGTGGGCATCACGGCAGTTAACATGTAAAGGCCCTGTGTTCAGTGGAGTAGTGTGTGCACGGACTTTGCATGCAGTCGGCGTCCCGGGCCGTGTCCTTATCGTAAATCATGTTGCACGAATGGGCCAGTATTTAAAGAGCTACTATCGACATACAATAATACCAAACAGTGAGTATTCTATTCAGATGAGATGTACTGTTGATTTATACCCAAACAGCGACAGACGATGGAGTTGGATTAACTGTGACCGCGTGACCCCTCTCCCAGCATGAATTATACCAACGCCCCTCCGAGTGTCCCCAAATGATCTTCTCACGCAGCGGGGAACGGGTGCACTACCCGTATACGCTCACACATGGCAGCCTAGTTTATGTTACTTCTTTCAGGATAAACGATCTCTCTTCCTAGTTCGTTTTATGTCTTTTTCCATGCAGTATGAATAACACAACTCCATCGCCGGTGGCCAACAGAAGTGCCCGCAGTGACGGTCATTACGTTGCTCACAGTGCTGCACGATACTCGACTACATCAATCAAATGAATAGTGCAGGCAACAGTATCGCACAGAGTTAGCCTCTTTAATTTCCGACCTGAAATCCGAGGTGTATGGTTGACTGAGTATCAAGTAACAGAGAACTATGACCTCCCTGGTATTATTGCTTTCTTGATCCGGGCATTTTGCACTCTTTTGAGCTACCCCCTTCGAATGCTTTATCTGCGGAAAATATAACGATGTAGCTGCAAGGAATATTGAACTGCCATCCGATCGCCGTTACGAGCATTTATGCATTCGAGCGCCATTAATTTCCAACATTCTTCTTTGCTTACGATTCACTTTTTTTGAACAAGACTGATATTGACAAAGATTTGAAACTCATGACACAACGAACACATTCACGGACGCAATATTTCTGCATGACATGAAATGTGTATGCAGAAGGCATTTTAGATCTTTGCAATATTAAAGCGGGATATCGTTACTCTAAATTTTACCAAGTATGTTGCCTCCTCTGCGATTCCATTTTTTTTTTTTTTTTTTTTTTTTTTTTTTTTGCTTTATCGGGAAGGTAAATGACCTAACAAGGAAAATGCTTTCGGACTTCGTGATAATGTAAACAGTAGACTGTCTACGAACAAACAAACAGAAAACCAAGAGGCCAGACGCGCTAATTCATCATCGACTTTATCATGATTGCCCAAAGCTACAACAACTTACCGTCAGTGATATCCTGAAGAGTGTACCATTACAGTTTGCGAAGAGCTTGTCGAAAACAGGGAGATTCGTTGTGTTAACATTGATTAAAACCTTCCAGCTTTTCTTCTGTCTCAGAAATATATTGGCTAAACTTAAAACTGGAAAAAAAAATGTGAAACAGGGTTTGGGGTGATACATGCACTGTTAAATCCGAAGAAAATGCCAAGTTTTGAGGGCGTAAAATGATAAGCTTATGGACCATTCTAGGCACCCCTCCAATGATGTAATGGTTCAACCCTAATTCATCGATCGGTAAAACGTCGCTTTAGGACATCTCACATGTAAGATTTGGAAGAGTGCCAAGTCCCCTTAGTCACAATGTTAAATAATAAGTTTAGCATTTTACGAACTGTTTTACACTCTGAAAATTCACATTTGCTATTTCATCATTTTGAATTGTGAACAGTCTAGATTAGACGCTAGTTTTACTGAGCAATATGCACAATCTTCTGTTAAGCTGCCATTATTATGAATTGTTAATCATCATCGTTGGTGTCGCCTTACAAAGTTAGCAGTTTTAATTTCCGACCGACATTATAATGTCAAATTGTCCAGCCTCTCTTTCTGAGCAACCGTGACAAATGGTGTTAATCTATGGAACTAAAATGAGACGTAATTGTTTTCAGATGTCCCCGTTGCTGAGATGAATTACATTTTAAATTCATGGAACAAAAAACCTATAGGTCGCAGAATAGGACTTACTACAAATGCATGCAGATTCTGTAATCGAATTATTATGTTTTGGGATTTTTCTTTGTATGTGATATTCCCTAGTTTTATAGTAGTCCGACGTTTCACCTGACGGTTACTGATTACATCGGTTTTTGTTGACCTTGCCAAACATTACTGAATACAGAATATATTTCCTTCACCAATTTTCTGCAAATTAAATCAGTCCGTTCTTCGGAGACCTCGCAACTCGAGTGTTCCGAAAATCGGTCGTGCCACTTTCAAACGCAATAGACGGTACAATAAAGTCTAAAAATAAGCACTACAAGGTTTACTAGTATCGCCGTTACAGGGTCCTTCATGGTTCACCCGTCAATCGGCGGCAATTTGCGTATCTGGGCAGAAACACTCATCTCCTTAATTGTCATAACACGGCGGTATCCTCGATGCATCTTACAGTTTTTATTATAAATACCCTAGACAGTCCATATGGCAAGAAGTCATCGGCCTTCTCCCAGACAGGTCAACTCATCCTGGGGCAAAACTTTTGTTCTCGAACGGCATGGTTTCTCAGGTGCAGACTGTTTACTTCGCACTTCAGACACCAGTGTCTTGATTAAGCATCGATGCCTTGACGATAGAATGGGATGTGTTTTTTTGTGTGTTTGGAACAATGCAGCAAATGAAAGACTTGTTTCCGCAATGTGCACCCGGTCGGTGTGTTTGGTTTTCAGAACAATGGCATGGTAAAACGTCAAACAAAGCAATGACAATGTTGCCATACAAGTCCATACTGAGTAAGTGCATATTAGGCCTACAAGTGAAAGAAAGTAACACTGGGCATTCGAATAGTAAAATTGGTCCATTGTGACTACCTTTCTTTGTAATGTCATTGGAAGAGAACAAAGGATGTAAATAAGTTCGCTTGACAATTTTATTCATCTCTCTCTCTCTCTCTCTCTCTCTCTCTCTCTCTCTCTCTCTCTCTCTCTCTCTCTCATCGTACACGCGCGCGCTGACAGATGAGTGACAAATATAGAAATAACGGACGACGCGCTGACCATTAACGTTTATTTATGGGCGCGGGCGAGAGGAAAGCCAAATTAACGTGCTCGGCTTGTCAGCGCGTCGTCTGTTATTTCCATCATATTATCAACGAACCCCGAAAAACTGTCAAAATTTACAAATATTTCCCGTGCGAACGACAACGGGGCCCCAGAACCTGTCAGTGAGTAGTGCGCGCGCTGCAAAAAATTTGCAAATCCGGAGATTTTTTGAAAAAAGCGTCTAAACTTGGCCCACAAATGCTCCATTTTATTTTGTGGTTGATTATGATCTTTGTACAAATCACAATTTTCGTTTTAGCCGTAAAGTTACTATGTTTACGATATTATTCATATTCACGGGCATGAAAACAAACCATTACTGTGTATTGAGGGCAGTCACGTGGTTCAGCTCGACCAATTAAAACGCGATGAACAGGGCATGTAATATATGACATTTATTGTGAACAGCCAAATTGTTTCGCGTTCTCTCGTCGATGCTTAAACAATTTGATATATTTCCTCAAATGTGATAGTCATATTCCAATATTTGTCGATCAACAAGTACACGATATCTTGCAAAGACACCATGCAGGTACGCATCGGTGGTGTCCTGTGTTATCAACTATGCAAGGAAACTTGCCCTTTCAGAACTGCATACTGATGTATGTTGATGTATGTAAACAATATAATGAATGAACTTGATGTTGCTCTAATGTTTGTGTGGTTATATTCTAATGTATGTAGGCCTGCTCACCGCAAATTTCCAAATACCCATGTACAGCATAAGAGGCGCGTAACGTCTAAGTCAATTACTAAAGAAACGCCAATAGCTGGACTCACATCCACTTTTTGCGGAGAACTTTTTTTTTGTGTGGCCTCAAGTGAAAATTATGATTGGTCATCGTAATTGCTGTTGACCGAGTGTTTTAATAGTCTTTCTGTCAAAAGCAGAAACTTTGCCCCTGAGCATGATATTATTTTTTACTGCCGTGACGTTTGTTCCTAGAGCATCTTCGGAAAATCGCTGGACCTCAACACTTTTGTAGTCGTTTTAGAGATGTTCTCATTTGGAAGAAATTTTCAATAACTTAAGTGACTACAGTGATGACGACAAATGAGACAATTGTATTTTCTGGAAATCGCCCATCCGAAAATTTCAAAGCTGTTCAATAAAGATGAAAATAACATACTCAATACAATCTTATCCTTCCTGAAGGCCTACGATAATTTTCTTAAATTCTGTTAAAAACTAGACATCGAATGCTGTATCGAATTGCAAGATATGTGCTCCTTGATTGAAAATAACAGGTTTTATAAGCAAGGCTGCTAGATGATGCGGCAAGTTTTCAATCGGGTTCAAACTCACAACATACGGTATCCAGTCACCTAGCGGAGAAGCAACAGACAGAACTGCCAAATCCAAATAACCATCTTAATTTGCTACGTCGATGTTGTGTCGCGGTAAAAGTTTCATATGCAGTATTTTAATTCCTTGTTTATCTAGGTTGTGATGTCTGCCTCTGTGTCGTCTGCTATTAATATCCTTGACTCTTTATTGATAAGTCTTTGTTGAGGTTGGTTCTCGAATGAAAAAAGTTTAATTAATTATATGGTATTGCGCCCATAATTGATTTGGACGAGTGCAAATTAATGAATTCATCCGTTGATATCGGCGAAAACTTCCAAATGACCCGATATATATAAAACCAATGAAACAAAACCAAATCCTGCAAACCGTTGTCGACTATATCAATTTAAATTCTACATGGTAGATTTTTTGCGCTTCAACAATGTACCGATTTTCCATACGGTGACATAAATTCGTAAAAAGCTTATTTTGCCCCCTTTTGTAATAATAATTATAACGAAGGTACGCAACTTTATAACGAACTGTAGACACCATTTTGGTTTTAGGTTAGAAGATCCGAAGAAAGATTCGTTTTAAATCTATCCGAACATATAACGCAAAGCGGTACGTTTGTGACGAACACAGTCACAGTGGTGAAAGTCACGGTTGGAATCATGCCAATTTTATCTGACATTTGTCAATTTAATGAGGTTCAAGTACATCGTCGGTTTGACCGGACAATTACGACAGTAATAAGGCGACTGTCTCATTTGCCCCTGAGCAGCGATATTAAATGCTGGTGCACGCACCATGTGTCCGTTTACATTCATGTCGTTATCAAACAAACATGTAAATCATATTTGATACCACACAGCGAAAATTAAAGTGGTAACAGCACAAAAATTGGCAATGGCTTTATTGTCAACCGACCTATTTAGCATATCATTGTCATAATAACCTTGGTTTTGTGACTATTGACGTGAATATGACGCTTGAAATATTATTTAGGGCACTGAAAAATGTCAGAATGTCTGACTTTGTATGCATGACGAGTATTGAATTGCCTGCGGTCCTTAATAAGAACTGAATATTAAAGATGTAGAAACAATTTGCTGGCCCTGAAAAACTAAAAATAAAACTCCCAAGGATGGTGACAGAATAACATTGGCTGGTTGTAATGAAGTGTGTCACGCACACACTATTCCAACGTTGACGGTGTGATTTTTCTCCATTAAAGGTTTAGCTGTAGCCTCACGACAGAGAAGGTTTCGGTACAAAGCCGGAACAAACACGAGACTATTGCACGGCTAATGGAGAGGCTAATCTACTGAGACAGGTCAATCTGGAGAGTTAATCTTGCCTGGTCTGACGGCGATGTTTCTTGTTCACAGTAATTTAAAGCGTTCCGAATTACACAGTTTATTTAGCTTCAAAATTGTATTTATAAGATTGTAGTGGCCACAACCCCAGCCTACCCCGGGCCAAAACCACATCTCTGTCGCAACGAAGCCGATCTTTGCATGTGACATGCAAAACGTAATTTTGCAAAACGTGATGTATCATTGTGATAAAGCAGTCAAGCGTACAATCGCAGTAGCTCTTGATTCCCGGCCCTGTAGCTTGTAGACACAAGCATCCCCACAACGCAGACGGGAAGTGCCAATGCAATGGGATTTCTATATTTGTAATAATCCCAGACAGTAGATATGAATGTCAAATATCGCCTTAAGTCACTGACACATGTCTGGGTATCGGTGACTCAAAGACTTCAGAAAGATCCTTGGCCACCGTACGCATTTTACTAGTCACACAGTAGCAAGAACACGTTAATATTATCGATCACTGAAATTAGATATCTGTGATTTAACAACGTCTTTCTTTTCTACATTTGGCTATAGACAGTTGAAGCGAGATCTCGCTGCTTGATTTGGCAGTGCAACTTGTAGCCCAATATTGGATGCGAAAGCGACATCTTTCGATTTTACATCGCAACACTGGTGGAATGTGGTGTTTGCTGTTATATAACTGATACTACGTCAATCCTTTCCCAGTACGAAGTTTTAAATCTGCATTTAAATCAGTGAAAATAAAGAAAGACGTTTAATTCGACCATTCCAAACAAAATCCCTACTTTAACGTGGATTTGCACAATGGTGGAAGAATTGTCAAGGGATGGACAGCGGCCAGGCTCAGTGAACTGTTTCATTGACGTCTTTCCAAATGAACTGTTGTCTTTCTTTTCAACAGTCACTACAAGAGAGGTTTTAGATGATGGCAATAAATTGTTCCGGTTGGATCCTGTCGAGTAAAATTACATCTGCATGGTGATCGAGGGACCGTGGTTTTTATGCCTGAATTTTTCACGGAGAATTGTAATCATTCAACGAGAAAACAATACGCCACATTTCCAATCAGCGATATAATAAGAAAACAGCAGGGATCCTTGATTTCGTGATAAAATTATTTTATGACGTAACAGTGAAAACGATATGTAGAAATTTAATCGGATATTAGAGGCGCCTTGTTCACTTTTAATCGCGTTTATTGTAATTGCTTCGGAACTGTTCAGAGAGACGACATTGAGAGCCGGAAAGAAAAATTGAAACTTCACAAATGAGAAAACCTATTTCTGTGGGGCTGTACTTGTATTTTTTATCTTGCGAAAATTTCTGTTTGTTTGGTGAACTCCCGGCGTAACGTTTGACTTGATGGTCAAAACAGTATAAAGGTTCTGACACCAGATTTCATCTTTCCTCGCCTTGTGGTATCTTTCGCATAACAAACAGAGCGACTCGATTGGCTTGCTAGCTGTGACAGAATGTTGTACATACACAATATCCAGTGGCGGGGGCCATGTTGCTACCAGCTTCTCGTCAGGCATCGACTCGTGCGGGTCATCTCAGCATCTGTGTGTTTATAGAAGATGGCGGTTGATGATATCTCACTCAAACCACTTTCGCACATGACTGTTAAACACCGAGCTAATGAGGCTGAGATAAAAATACTATAACGTGCCAATGTACACAGTGGGCAAATACTAACAAACACGGCGATTTGTGAAGGGGACAAACACTGTCCAGACTGTTTAAAAAACTGTGAAACCAGCACAGACGAAGTTTGTTTCTCCCTGTCGTTTGAAAACATTGTTGAGTAATGATTTGTGTTCACAAGGACTCTGGTTTCGCTACTCCTCTTCGGAAGGTGAAAGAGTGCATCTGGCCCCAGTGTTTAATCACTGAATGGACATTGGCAATAACACCATCCCCTCGCTCTCAATCCTCAACCAAGACTTGGAATTCAGCCATCCAGAGCGAACGGGCATCAATGTAGTGAGTCCATTAAAGCGTCCAGGCGATGCTGCGAATGAACACTTGAAGCGGCATGATATGGCATGAATAAACTGTGTACCGATAAAATTACAGAGATGAACTTCCGCAATGACGAACCACACCTATTTTATGAGGAACATCTCATGTATTAACAAGCTGCGATCAGAAGATTGTGATTATCTCGATTTTTAAGGGGGTTTCCTATATAAATACAAAACCCTTAATAGGAATTTCCTTTGGTCCGATGGCTACATGATATGATATACAAGTCTGCTGGCCATAAATTATAAAATTACGCTGACTTGTAAACGTCGTGTCACAGTATACAGAACGTATTAAAACAGTTAACGCCTGGTTCTGTGTAAACATGATACACTGTCAGCTGCTCGACGTTTAATCATAATTTTTGTGTTTGTTTTTCGTGTTTTGACATCATCAGGCATGAGACTGACGTCATTTTCTGTGAAGGTATATGTGAGCAAAATGAGACAAGTTTATCAAGTCAAATGTTATAGTTTATATCATTATTTGGTTTTAATTTGAAATCCTTCTGGTGAAACCCTTGAACTCTGTATGGTGAAGCCCCGTTGGCAAAGTCATGCCTTTTCCTAGAGGTGTCACGCATTTTGCTGTAAAGGTCCTTTAGCAGTAACTTTTGATGTGTTAGTTTTTATGTCTTTTTTTTAATAAAATGTAGATTCTTGTTCCACTTCCAGAATTGTGCTAAAATACACAGTGTTCGGCTTGTCAACACAGCCAGTATAAGTACAGTGTCATCGTTGAAAAATGAATTCTAGTCCAGACTGGATTTCATTTGTCGCTGACAATACGCGATAGTTAACACAATACGATGTGTTTATGGCTACACATGTCAACATAAGAGTCAAGAATAAGAAAAAATATCAAAAGCTATTTTCTCTGACTTACTTGTACCGAACCTTCGATCGATAATTTTTTTAAAAGCAAAATTACATGTAAATTGCTATTGAGAAAAATGAACTTGTACTTTGTACTGAAAATCCGAAGCATAAACAAAACCAAATGTTACTCCACTTTACGGGTTAACCACTGGCAGCGGATAGATAAGAATGCATGGAGTGTCATAAAAGTGACATATGGCAAATTGATCCCCAAAAATAACCCAATGACATCATCGGACAATACAACCCACTTGTCAAACTGCAAGGTTTCAACGACGGGAAAGTAGGGAACCGTTAGTAAATAACATACTGATTAGATTCTTTTGTTTTGCATGCATGCTTCAGTAAGCCTATCCGAGTCTCAATGGACAGTGGCTCACCTTCAAAACAACTGGGATCACAATGCAGGGAACTGTGGAACAATCACGGAGAACTACCTTTCGGCAAATTGTATGTGCACCTTGCACTTGTCTCACGATGACTGTTATTTTCAAATTTTCCACGGCGTGCTCGATCTTGTTGAATGCTGATTGCTTCATTAAACCAATCAACTTTCATTGTGGTCAAAAAATCGGAGATAAGGGGTCTTAAGTTTGACAGTGAAACGTGTTATGACTGTACATTCTTATCAGGCTAATGGCCTCCACTGTACAAAACCGTTAAAAACAGTGTCACCCATTAAATTGTGGCCGTGCAATGTCACAGGGATTAAACTGTGATGTCAGAGTTGCTTTTCTGAAAGACTTGCAAGATTTTTCAGATTCTTGCGAGCCACTGAGAGCACACTGGTAGGAAAGTGACTCTCTACTTTAAAACAACAGGATTTAGCACAAGCATACTCTCCATACACCTGTTACCAAGACATGCTCAATTTCATGTTCAAGTAGTTGAACCATCTGATCAG
This sequence comes from Ptychodera flava, assembly GCF_041260155.1. Taxonomy (NCBI): domain Eukaryota; kingdom Metazoa; phylum Hemichordata; class Enteropneusta; family Ptychoderidae; genus Ptychodera; species Ptychodera flava. The sequence continues at coordinate 3,356,578 of NC_091942.1, read as the reverse complement.
TGTTCAGTGACAAAACACACCGTTTGCGCTGACAGTTACTTAAGAAAGGTCCTATGAGTAGATGACAAGTTATACAACATTTCCAAATGAGAAATTACATATGGGCTACATTGCTTTGCTATGTACACTGTACTGGTTCTTGTACGTGTTCCCTTCTCAATTCTATTCTACAGAACACAACTGTGAAAACAAATGCTAAATAGTGCCACGCCACTCCATAGTAACTATGGCAACAGCTGCAAAAGAGGAAAAGAGCAAAAGAGGAAATTTGGACTAAGTTTGCACATGCCATCCAAGCCACTGGGGCACTGACAGTTCAACCTGCTTCAATTGTGCTACAACAACACAATTTGTCACATCTCACAAGAATTACCCCACAACAGATCCCGGGCCATAACGCCAACCAAAAGAATTCAAACAAGTTGGAGAGCGGAAATAGCACACTGGACAAAACCATATGCCTGGCTGACATCTCATTAAAAGTTGAGCAGTAAGAGACTGAGAAGACAGCTCAGTAAGTTGTGAAGGCATGCATGCATCCTAAATGCCACCTATGAATCATGCCCTAGTCACTCTGATATATGCTCACAAGTGCTATTTCGGGAGACATTTGACAGCTCGCGCTCTCTCTCTCTCTCTCTCTCTCTCTCTCTCTCTCTCTCTCTCCAAATGAGAAAGGATGAGAAAGGAAGGTACATTTTGGAAAGTTTATTTCTTTTTGTGGTTACCGCCCTACCCAAGTTTCACATCGTTCTCGATCATGTGCTCTGAAAATCATGAACGCAGCGTTCTGTTTGCAATGACAGGTTACACAGCCAACGCAGGTAAATGAATAACTATATTGTATACAGGTGGCAGCCTCATTCAGTGTCGAAACACTGTGTCTTCAAAGCAGTACACAAAGGACATAACAAAAAAAATCAATACATGTTGTAACTGATCTACAGAATATTTGCATTTAAACGATACAAAATCACACAGGAAAAAAAAGAAGACAGTTTTTAAACATTGGTATAAATATGATCAATACCATTGATGGCAAGAGGGTTCTTTTGAGTAAATATTGGGATTTGAGCATTGTGAAAGTATCACATTGTAATACTGAGTCTGATAAAGCAAGGTCTTTGTGACGAAATAGATGTGTTAAATCAACAGTCAGTTTAGAATGGGTTCATTTGGAGTCAAATACACCCGTGTGTATGCCATTACCGTTTGTTTGTTGTGATATTGTACGTGTAGCCAAACACTCCAAACAGCAGATAAGCGACAACGCACGGTCAGTTATTAATTTAATAGTGTTTAAAGGGTAAATGGAAAACCATGGTGGTAGAAGCGAGATATCAAAGCTCCATGAAAAAAACCAAAATGGGAATGTTTGGAGGAACATCCGAACATAGTCTCTTCAATAAAGGCAGTTTCTTTGCAAGATTTGTCGAAGTACAGGAAAGTATTTATGCCGATATTGTTCTTGCGTTACCTCTTTTTCTTTTGTTGTTTTGCTATTTTTTTCCTCTTGAGAATCATGTCATAGAGAATGTCAAGCCCTTCGAAGAGTCCTTCTCCGGTTATAGCACACGCTGGTTGTACGTGCCATAATTGCATGGGTCCCACGATATCAGCGACGCCAAGTCTGGCTTCCACTTCTTTTACATTTAAAGCTGCTGGTAGGTCCTGTTTGTTGGCGATTACAATGAGCGGTGTTCCTTGGTTCTCTTGCGTTTTTAGAAGTTTTGTCAATTCTGTTTTCGCTTCCTCCAGCTTGTCAATATCACAACTGTCAACAACAAAAACAATACCGTCCGCTCCTCTGGTGTAGGATTTCCACAATGGCCGGAGTTTGTCTTGGCCGCCCACGTCCCAAAACGTAAAAGTCGTTCCTTTCGCCTTCCCTGAAGAAGGTTTGACTTTCTCAACGTTGAAACCAATGGTAGGCACACTGTTTATAAATTCGTTAAACTTCAGACGATATAATGCTGTGGTTTTACCTGAATAATCCAGCCCAATCATAGCGATCTGTAGTGTTTGGAAGGCTGGTATATGCTCCCATATACTTCGCCCACTGCGTGAAGAACCACTACCCATGGTGTCGGAAGAATTTGCCCCTCGCGTCCTCTTCACTAGCGAACGCTGATACACTTCATACTAATTCCACCGTAACCCTATTATCACACGTAATCGCGACGGGGTGCGTTCCTGGATGCAATAAAATTAAGGACAGGACAGCAGAGCAGTCAAGTTTGTTATCCTGAATTGTTAATTTCTTCTGTACACAGTCTCCTGAAAGCGTGACCTGCTGCGTTTTCCAGTTCAAGGCAGTAAAACCTCTCCACGGCGTCTGGAGCGACCGACGGTACACTTTACGCTGCACCGGCAGGTTCGAAGGAATTGATCAGTATTTGCTGGCCGTTTCTCCCGCTAGCTCGCCTGGCAATGTTTGTCAGTAGTTTTCGATCAAGGCTGATGTTTATCCGCTACTTGTAGGTCATGGAATCATGTCCCTCTCTAGTCAAAAGCAACAGTTTACATGTCCGCTGACCGGGCTTGGGGAAATATCCATATACCCAGCGATCGATGTCAATGATGGCGTCGAATGCTAATGTTGTGTTATCCAAATATGGCCGATAACTTATTTAGGTTGGACTCAACCATTTACGTGTGGGGGAGCTTGGCGTCAGCACGTACATAAATCACATTAATTCTGCACCTGTCCTCGCTCTTCAAATCGTTTCACTGGTCTGGAAAGTGTCAGTCTGACGCGCATTGAACTCATTCAAACTCAGGTTTATTGATATCACAGGCAAAACTGAGATGTAAATTCTCCCCCGTGTGTTCGATCCTGACAAGCGTACACCATTAAATGTAACAGTTTCACCTGTACGGGCTGAATAGAAACTAGGATGGCTTCGACAACAAAGGCTTGGTCCGATGACAAAGGACCTGTTAGTTGAGTGGGCATCGTTGATATCCTGTGTTACCGCAAGGTGACCAAGACGTCACAATTGTCCGCGGTTGGTCGTAATTTTTAGGCCGTCGAGCGGACGCGGACATCCCTTCTGACTCTGACAATGCCGTCAATGAACATTCCTTATTCTGTTGGGACTGAAGATACTTTATCGGGGCCGACAGATAACGACTGTCTAGAGCTGTGAAAAACGTTCGCCAGGGACGCGGTGGTTGGAAAAGGCACAAGTTTTCGCCGGGAGCAAGATGGCCAAGGGGAATGGCAGACAACAAAAGTAGCACCAGACGTTGGGAAACTGATGGGGACAACAAGACAAAAATAAAACCGAGTTCAACTGGTGCATGTGATATTCTCTGTCTACAACCCAAAACAAAGTTTCACTCGTGGGGCACTTATGTTATTCAATGGAAAGGGGGGGACTCTACGCCTAACAAGAAAAATGTCTTGATTTCAGTGATTTGCGATATCTAAACGATTGTCATTTATTTCCTTCTGAAACAACATACATCCAAGCTAAATGAGAAAGCCAAAGAAGCATAGAGTGATGATGGAATTGTGGCCACGGATCTTTTATTTTTTCATTTTATTTTGTAGTACCCATTCTACTTCTTTAACAGCAAAAACACGGACTTATAGTCTTCAGAATGCAAGTGAAAATCAGAGCAAAACAATGTTGATGTATGATATGACTCGTGGACAAAGAATTGCTATTTTGGTGAGGTGATCCAAAAAAAAAAAAAAAACCGTCGTCGCTTCTGTTACCTGTTATGTCTGTAATACGACCATGGCTTCCGATGTGTTGACTACTTTTTCAGGATGTTCCGTTTTAAGATGCAGAGAAATGTGAATGGGCCTCTCATTAAAAACCACATTATATGTAAGGATTCAACTATGTCCAACCCATTTGTTGCTTTACATTGTAACCGAGGAAACTTTGTGTCACTTTCAATGCTAATTATACTGCTACTTGGCTTTAGAGAGTAGTAATATGTTTCCACACTATCCCATCATTCTGTACAAAGTTTTCATTCCACGATGATACGTATACGGGCTTCTACGTTGAACTTGCGGGCCCATGATATTTTCAACATTTCGTCATGAAACGTTAGAGAGATCCAAAGCCATGATAATATGTGACAAAAGTCCCGCGTATATTATAAGTTCAAAGTGGCACTAGTAGTCATTGGAAGTAAGCTTACTATAGTAATAGCGGAAGTAGTTGCGATATTGCTCGTCCAAGATTGAAAATACGGAAATATAAGATCCGGTGGTAACATTCCTAGGAGAAATTCATATCCACTGTGGTTTAGAAAGATAATCTTTATTTTCTGATATTTTTCTACGGAAACAACACTCCTAATAAACGATCAATCCTGGAGAGCTCATCACAATCCAGGTAGTTATCATGAGTTCGCTCCGGTAGCTGTTGCTTTCGAGATAGAGAGCTACCTCCACACTGAACCGTTTGAATACAGGCAACGGAACAAAGGTTACCCCTTCACTTTAATATTGCAAGATACTTATAGAGCTGTACGTTCCTTGGGATTAAAATGATCATATATGACTATGACGAGCAGGTTCACTGCCTTGTTCCGTAAACCATTCCTTGTGAATATTTTGAGTCGTCGGTACGATGCTCAATGGTGTTGTAATGTGTTGTCTGTTTTTAATTACGGCAATTTGTCTTTTTTCTTCTCGAATGGGAAAGGCTGCTGCAAACAGCAAAGAATCAGTATTGAAATAATTGACTAATGAATAATTAATTTCATTATCACCTAAAGCCAACAAAGGTGAGTAAATTCTTACGAAACTAACGCTGAACCAAGCATAATTTAGAAGAAGTGCGGGCATTAATTCTTTACATATAGCTAATTGTTTGTATGTAAATGTGAAAAGATTGCAAACAATTATAGACCATTACACAACAAACCAATTAAACGATTACGTTTTATTTTATTTTGGCAAATATGAGAATAACATTGCTGGAATTGCGCAATTTGGAAATACAGCTATCCTACATCAATTACAACTAAACTTGAGATACACAGGTCCACGCACTTTCATGCGCACCTCCGTCGCCCCTCCGAATCTTTTTTCTTCAGAAAAAAAGTAGTTGTCAGTGATATCATCAGCATTTGTAAAGCTGTTAAGGAACCCCTCGGCGACAAATCTTTCCCATTAAAAACGCACAGTAGAAAAGGAAAATGTTTTCCGACGAAATTTCCAAAAAAAAATCTATGGGAAGCCGCTGCCATATCAGCATGCAGTTACTGTAGATAAAGTGCAAGTTGTTGGCCGCTCAGCAACGGCTCGTGTACAGTAAAAACGAAAGATACTCATTACTGCCCTCTTGAGTGTAGTGCAGCGTTTCCAGTAGGAGTCCCATGCAGGTATGAGAAAGGTAGGCATCACGAAGCATGTTGTATCGTAGCGATGTTTTATAGACTCGACTAAAGGTAAAAATGCGTAAACGAAGGAAGAACACGCAACATTCTGTATTGTGAAGTATATTCTAAAGGGCTATAAACTTACTGTTAATCACTCATGTAAACCATGCATGTATGTATATATATATATATATATATATATATATATATATATATATACATATACTAACAATATGCTTGATTGATAATAATGGCTTGTTTTCTTTGTTAGATATTTTCAGCTAGCTCCTGTAACTTTTTAATTTGATTTTCCAGTGCCTTTTATTTCCTATTGTTTTTACAGAGCCCCTGCTTTTAAAGGGTTGCAATAAATAAACAAATAAATAAACAAATAAATAAATACACATAGTATACATACTATATACATATATATACATACATACAGACATACATACATACATACATACATACATACATACAGACAGACAGACTTACATACATACATACACACACACACACACATACATACATATATACATACATACATACATACATACATACATACATACATACATACATACATACATACAGTCACAACTAAATTTCTATTTACAATGACTCATTATGTTACATACGTACGCCTTCCTCTGATCGAACTGAAACACTTTCATAATGTTACGTGCAGAGGATACGAACAAAAGGGTGAACTCAGCAGTTTACGTTTAAACAAAATTTATTACGAAAATAAAACTAATTGCTAAGTCAGGGATAGAGTACAAGCTTTAAAAGTGTACAGACTACTTATCTCAGCTGGGACGGCAAAGCTCCAGTCTCAGAGTTGTAACAGTCAGTCGGATGAATGAACAGTCCTTGCAGGCTTGAAGCTGCACAAAGTCCACAGTATAAATCCAGCGTTGGCAGTGAAGGTCTTGAAAAGTCTTGAGAATGACTACTGCTGGAGTTTAGTAACACACAAGAGACACGATCCAAAGTCTGACTGGAAGCTGAGCACGTCCCTTTTATAAAGGCATATAAGAACAATCTAGAACTTTTATTGACATGCTAATTACTGTTCTAAAATTATCTCCCTTACACAACTAATCAACTTTCCAGAACATTCCAAACATGACTAATTGAATTCAAGGTTGTTAGGTCATCAAGGCAGTGACCTTGAGAATGTTCTAGACTAATTGAACTCAGGTCATGATGAGTGTGGGGGAATGACCTACATAACACACCCCCTCTTCAAAAAAAAAAAATTTTTCAAAGAAAAATCTTTCTTTTACAAATGTAATCTTGAAAAGGATTTAAGTACTCAAATTTTGTTTTACTCTAAAGTAAAGTTTCTTGAAAGTGAACAACAATAAAATTTCTTGAAAGTGAACAACAATAAACTCTAAATACGAGAGAGACAGTCTGCAATTAAATTGTCTCTGCCTTTGATATGTCTAATGTCAAGATTAAACTCCTGTAACATTAAACTCCATCTTAGCAATCTCTGATTTTTGCCTTTAAATTTCTGCAGAAAAACAAGAGGGTTGTGATCAATATAAACCACTATTGGCTGATTTGAAGAAGTAACATAAACTTCAAAATGCTGTAAAGCTAATATCAAAGATAAACACTCTTTTTCAATTGTAGAGTAGTTTCTCTGGGATTTGTTAAATTTGCGTGAAAAATAGCAAACAGGATGATCTATACCATGACTATCCTCTTGCAATAAAACAGCACCAGCAGCCGTATCACTAGCATCTACAGCTAATTTGAATGGCAAAGTGAAATCTGGTGCAGACAACACTGGGGCACTTTGCAGTATGGCTTTAAGTGTATCAAATGCCTGTTGGCATTGCTCTGACCAAACAAACTTTACTTTCTTTTTAAGTAAGTTAGTCAAAGGCTCAGTAATTGTGGAGAAATTTGGACAGAATTTTCTGTAGTAACCAGCCATACCGAGAAAGCGCATCAGTTGTCGTTTGCAGTTTGGTATGGGAAAACTTGAAATGGCACTGATTTTGGCATCACCAGGTTTTACCTCACCCTGTCCTACAGTATGTCCGAGGTAAGTTACCCTAGCCCAACCAAACTCAGATTTGGCAAGGTTGACAGTCAACATTGCTTTGCTCAGTCTCTCAAAGAACTTCCGCATGAGCTTGATGTGTTCCTCCCAGGTGTCACTATACAGGACGACGTCGTCAACGTAAGCTGCACATCCGTCTAGCCCGGATATGACGTCGTTGATCATCCGTTGGAACGTTGCCGGAGAGTTCTTCATTCCGAATGGCATCACCTTGTACTGGAACAATCCGTCTGGTGTAACAAAGGCGGATATTTCACGAGCACGATCCGTCAGAGGGACTTGCCAAAATCCCTTCAGTAGGTCAAATTTTGTCACATACTTGGTTTTCCCACTCGGTCGATGCAGTCATCAATCCTCGGGATTGGGAAAGTGTCTGTCTTTGTTAAAGTGTTGACCTTCCTAAAGTCCGTGCACATACGATAACTGTGATCTGATTTGGGAACAAGTATGCACGGCGAACTCCAGTTACTTTTACTGGGTTCAATAAAGTCATTGTCCAGCAGGTATTTGACTTCTTCCTGGAGATATTTCGCTTTTGTTGGATTCAGTCTGTATGGATGTTGTTTTACAGGCTTACTGTCCCCAACATCAACGTCGTGATAGATGACGTTTGTCCTCGTTGGAACATCTTGAAACAGGTGTTTATATTCGTGGAGCAGTTCTTTCACCTGTTGTTGTTGTTCTGGCTGGAGGTGTGCCAACTTTGTAGACTCCAGCTTCTCCAGGATTTCTGAGTTCTGAAGCTTGACCGAGCCCAGCTTTGAGTTTAGAGTTTTTTCACTCAAGTCAGTTTCAGTATCACTATCTTCATAATGGCCAGAACTGACTGTACTGACAGGCTTTGTTTTAGTAGGATTATCCCTATCCAAATATGGCTTAAGCATATTTATGTGACATAGCTGTTTTGTTTTCGCCTGTCAGGTGTTATTATGATGTAATTTAAATCACTCAATTTCTTATCAATTAGGTATGGCCCAAAGTAACGAGCATGGAGTGGTTTGCCAGGAACCGGAAGTAGAACAAGAACTTTTTGACCTGGTTCAAACTTCCGTTTTGAGGTGTTTTTGTCATATTTGGTTTTCATTGACTGCTGAGATGACTCAAGATTTTCTCTGGCTAATTCACATGCTTTAGAGAGTTTTGTACGAAAATCTGACACATATTGCAAAATATTCAGACAATCATCATCGTCTGATAGGAATTTCTCTTTGACGAGCTTAAGTGGGCCACGGACTGTGTGTCCAAATACAAGCTCAAATGGGCTAAAACCAAGAGACTCTTGAATTGACTCTCTAACAGCAAAGAGCAGAAAATGAATTCCTTCATCCCACTGCTTCTCTGTGTCAAAACAGTAGGTCCTAATCATGTTTTTCAAAGTTTGATGAAATCGCTCAAGAGCACCCTGACTTTCTGGATGATAGGCGGATGACGTATACTGTTTAATGCCTAGCTGATCCATTACTTGTTGAAAAATTCCAGACATAAAGTTGGAGCCTTGATCGGACTGGACACATTTAGGGAGGCCAAATAAAGTGAAAAATTTGACTAAAGCTTTCACTATAGTCTTTGTCTTTATGTTTCTCAGTGGTATGGCTTCTGGGAACCGAGTTGATGTACACATAATTGTCAGCATGTACTCATTTCCTGATCTTGTTTTTGGTAGGGGCCCAACACAGTCTATTAGAATCCTACTAAATGGTTCTTGAAATGCAGGAATTGGCTGTAAAGGGGCCTTTGGAATGGTCTGATTCGGCTTTCCTACCATCTGACATGTGTGACAAGTTTTACAGAAATGTGCTACATCCTGCCTGAGATTAGGCCAATAAAAGTGACTGAGAATTTTATGATAAGTTTTCCTGACTCCTAAGTGACCAGCCCAGGGCGTTTCATGGGCCAGGCGCAATATTTCAGCACGGTAGGGCTTTGGAACCACAATTTGATGTTTTATAGCCCAATCGTCATCAACCAAAACATCTGGAGGTCTCCATTTACGCATGAGAATACCAGACTTTGTATAATAGGAAACAGAGCTATCTGAAGTTTTACCTTCATCATCTACCCTGTCAAACAAAGACAAAATATCTGGGTCTTTGTGTTGTTCTGCAATGAGATTTGATCTAGAAAATGTCTGACTTTGGTCAGCAGTTTTACTGGAAGTTTGCAAATCCACGAGGGATAACGGAATGATCCGTGTCAAACACCTGACTGAGAAAGGTGTCATTTAAGTCAACATCTGTGACATTATTTTGAGAGTATTTGATTCTCGGAAGTTTTCTTTGACATGGCTCGAGTAATGGCACATGAAGGAAATAAATCGGGTATCTCTTGTTCAATTGGCTCTGGATCCTGATCTAAACTAGGATTATCAGTCAGTCACAAGTGGATTAGTAATGACCTTGTCCCCAGCAAGGTCGTTTCCAAGAAGAAGGTGAATCCCTTCAAAAGGCAAAAAAGGCCTAATACCTAAAGTCACAGGTCCAGAAACAAAGTCCGAGGACAAATAGACATTATGGAGAGGAACAGGAATGTAGTCATTACAATCTACCCCCTTAATAAGAACTTTAGAACCTGAAAATGAACTTGAACAAATGACTTTTCAGAAAACGGCAGGGTATCTGCCAACAAAAGAGACTGGGAAGCCCCGGTATCTCTTAAAATTTGACAGGGGTAGCGGAAGAGAAATCACTAGAAAGTGATATAAAACCATTATGAATAAATGGCTCGAAAATACCCATAATGCTATCTTGAGAAGAATTGACCTTGACCTCATTAATTGGGGATAAGAGGGGTTTAACCTCAGAAAATGTGTTGCACACATTATTAGACTCTAATTGAGTTGATGAAGAAATAAAGCCGGTGGGCTTAGATCCACTTTGACCACTTTGACCTTCACGTTTCCTTTTCAATTTGAAACACTCTGACATTAAATGGCCGTCTTTCTTGCAATAATTACAAGAAAGTGTACCGAACTGTTTGTCAGAAGGAGATTGAGACTTGGGATCTGATGATGTGGGAGTGTTACTTGAATTTTGTGAACTGTTTTCATTTGATTTCCTACTCTCCTTTGAAAAATTCTTGGATGAAAAGGAGGAGTTAAATTTACCTGCATTGTTTCTGTAGGAAAAGGACTGGGATGGTTTGCTGAGAAATGAAGATTTGTGAGTCAATGAGTAATCATCGGCCAAACGTGCAGCAACCTCCAATGTATCTGCCTTTTGTTCATTGATAAACGTCTTGATGTCACTCCGAATGCACCTCTTAAATTCCTCAATCAAAACGAGCTGTCGTAATTTGTCATAATTCTGACTGACCTTTTCAGAAGAACACCAACGATCAAACAGTTGTTCTTTTGTTCGAGCAAATTCAACATAAGTTTGATCCTTCACCTTCTCACAATCCCTAAATTTCTGACGGTAAGCTTCAGGCACCAACTCATAGCCTTGAGAATTAATTCCTTCACAGAATCATAATTTGAAGCCTGCTCTACTGACAACTGAATGTAAATTTCTCTGGCTTTACCCAACAAAGCACTCTGCAAAAGCATAGACTAGGACTCCTTAGGCCAGTTCAGACTCTGAGCAATTTTCTCAAAATGAAGGAAATATTTATCAACATCCTTTTCTTGGAAAGGGGGAACTAGCCTGAAATGCTTAGTGATGTCAAACTTGTCTGAAGGGAAGAATTTTCCTGACTGTCCAAGCTCTAAACGTTTCATTTCTAATTGCAGTCGGTGTTCTGCTAATTCTCTTTCCTTTTCTTTTTCCTCTCTTTCTTTCTCTCTTTGTCTTTCTTCCATTTCTAATTCTTTCTCTCTCATTTGTAATTCTAGTTTCTTGATCTCCAAATTTGTCTGCATTTCTAATTCTAATTTTCTGAGTTCAGAGGTAGACTCGGGCTCATAATCTTTTAAGGCAGACTCCTCAAAATGGCCTGATTTAACTAAATGTTTTGCAATCTTGAACTGTATTTCTCGCTTGCGCATAGATCGTTTAACTTCTACCTTGAGGAAATTGGCCAGTGTTATGAGGTCGTCTTTTCTGAGGGAATCAAATGTGTCCTGATCAAGGTCATCCATTTCCTCTGGTTTAAATTCCGCCATGATTAAATTTCGCTGAGTTCACAGTGTAAAGTAGTTTTGAAAAGGTAGGCAAAATGTTGTCAAACGGCTCAAAATATTCGTATCCCGGACAAGCCCCCAATTTGTTACGTGCAGAGAAAACGAACAAAAGGGTGAACTCAGCAGTTTCCGTTTAAACAAAATTTATTACGAAAATAAAACTAATTGCTAAGTCAGGATAGAGTACAAGCTTTAAAAGTGTACAGACTACTTATCTCAGCTGGGACGGCAAAGCTCCAGTCTCAGAGTTGTAACAGTCAGTCGGATGATATGAACATCCTTGCAGGCTTGAAGCTGCACAAAGTCCACAGTATAAATCCAGCGTTGACAGTGAAGGTCTTGAAAAGTCTTGAGAATGACTACTGCTGGAGTTTAGTAACACACAAGAGACACGATCCCAAAGTCTGACTGGAAGCTGAGCACGTCCCTTTATAAAGGCATATAAGAACAATCTAGAACTTTTATTGACATGCTAATTACTGTTCTAAAATTATCTCCCTTACACAACTAATCAACTTTCCAGAACATTCCAAACATGACTAATTGAATTCAAGGTTGTGGGTTGTTAGGTCATCAAGGGCAGTGACCTTGAGAATGTTCTAGACTAATTGAACTCAGGTCATGATGAGTGTGGGGGAATGACCTACATAACACTTTCATAAGAACTCAGAGAAATTAGTTGTTGCCCAGGTGATATGTGTAACTTTCCATGCTTTCATGCAGGTGATTTTTGAGATCCTGATCAGTAAGTGTTTGGTGCATGACCATGGAGCCAAGTTCTTATCGTCGACATTGAAAATGTCAATCAGACTGGTATCAGTATTCTGAAAGAACAGTAACGCTTGGAAACTCAACTGCCGTATGCTGTGCAGTTATAATTTTGTTCATATTCTGTTGTACATAATACCCACTCATTCAATCCCTATCCACGCACTAGTCAGGCTTCTAATAGCGTTACTTGTGCAAAGTAGTACAAAATTTTCAAAGTCATCAATACAGGGGAGAGAAAGCGTTGGTTCATCTGCAAAGTCAGCTGATGTGGACGTAAACTGCGTGACACATATTGCCTTTTAGTTGCTTTTGCTTTCAGTCGAAAAAATGCCCAGAACCAAAGGACAAAGAAATTACTGCGTGACAATTTTAGACCAGCACAAGGGGAAGACATAGCAGGCAATTATTTGACCGACGCGAAATATTATACGTGGATTTGGTCCCTCTACATTTTTGTATACTCAGGTTTTCATCGCTTTACTGGAGTATTTCATGTGATGAAGCCCTCGTTTTTTGATTATTGGCGACACGGCCCGCATCATTGGAGTCGATCTGACGACGTTGCTAATCTCGGACTATGAAAGGTTGCCCCAATTAACATGCTATTCAATACATTAATTAATTTAAGTTAATGTAAACAAAACTAAGTAATAGAATGGCAATCCATTAAGCTTTTAAAATGGTTGAATAAACAAGTGCTCTTCTGTTAAAATTCATGGATGAGTGCGTAATCTAATGCGCGCTCGGCGTAATATCAACATATGAATATTGATAGCCTATTATCGGTTTTTAACCTGCAAAAGTCGATGGTAAACTGAGATAGCTGTTGTTTATACGCTAGCAATAGATATTGGGAATATAGTTTCAGGAAATTTACAAGGGATGTGTCACTGCATCGAGGAAGGGATGATCAAATGACCACCTACAATATCTTTTATTCAAGATTTTATGTTTTACTAATATATTTAATACGGAGTGTGGGGCAGCAGGAGGGCGCCGCTCTGCTCGATATTTGGTGCCACTACAGTCCCTCCATCATAAGGGAGCTGTCATTATCTACAGCCTGAGGGGGGTTTCATCGGAAAATCCCAAATTTCGAGTACTCCCTGCCAACCATGATGAATTTGAGTAGCCACCTTTCTAATTCAGAAATTTTGACTGCCCCCACCCCCCACATGTATTTGTAAATTTACAAAAATACAGCAATAGTAAAGACCTTTCAAATCCCGGTGTACCCTACTAGATTATCATCGGTTATCTCATGACGGTTGAAAAAGCTGAAACCAACAAAATGAAATTCAAAGTCACACCAAAATATAGATATAAAAGCTAACGCTATAACCAGTATCCAACCATATAGTATTGTTTAATTTGAATGGTTATTATGACAGGGTTTTCAGTAGGATATCTGACTGGGCAGAATTTGAAAGTACAGGGGAGAACACGTGAGAGGCTGAGAGGGAAAGTGTCGGAGCGGGGCGTCCCCCACCCAACCTTGCGTGGAAAGTTTTGAGAAATTGATGTGTGCAATGTGCAGTCTGGTTCAATTTAAGAGGTGTTTTTAATTTGTGTTCTTTTACTCAGTAAAAATGTGTGTAATGATGCAATCTGAAAAGGTGTTTCAATTTATTTTGCACTCGGTGAAATTGTTTGAAAAAGACATTGAACACTGATATTGAACACTGATACAATTATTACATTTTTTGCATGATCAGTGCTTGAGTCGCAATATTAAACAACCAAACAAACAAAATACATTTTGTAAAAATGTTCTCAGTGTGCCCGGAGATTGAAGGCCAAAGAATACGCAGGAATGGAAAATCTGCGACCTTCTTGCGTCATTCGCAAAATATTACATTTCTGTAAACGTAAGTTAGAGGACCATCAGTCAGGGTTAGTATTTTTTAATCCATTCATTATAAATTTGTTTGCAACTTCGCCAGCCGTGCAATTTCTCCAGCAGCCAGCTTATAATGTAAAGCCTGAATACGGTATGGTGAAATGTCAAAATGGTTACTGATGTCAGTGAAATCAATTAAAATGTATGTTTTTGTGATAATAAAGGATGAATTCACAACAGTTCAATTTTGTCCTGGATCCTGTAAAAATGAGAAGTTGATGTGTGTAGTGAAATATCCGAGAGGTATTTTCAATTTGATTTTTAACTAAGTAAAACTGTTAGAACACCCCAAGAGGGAGAACGCGAGAGGGGATGTCCCCCTCTCGCATTAAAAAATTTTGAAAAAACTGATGTGTGCATCTGGGAGGCGTCTCAATTTATTTTGAACCAAAAATTGAGTACCCCCTTCTTTTTCTGCGCATTTTGAGCAAACACCTTGTAGCTTTCAAATATTTGAGTTACCCCCTACCCCCGGCCGTAAATACTAAGATGGCGGGAGAGTGGTGCTTCATAGTTCAGGGGAATTATCTGTCACCTTTTAATTAGCCATCGGATGAAAAGTTCAAAGTTCTGTCAATTTGGATATTTGTCAACTTGTAAACAGTGTTTTAGGCATCTTGCACACCACCCTCCATCCAAACGCTGTTTCATGCACTTATGTATTTTTATAATTATTTGTATTTCTTATCAAGTAGCATTAAAAACAACATGTTTCCACGATATTTGTTCAGTACGGTTTTTGTTTGCATAGCACACCTGTATTTTAATGATGTTAACTTTTGTGGAAGTGTTAAAGGGATAAAGTCAGTATAAAGTCGTCTAAAATGCACTCAAAGATCGTATGAGACCCACACGACCGATGTAAATACAGTATCCAAAGTACAATGGTGATTGATGAAAGTTAAAACATGTCTGTCACAATCTACATAGTTTAATTTAAATGTTGCAGCTATGATGATGAGGTGCATTTAGATATCGTACACAAAATATACTGTTTGTAAACAAGAAACTCTTACAGGCACAGTTCTGACGACTGTTTATCCCTTTAAAGGGACCGTTTCACCTATTTTATTTGTGGCAAACAAAGTTACCTCCCACTTGTTACCAAGCTAGACTCATGGTTTCTTGTAAATTCTTCTCTCTAGCGTCTATATTTTGTAGGAGTGTTGGTCGTCATTGTGGACACGGGGGTCTCGTTTCTAGTCGCATGGTGTGGATTGTTTTGGAGGAAGCAGGGCGTGGGCACTCCGTCAACACTGAGCGTTTGTTTTCTCGCTAGGTTTTTTCGTGCGTCGGGTAGGTCTTGAAGATTTTAACATGACTCACTCAGCATGTGTTTTCCCAGTTACCCGAGGAAAGATCCATTATCGATCTCTACTTTTTGCCTCGAGACTTCAACAACCGTAGACAGATATATATTCCGATCACAACCTGATTGTTTCACTTTGACAAAAGCAACCTGCCTCATACGTGTTAAAGTCCCTACGCTACCACTCCTAATTCTGGTGTAAATTGAGGCAATGTAAGCTTAGGGACTGGTAAGTTTCTGCGGCCTGGGGGGAGGGGGCGGTGGATTCATGAGGGGGGATCGCCATGTTTTTGAAATGCCCAATTGGGGAGGGGGGGGAGGTCAGCGTGTTTTTGAATTTTGACATGGGCTCATACTTGCCTAAAATGCATTATACCAGCCACAAATTTCATCATTCAGTTGCATTTTTGGCACGCCCTTCGGGCGCGTAACTTTAATGATAATCAGACATATTTTTCAGCGCCCCTTTGGGCGTGAAAATTTAATATATTATATATATATATATATATATATATATATATATATATATATATATTATATATATATATATATATATATATATATATAATAGATATCTGTATTTTTAAAATTTCTCGGCGCGCCTTTCAGGCGCTTTACTTTAAAATATCAGACACATTTTCCAGCATACCCTTCTGCCGCATATATATATATATATATATATATAATATATATATATATATATATATATATATATATATATATAATATATATATATATATATATATATATATCATAGATATCTGTATGTTTGAATTTTTTCAGCGCGCCTTTCAGGCGCTTTACTTTAAAATATCCATATTTTCCAGCATGCCCTTCTGCCGCATGACTTTCATATATCAGACACATATATCAGAGATTTCTGGATGTTTAATATTTTTCGGCGCGCCTTCGGGCGCGGTATTTTAATATATCAAAGATATACTTATGTCCGCAATATCTTGATGTCTGTAATTGAAAGTCTGTTTTGCCAAGTGTACTAATCACTGTAAAATCTGCAATAATATGAAAAGCATGACTAGTTCCTAATACTTTTCGGTTTTCTCTATCAGAATTTAGTATTAGAAAGCAACATGCACTAATATTTCACAATCACATTTTTCTTACAACGGTTCTGGACATCTTGTTATCCATAGAAAAAGTTGAATACATTCCCAGCTCATTCAAAATACTGTATTCAAACTTTAGAATTGACACTTTTAAGTTCCTATCTTACACTGCAAGACAACACTTTCTTTAAAATACGGAATGACTGTATTTTTTATTTTATTTTATTTGGCTTTATTTAATGAGGGTAGCCTGGTGAACTCTAGAGAGAGTTTATCTCCCCCAGGGCCCTCGACATTACAACAAAATATACAAAAATCACAAAAACAATTTTCAAGAGTGAAAATACAAATAACCACATATAACAACTGCCACATTTAACAGGAAAAGCAAGAAAAAATTAAAATTCTGCCCAATATGTTTTAAATAATTTCTTTTAAAAGAGACAAGTGTCTCAGAAGATTTGACTTCTGTTTTCAACTTATTCCATTCCATAGCTCCCTGTACTGACCATGTGTTTTTAAAAACATTCAATTTGGCTCTAGGGATATCAAGCTTATTTTGGGAGCTAGCTCTGGTCACACGGCTATGACACTGACTGACATATTGGAACATTTTCGTCATATACAATAGGGCTATACCTTTCAAGGATTTAAAAACTAAACACATATTTTTGTATAAAATTCTATCTGGTAAAGGCATAATATGTAATGATCTAAAAAGTCCATTGGTCGGATAATTATACTTAGTGCCCATCATAACACGCACAGCGCGTTTCTGTAATTTGAATAACTTGTTTATATTTGCACCAGTTCCCCATGCACTACAACAATAGTCCAAATGGGGAAGTATATATGCATTATAATATGTTCGTCTACTACTTAATGGTAAATATCGTATTATACGTCTAAGTAGAGCTACACGTGAATTGACCTTTTTATAAATTGAATCAGTATTTGACTTCCAGTTCAAGTGTTGATCTACCACTATACCCAGAAGTCTTTCTTCATTTACAGACTCTAAAATATTCTGACCAAGTTTACTATGAAGAACATTTCTTGGTAGACGTGACAATCTCTGATGTGTGGTCATAAGCATGGTCTTTGTTTTACTTGTATTTATAACCATTTTATTTTGCATACACCAATGTCTTACTGATTCAAGATCATCATTGAGTGTTTTTTTCAATTTCTGCCAGGTTCTTTCCTTTTGCCATGATTGTAGAATCATCGGCATACATTTCAATGGTGTTGTTGACAGCTAAAGGTAAATCATTAATAAACAATATGAAAAAGGGGCCCAAGTATGCTACCTTGAGGAACCCCAGTAGATATCGGTAAAGCATCAGAAATTTGATCTTGAAAACACACAACTTGTTTCCTATTTGAGAGATATGAATGAAACCAGTTTATGGATGTTATATCACAATTATAGATTTCAAGCTTTTTAAGAAGCACATCATGGTTCACCAGGTCAAAAGCTTTGCGTAAATCTATAAAAATTACACCATTTAGATCACCATTATCCATAGCCTTAGACCAGGTTTGAACCATTTTACATAAAACTGTCTCACATGAGAAACCTTTTCGAAAACCTGACTGTGAGTCATTAACCATAGGTTTAAGAACCCGTATAAATGACTATGAACGTGTTTCTCAAATATCTTTGAAAGGACCGGGAGTACTGAAACAGGCCTGTAGTTTCCACGATCTTGTAAGGATCCAGACTTGTGCAAAGGGGTAACCTTTGCTCCCTTCCACATATATGGAAACACACCTGTTTTTAAGCTTAAATTATAAATGTAGCATAAAGATCTAGCTATAGCGTTCGATGATAATTTAAGAATCTTAGGACTTATCTGATCAAGTCCAGTAGCTTTAGCTGTATTTAACTTGATAATTCTTTTAACACAAATTCCTCGCTAACTGGAGGGATTTAAAACTCACATCTGGACCCAAAGTGTCATGAACATGATTTCTTAGTTTTGTAAAATCTGTTTCTGAATCTGTAAACTCTGTAGTAATCTGATTCACTATATCTGTGAAAAACTTGTTGAAAGAATTTGCTATTTCCATTGGATCTGTAATATCTTATCCCTTTACTTTCAATGAAGCGGGGCAAGTGTTTGACGTTTTGGGCACTAGATCAGACATGTACTCCCATAGCTCTTTAGTATTTGTATTGTTTTCCTCTATGAGCGATCTGTAGTAATCAATTTTAGCCTTTTAACCATTTTATTAACTTTCTGTCTCCAGATTTTATATTCAGTGTGATTTTTCAATGCCTTAAATCTATCTCTAGTATGAATGGCATTCAGAATATCATCAGACAACCATTCTGGTTGCATTGGTTTCTTGACACGTTTTTCTCGCCACGGAGCATATTTATCCAACACACCAATATACATTTCATACCAACTTTCTAAATAATCATTTTCAGCCTTGGTTAACCTTGTTTTATCACACCAACCTTTCACGAAGCTGAGGAAAATAACAGTTTGACCTCCTGAGCCGAATGCACAAACAAAACCGCTTTTGTCACTAAATAGAAAACTTCCCCTGAAAGGAATTTCATTATTTTCCCTCAACCAAATCCTCATCAGTGAACTCATTGTAACAATTTTTAGAGTGCATTTGCCCACAAGTGATATTTTAAAAGCTGTAGTCAAAAGGCAGAGTGGAAATTCTTCCGTAGTGATTTCCTGTATTATTATTATTATTATTATTATTATTATTATTTGGTGGTTTCAAAAGCTTACATAAAACTAAGAAGACTAACACAGTGACAGGAAAGGAAATGCCAGTTGAAAGCCGTATTAGAGGATTAAGTGTTGCGAAACATATATTTTCCGCTGCTATAAGTCTCAATATTTTATTAAAGCTTGGCCTACAGACACATTATGAAGTTTACAAGGTTAATTTTCAATTTTGATGAGAGGGTCAAAATTATCTCCATGGAAATTTAGCAAATATTTACAACGAAAACATCACGAGATTTCTAAAAGTTAACTGTATTAGCGAATAGAGGTCCTTTTCGCAATTTGCGTAGTTATTTTGTGAACACTTGTCAAGGAAGTGTTCCTGCAAGGCTTTCATTTCATTCTCTCCAATGATACAAAATACCTTGTGACAATGCAAATATATATACTAGTATCTGGTGCGTTTGGTTGCCTAATGCGCCAAAGCAAGCAAGGGTAAGTTATAAATCCGTGGACGCTGTCACCAGATCATCACCTGATTAACTTTTACAGTCTTCAATGAACGCCGGTAGTATAAATCTTTATTGGCAATACACATCATAGTCAAACGTCTTAGAATAAAATCATAGCAACAAGAAACCTGTGCTGATACCAAGACACCTCTACCATACCCCCACCCCAATCCCTGGGGACAGACACGTGTAAACACGTTAGGCGTCGAACTTTTCACTGATTTTATAATAGCGCCATCTAGAGTCCGTTATACCAACTTTCTGAAACCAGCAACTCATTTACCTCAAGCCACAAGGGTGGCTCCAAGGAGTTAACAAAATGATGAAATGACGAAAAATTATGAAAAGTGTGATAAATGAATAATAATATGCGTTTCGAAGATTAGCATATAATACTATCTATTCGTTACATAAGAGAATTCCTTTGATTGACGCTTGTGTCACCAGGTGTTGAATGCGTATATATTGGTGTAAAGGTCTTTTGTCTTCAGTCTCGGTCGAAACTCCACGATGTCCACACAAGTATTTTTATGTGTATATTCTCTAAATCTTGTAAATGCAGTTTATAGATCCTGTTTAGTCTGTTGCCTTTAGACAATGCGTTGTAAGGGGGGAATTGTGTAAATAAAAGTGGTGAGTCTTTAGAGGGTACGGTACACAGTACGCTCGTGGGGTGTGACGACCACCGCATACCGCATATTATTGCTTTTGAGTATCATTTAATTATCAATTCTCGAAGTTCAGTATAGATTGATGGTTATATCAGCGGGAGGAAATTCATGAGTGTTTTCGTATCAGCTGTGTTTGCCTCCTCGCTCCTCGCTTGCCTCGCTTGGGGCCCTCTACTCTGGACCGGAAAACGGTCCGGTCTGTTATGGTAAAGCGGCCCCATACTCTGCATAATAGCGTTGTAATGTAATGTACGCTGCGCTGAGCGTATTTACAGCAGACGGACACTAGTACGTGGAAGGGTGGCTGTAGTAGTCTCCGTGCAGAAAGTGTCTGTCACGAAAATGTCCCAGTCTTCTCAAGATAACAAACCGATTCCGCGGGTATTTGCCAGGCGTGGAGCCCTTCGGCAGAAGAATGTTCACGAAGTGAAAAACCATAAATTCATCGCGCGGTTTTTCAAGCAGCCGACATTTTGCAGCCACTGCAAAGATTTCATCTGGTATGTGCATCCATATCTACTTTACGGACTTTCTGCCTTAGTACCCGTATCGAAATGTATCTAGTCCACAGCGTCTGAGTCAACCGTCATGTATTCTGAGTGCACTGAAAAGAGCTGTTTAATAAAATTGTCTTCTTTATTCCAGGGGCTTTGGAAAGCAAGGATTCCAGTGTCAAGGTAAGATCAGTGAACTGAATTGCACTGCACTGTACACTCTAACATTGGCAGCCAGCACAGTCCCACCACTGATCTATGTGAAGAGAGAGAGAGAGTTCCTATTACACCCAGAGATAAACATTTTGCATGTACGCTCACTCAGGACACATCATGGCGGATGTACTGGCGTCGTCTGATTCATTCAGCGAAGCCATCGCTAACACGGATACAATAATTGTACGGAGAAGATGAAAAGATAATTGATTATCGACGCGATCGTTCAATGCATTACCGATACATACACATATATCGAATCGACATAAATTTCTTTTTCCTTCCGTTGCAGTGTGCTCCTTCGTCACCCACAAGCGTTGCCATGAGTTCGTTTCTTTTTTGTGCCCCGGTACCGATACGGGACCCGATTCTGATGTAAGTGCCTTCGTTATCATCTTTCCTCTTACGTAAAACATGTATTAGTTTACGCGCGACCCCATGTCAGAGAAACGCTTGCCGGTATTGAAGTCTTTCAACCGGTTCTCCGATCGATGTTGATACAGGCCGTCAGGTTGCACAGCAGCTGATCGTATCAATCGGCATGAACTGAAATATGCCTGCAGTTGATGGAAACGCATCATTCGGCAAATGCCTAAAACATTTTCTGATGATAATGTCTCATGCAACGAGATTAGCAGCATTTAGTTGCCACAGCAAGCTCTGGCACCGCATAGGACTAAAATAGATTATTTCTGTAGGTGTAGGATAAATAAGCATCGAGAGGCACTTTTCTTTACAAAGAGTAACCCTTTGCGTTCAGTCTTAGAAAACAAGGGTAGATAAGCTGTTCTTATAATACTCTCACATCTGCCGTATGTGGTGTCATGTAATCCACTTTTATCTGTAACACATGTAGTAGAGAGATGATATTTTGTGACCCACAGTTTTTTGAGGCCCATGCAGGCCAGTTTCCCGAGAAACCTCAACTCCAGTTTTAAGCGCACACAAGCGGAATTGAAAGAGACATTGTCCCATCTGAGAAAATAGCCCACTTAATTATTTTCATAGTGCGTGCACTTAGGGCATTTACCATGGGGAAGATGAATCCATAGAATGGCTAATTGGAGGATGATGTAGGCATTTACCAAATAAGAAATGCAATTGTGCAATAGGTTATAGTACCCACTCTTGAGTTAACAAACAATCGTACAAAGTGTCCCAAATTACAAGGCAGCTGTACCAGCACAGGGTTTTGTGGAGGGACCGTGACCAGCGTGATCTGTTGAGTTGCAATTCAGGTTCTAATTTACACAATCCAAAGGTGTGGTTTTGAAAGTTGTTTCTTGCTGTCATATCGGCATTGCCTGATACTTTTGAAATGAAACTACTGCAATCATATGCAACATGCAGGGGACAGATATTTTCAAATATTAAACATTACATTGATTGCTCCTTATTTTTGATGGAAAATTAAACTCAGATGATCATGGTGAGAGTATTAATAATTATCATAATTAATCATAATTATAATTGTGGTCATTAGGTGATGACTTTGTGGTGATTAATATTCAAATAAAGATGACAGGTGCATATATCATGGTTGTTATAGGAAAAAAATGCAGAAATGAAATTATAGATAATTTTTACCAATGGAGGCTTTTCTTCTGCACAATAACAATAACAACATTTCCAAGAGGTCAGTAGTTACGTCTGATCAAAAAATGCTTTGTAGTGCGATATTTTGCAAAATTGTCAATGAGAAAATAGTCTTATTGCTCAAGTATTAACCTTTGCACCCTCCCTAATACCCTGTAGACAGGTCCCCGCTCACCATTGATAACATCGACTTTGGGCCATACTATGGTGGTTAGTGGGTCAAAGATACTAGGAGATCACAAATCTCCGATGAAAACATTAAGACAGCGACATAGATTCACTTTTAACCATGTGACAGTAAGGCAACTCCTGATTGGTCAATCATAGTACAGTATTAAAGGCAAATCCTGGTTGGTGGCTATTTATAAATTGATATAATACAAAGCAATAATTTCCTGCTGTACACTTAAGTCCCGGAAATTTAAAAAATTAGTAATAATGTGGAAATATTAATAACAGTTCACATGAGAACAGCCTATTATATGCAAAGAATAGCCACATTCACATTGATCATTGCACACATATCACACAGTCAGTGTCAAGAGATTTTTCATATATTGAATTGATGGATGTACTACTGAAAGGGCCAGAAGCTGTAACTTTTAATGTTTTTTTGACTATTTTTGTTTTTAATGTCAACTGCAATTTCTTGTTCTACGCCCAAAATTATGTTGAGATACATAGTGTTGAGCTTGACAACTCGGATCCGCCTGTACATGTGTAAACTGCTTTGTTATTGCTGACAAGTGAATTCTGACCTGGACTACATTTCAAGGATAAACAATTACAGCATTTTACAACTATATACTCTGTGTTGACAAGTGTAATAGTATGTGTTTCAACATGCTTTAGTGGGCAGAGCAAGAATTTGCAACTGACAGACAAAAAAGTGATGAAATCACCAAAAGGTACAGCTAATGGTTTTTTAAAACACATAATTTGAGACAGAAAACAAGCAAACAAGCTTTTTTATGACATGTATTATAGTGGTTGAAAAAACTTGTCACTGCATAAACTCGCTGGTACAGCAAGGATGTCTCTAATTTGTTCATGAAATCTGCCTAGAAACTCAGGTTTTCTTTTGTCCGTACCACTGTGGCACAAATGACCGTCACTTTTTAAAAATGTGCAGCTTTATTAACTGTATAATAATGTCTTCTAAGTTCTAAAACTGTAAGCATTGACGAGCATTTGAAATCATCCTCTTGTCACATATCAAAAAACAATTGTCTGCTTTGGTATATACCGTAGCTTTCTAGCAATGGTATCCTGTGATTAGATAACTCACACACAAAAAAAAATACGCAAAAGGGATATCCGAAAGTTTTTGCCGTTTCTAATTATTTGCTAAGTGTATGTGTACAAGAAGATATATTTTCAAATAACTGAAGCAATACTGAAACTTTCTGATATGGACAAATGAAGAAATGAAAGACAAAAGCTAATTTGTAGCAAATTAATAGCAGTTACTTCCCTTGAATTCTTCCTATTTATAACCCTGTTGCTAGGATACCACACAGAAATATTTGCATTATTGGCATTTGACTTTGTGAATGGTTCTTTATGCTCTGTACGTTAGCTGAAGAGAGTTCATGAACAGTCCGCTAATGCAACAGTTATTGGCACCATTGATCAATTAATGGAACCTGATAATCAGTGGAAAATGTTTATCAACATTTCACAACCATCCATTAAAATGATTACTGTTGAGATGGCGTAAGGGATATCCTCTCTGAAAGTTTAATTAAGGATAGAATTTTTTCCCTGTTATCTACATCATCATATAGCCTTTAATTCATGATTATGGAAAAGGGAATGAAAATTTAGCCAACCTGTTAGAGGGGAAACTTTCTTTGATGGTTACATGGTTCCTTTGTAAACTTGCACATTCTCATTGTCTTATTTTGTTTTTAAGAATATCTAGGATCTTATTGATCATTTTGTTTAATAATTACATATTTCCCTCTTCCTCTGTTGAATTCGGTTCTTCTCATGTGTTTCATGCTATTCTGATTGTGTGGACATTGACGACAAAAATTTTTATAACTGTATACAAAGGTCAAAGTGTATTGTTTAAGCAGTGATGTCACAAGGTACTCACTAAATTTGCATATGGTCATGTTCTGAAAATGTTTACATTGAAAACCTGTAGAGAAATAGGTGTAGTGTATTCTCTTGCTTTGGAAAATGACAGTTGTCCACTTCCTCATGCCATAAAGGTTTCCAAAACAACTAATTTTTTTAAAATCTTTATTGCCTTTTTTTTTTGAACAATACCATGTTTCATTGATGCATGTGACATTTATGAATAAAATTGTGGGGTCAGTTTTTGTCAGTTTTTATGGTAGCCATAAGAGCTTGCCCACGGTCACTCCACAAAATTTTTTGTGTAGTGACCGTGACTTGCCATACCCTTTTCAAGAATTAAACATTTTTCTGAATTGTGGTTTTTTTAAGTAGACGCCAAATAAAATTTGTGGAAAATTGATTTTGGAATATTGTATTTGGGTATATTTACATAGTCATCCGATATGAAACAGGCTTTTTATCACTTTCACAGGCTGCACACAATAGTGACAACACAGTAGCACCATTTCACATATGGCTGCCGTAGCTCCCGGTGTTCTACAAACATAACTATTGAGTTACCTGAGTTTACAGATGGGGAGAGCACATTACAGATGACTGAACCTCGTTTCCCTGTGTTTGTACCGCTTGGTTTGATAATCAGCATTTCACAAAACAATGACAACTCATTTATAGTGGAGGTGTAGATGGTGATAATAAACAATGCATTTTTTATTAGTTTTATCAGCGCAATTTTAACAGTTGATGCAAATTTGTAATCTCTCTTCCCTTTCTGAATAATTCCATGTGTGTCATTTGTCCATGAAATATTTATTGCAGATTGAAAACAGCTGGTGGCTAAATGATAGGTAGTGAAAGATTTGAATAGTAAAATGGACTCAGAAAAATATTTGTGCTTTTCATTTTAAGCCATTGAATTGAACACAGGTCAAAGTGAACTGTATGTGTTGTCTAAATTTTCTTAGATATCAGTAGACTGAAACAGTACCTTTTTGATGTCAGCTGTCAGTGATATTGTGAGATATTGGGACTGTTTCTCAGTTTTGCTGCGTTATATAATTCATCAATATTCAAATTCATAGATTACATCAATATCCTGTGAAAATGCTGAAACACCAGTTTATGGCATCTTTTGATTTACTGTGTGGCCAATTTTACATTAATACGTACAAATTTTATTTATTGATGTTTCGATCATGGGTGGTCAGAATTATTACATTTCCACATTGAACCGGTATGATGCCTTCACATCTATCGTATCGTCTCCCACTCATATCCGTTGCCCTTTTTCTGAGTTTGTTCAAGCTATTTGATTGACATTTATATTTCTATCTGTGGTCAATACTACAATGGTGACATATTCCATGTTTGCCTGTGTCAAATGTAAAGCCATGTCGTTTGCTCAGTTGCTGGTGTTTTTTGAAAAGTTGCCATGTTTAGGTTGATATGGCCCAATTCAAGCAGTGGTTGCCATCTCTATAAAGCTGTAGTGTCAAATGTACTCAGTGAAGTCCAAAGCTAACATGCTAGTGTTGGTGACACTTGTTCTGTATTTGTATTTGATGCCATAAACTGGAGGGTACCATTACTGCTAATCAGTTTTTTAATATCATTGCTCTACCATATATTGCAGTGTGTTTAAAACTTGTAGATTTTTACAACAGCACAGATAAGTGGATAGGCCTAGATCACCGAATTGCAATTCCGGTATTTTTCAATAATTGAAATCATACTTCATGGTGAATTTACTTTATCCCACTGTGAGGTACATTATACATGCTATGCATTCGTCCTTGCTGATATCCCTGTCTAGCTCCTTGCTGATATGTTCATGTCTCAAACACTTGCGTTTGACTGTTAACCGCTTTCCATGGAATGGACTGTGCTTGGCAGTGTTTTCAAGCTTATTTCATAATATCAATGAAATAGTTAATTTTTATTTGATGTACTGTAAAGTGTCAAACTATCTCAGATTTGATGTTCCCATGTAATTTTCAATGGTATTCATCATATTGAACATTCAGTGATATTGAGGAGGAAATATTCCAGTTGTTCAGCTCACTCATATTTCCGGAAAACTTCCACAACCTAAGTGTTCTGTGTTGACTACACTGTACACATCATCCTCTAAACAAGATATTACGTTTCGGTTTCATATCAACCTGTATTGAAAAATTTGAATAATAAATCTCACAAAATTCCCCCACTTCTGTTTTTTGACAGCCTGCTATTGATGTAAAGTAAATATGCTCAAACAAACACACCCACCAGAGGTTTGATGACAATTGCTTTTTGCGTATTTTGTTTTTACATCTGATTTTTGTCTTGTGCAGTGTATTTTCTCACTCTTGTATATCAGATCAAGTGAACATGCTATGGATTAAAAATTCATGAGAGCAGGCAATACAGGCTTCATGTTTTGCATATCAAGCTGATAGCTTGTACACCATTGCTAAGTGGGAAACAGTCTAATCAAAACCATGGCGTTTTTAACTCCAAAAGATTGTAAAATAAAGATTATCGAATCACAGATGACAGCACTTCATCTTTCAGCGAGGTTAGCCATTTTATGATGCCTGGTTTTGTTTTTTTAAAAAAATGTTAATGTGTGCAGTGTGAAATATAATAGATATGCACTGATAGTGATCTCTAGTGTATCAGCTACAACCTGTCCTTAACCTGGATGCTTTCGGAAGAAAAGAAACCAGCTGAATGACCTGTCATTGAAAGAGCAATGCTGTCACAGAACATACATGTAAGATTATAATTATTATATAAACTATGTTTATGACAAGGCCCAGGAACTGAAATTTGGGAATGGGAATCAACAAAGATAAACTTACATTTTTTGTAGAGATTCTGTTGATGAATTATATACATCAGATACAGCTCACTGACTTGATGATAATCTGCATTGCGTAACAAGACAGTGACTATATGTACTGAATCTTGTCACAAATTATCACCTCTCAGTCACTCAGTAAGATACATTGAGATTCCCAATTCTTATTTTGCATGTAACAAGCATAGAGAGATGAATTGCCTCAATGACTGACTGATCTGTCAATATGTAAAGCATATCATCACTTGATTTCTGTAATCTCAGCTGATGTGCTTCTTTTGTAGAATGATCAGATAGAGCCTGCAGGGCAAGTTCAGGGTCGCTGAATTAAAAACTGACTTGTAATTGCTTAATGATAAGGTTTTATTACTGTTTTATTTTAATGTAGTTGCCTCACAAATGTTAATTATCCATTGCAGCGCTGATCTGTATGGCGTCCGTGTTTTTTAGTGAAATGGTCGGTCCCTACGGTAATCAGATACAGGGAAGTGAGGCAGGAATTAGCTTACATCCTTGGAAGTTGTGAATAGGACGCATTTCCCGTGAATTGTAATGTAAACCTTACAGTCCATCAGGGGCACTGAACAAGTGGATTGGGAAATGGACCTGTCCTGATGGGTCCCCTAAATCTGGATAAATTATGGCAAATCTGTTTTTGAGTGTACCAAGATGCCTGCACACAGTTGTTCATTGATTCTCATGCTCTGTGCAAGAGAGAATGTGTGTATACAACAGTCATTGGCCAATTTACAAGTGCAGACATGTCACACCTTACTCTCAAGAAGTGTCAAGTCATGAAATAGGATGACTTTCGAAGGACAACATCACAGGAAAAGCTGAAGCAAAGGCATATTGTTGTAGAGATGTGAGGTCATCTAAAATATTCATTACTTATTCAGAAATATGATGTAAAGCTTTGCAGAATACTAATTATTGCAGTGATTTATAATTTGATATACTCATAAAAAGAGCTCCACTCTATAAATTCACAGAGTAGAGGAACAATATTTATACCAATGAGGTATGCAAAGTTTCTGTGTTTACCCTGCTCTGCACTGTTGACAATGTCTGACCCGTTAACATCCATGTAACCTGTTAACATCCATGTAACCAGAGTAATTGACCTCCGACCTTTTTTAGCAGTTCCCATTTTCTGAATGCTTGATTCATGTGGAGCATTATCCATGTACAGTACTGTTCAGTTTTAGAAATTTCACTTTATAAGAGTTTGTGCGAGAAAATCTTTTCAAAAAAATTCTCATAAGAGATAACAAATTGGACAGCAATAATGATATTAACCACAAAGTAATATTTAAGAGAAAATAGGTATTCCATGTCTATATCTTCACAAGAGGCTGTAAAAGCCTTGTTTTTCTCTCTAAATGTCCAGCATTAAAGATTAAACTTACCACTTTTCAAGAGAATGCTATTCAGAATTAACCAAAATGAATTCTTCTTTTTAAAAAAATGGCTCTGTAATGAATGAAATATGGCTTATTGACACTTCTCAATGACAAACTAACCATCATAGCTGACTTAACGATCTGTACATTGGAAATACTGGTGCGTTAACTATTGGATTATTCTGATTGATGGCAAATTAAATGAAATCATTATGTTGTGTCTTTTACCTGTAAGCTATGGATCAAGGCCAAAATATGAATGAAGGTACCGGTATCTGTTACTCCCATGTTGCCAACATAATTATTTACTGTCATCACGACATGCTATTATAAATTCCAAGCTCAGATTGCACTGCATTAATTATCAATGATTTCCCCATTATATCAAAGTACACGTACTGCAGTTCTAATCAAACCTTAATTTGAAGTTCTGCCTCAGAAAAATAGTTGCTATATCAGTGAATGATAATGGTGTGCAAATATTTGTCCCCATATTGGCCATGTTAGAGATAAGAATCTGTGAAGGGTGTTACAAACATTACAAGTATACTTTGATTTGTTTACCTTTCATCACAGTGGTCAGAGCCAATGCGGGCTATGCCATATCATGTCATAATGAAAGCGCCATGTGCTGATCATGAGATACTGAGTGGCAGCAGCGGTGAATTTTCCTGACCAAACATTAGGGCTATCCTTCACTTAGGGGTCTATCTCTGTCAGATAATATCCTGCCTTTGTCAAGGCAGCTTATTTGCACACACTTCCTAGCTCAGGTGGGCTTAAATGGCTTCATTTGTGGTAACGGAAGTAAACAGACACACTTGCCAAGAAAAGGTACTAGTATTTTGGGCCGTGGCCTTTTAAATGTAATAAATGTATTATTGAAAGTTGCATCTCAGATCAAATTTCTCATACTGTGCAGGTACAGTAAAGTCATTAATACAGGTGTCTGTCATGTTGTATCATTGATACCAGAGTATGGTAAGAACAGCCGTAATGCTCATAAATTGTTAGAGAGCTCCTCTATACAATTGAAATTGGTCAAATTGTCCAGAGAAGATTTTGGATAGAATCAAGCACAATGCTCAAAGTTATAGGATGTCTTGTATCACTGGGAAATGCTATATCTACTACAGTATGTGGAAATCTTTCCGCACACAGGGAATGCTGCTTTTAAATGGGTGTAAAGCTCTCCTTATATAGTGTTTATGTATCTGAAATTGATTTATTTATATCTGTAAAGTTATATACAGATTGTAATTATTATATTTTTCCCCATCCACAACCATTGAGACGGCATCGACAGTTCCCATGGCAATGAATGCAACATGAACATCCAGGGTCCATGATCCACAAACTAACAGTATATCACATATTATTACATCAATTGTTCCGGGAAAAGTTTACACAGGGGTGAAGTGAGCATAGTGTATCAATTCTGTAACAATGGAGTGGTGAAATCACACTCCAGTGAACGGAATGGAATTTCAGATTCCTTCTGGATTTTTTCATGCAGAAGGATTCTCAGACATTTAATAGGAATGAGGCTCAAAGTTCAGGGACAGCATTCAAATGGTTTCCCCAAGAGAATGATATCCGGTTTTACATGTATATATGCTACTACTTGCACTAGTTTTGCACAGTTTAATGACAGCAAATGCATTGACCATGGAGCAGCCATATACACATGAGCAGCAATATCAGATTTAAAAAAAGGCAGCAAGGTTGTAAAAATCAATTTAAAATTAAACCGGTAACAAGTGTAGGTATTCAGAGATATTGGTGTGACTTTCTGACACTGCTTTCAATAGCTATTTCCTGAGGTGCCAGTAAAAGTCATATTGTAAAGATTATAGAGCAAAATAAATGGCTGTATTTTGTAGTCTGTTGTGAATTGTAGTGGTCAGGTTTGCCAGACTAAATTGCATGTTTTGACAAAACTGTGGTGTTGGAAGGGGAGGGGTGGGGGGCGTTGTCATAACTAGAAGTGATAGAAGTGGTAAAGCATAATGATTCTATCTAGGACCATTCTCTAGTCAGAAGCAAGCCCATATTTGACCAATTGGTTTGGATACAATATGAGTTGTGGCAGCTGAATGTGACAGATTTGATTTATAGCCATCACATATCATCCCATTATGAACACACTGCTGAAAATCATTTCCCAGATGTCATCTGCGAGTACAGCCATGTACAGGGAGTACCGGTATACGTACTAAACACCTGTATCCCATCCATCCAAGCTTATCAAGCAAAGCTCAGTAATGCTATAGAATACAGTCCCATACACTCAACATGGAAGATACTGTCACCGGGTATGTAAATTTTGATGTAAATGTGAAAGAAGTACATATATAAAAGGAAAGATGAAAATATTATACAATGATTCTTGATCAGTAAATGCAGAACTTGCATTCCTTGATCTACAGATGTAGAACTATATTTCAAAGTTCAATCACTCAAATATTAAGTGATTTTGATGAGAGACACACTTAATATGTGGTAATGTATCAGTTTATTTTTCGGCTGTAAGTGCAGATTTAGATTTTGTATGGACAGCATCTGTAACGTATGATAATGACATTTGTAATGTATGATAATGACATTGTATAGCTTAGTATGCCTAGCTGAATAGTTCAAGTTTATGGTCATAGTTGTTGGGCACTTCAGTCAAAGGTCGTGTAGGTCCCATTTGACAGAGATAAGTGGCACAAATGATGGAAAATGAGAATAAATTGTTTTCCATATCATAAACCCTAATGTAAATACATGTCACCATAAATTGCTTGCTACCTAATGTTGTTTAGAACACACATCTAACATTGTTCATACAAGAATGTTTCACATGAACAGACATGATGACCGCAGCCCTCAGAGACTTACGTATCAGGTCTTTACAGCTGTTAGGGTATTGAAACAAGCAATTGAATTTTTAAAGCTTTCATTTTCTGTATAGTACATTTATTCACTTGTACATATTTTATGAACTTT
Source organism: Ptychodera flava (assembly GCF_041260155.1). NCBI lineage: Eukaryota > Metazoa > Hemichordata > Enteropneusta > Ptychoderidae > Ptychodera > Ptychodera flava. The sequence continues at coordinate 3,324,479 of NC_091942.1, read as the reverse complement.
ATAACACATCTATGATGATTTTTACGTCAACCATAGCAGGTTATTTTTTGTTGTTTGAAATTATTTTGGTTATTTATTTTGTTTTGTTTGTTTATTTGTTTGTTTACCCATGAACTAACAGGTTACCCCATTTTGCATGTTCAGTTAAAGAAACTAAACTCAAAACTGTAAAAGTTACAACCAAATATGAAATGTGCTAACAAGAAGATACAGAGAAAAGAGAATAGACAAACAGTTCAGATGTTTATGAATTTACAAATGATATACACAAAGCAGATCTGAAACTTGAACTTGCCAAAAATAATCTGAATGTTACTTGTTACAAATGGTGATGATATTATTTTACCTGTAACATGGCAAAAGGAGTATAGTTTTGAATGTTTTCTCATGCTAGATATAACCGTTTGATGTGTACTTTTATGGCTCAGCAGGTTTCCAGGAAACGACAGAGTGTTTCGATACTGCCTTCATACTGTCTTAAAAGGGCAATTTCCATAGACCACGGTGTAATGTTTCCATACTGCATATGTCTTCATAGGGCAGTTTCCACAGACCACTGTGTAATGTTTCCACACTGAGTCTGTCTTCATTGGGCAGTTTCCACAGACCACGGTGTAATGTTTCCACACTGGGTCTGTCTTCATAGGGCAGTTTCCACAGACCACGGTGTAATGTTTCCACACTGGGTCTGTCTTCATTGGGCAGTTTCCACAGACCACGGTGTAATGTTTCCATACTGGGTCTGTCTTCATTGGGCAGTTTCCACAGACCACGGTGTAATGTTTCCACACTGGGTCTGTCTTCATTAGGCAGTTTCCACAGACCACGGTGTAATGTTTCCATACTGTGTCTGTCTCCATAGGGCAGTTTCCACAGACCTAAGCCTTCACAAATTATTATCAGATCTGGAGATACTGGGAGCTTACACATATGTGACAACATTTTCAAGAAGACAACATTGTGTCATAACTATACATATACCATCTTGTTCAGAAAAATTCAAATTCAAATTAATATATGAGGTGTGGTGATAGAACTGCAAACAGCAAATTTTTGTTGCTTTAAAACATTTGTTATTTTAGTTTGTGGCTGTATAGTTCTTCTGTTAAGAAAATTTGGTTTGCCTGTGCCAAGTTACTATTTCCAACATTGAATATTAGCCAGGTGTGCAAGATGTGTGATCTATTCAGAGAAGAATCATTTGACCTTGAAGCATAGTAAGGATGCTGATATGCAAATTTTTTAGCATTCCACAATTTGAGAAATTAGTTTTTTTTCAGGTTTTACAAGGTGATCTATTATTTATATTTTCCCGAAAGAAGCTGTGTTATTTCAACATTTTCTTAGTAATTTTTCATTTGCAGTTTTTCCCCCATGTGTTGATCAACTTCATCGGTGTTTTCATGATCAGTCCCTTGCAATGAATCTGTGAGGAGAATCCACAAAAGTGCTTTGCTATGGATACTGATGAAATGTCTTCTGTTAACACAGGCACACGCCGTTTTCAGATGATTTCTAAAAATAGAAACAAATGATGAAACCTGTAAGATTTATGTCAATGTTTGAGAGTACTGTCTGCAAAATACAAGTAGTTGATATTGTGCAACATAATCTACCGTTATTGTTCTATCCAATCAGAACCTGATTTGTTTCCCTCAGAGAAAGTATTGAGACATTGAGAAATTTATTATGAGTTATAGCAATATGAAAGTTGTTCTAAAATTTACCATTTTTTACAAGTTTTCCTATTTGATTCTGTTCATTGTATGATACTTTAATATGTCCTATTGCAGCAGCACAATTTTAGCCATTTTTCTCTTATCTTCATTAAAGTCGTGCCAAGTATACATGTGTGATGAAAATTGAAGGCAAAATATGATAGGTTTCCCCATACATACGTAACATGTAACTCCCCCACGAATGTTGAAACATGAACCACTTTATTAGTAACATACAATTTCAACAACAGCACTGCATAATATAAAGACTGTCACCTATGAATCATTTTACTACAGTACTTTCAAAGCATATATTATTCCATCTCCACCTAGCAAATCAAAGATCTTGATCTGCAAGCATGGATCTAATTTTCTTGAGATTTTCTTCACATTGACAAGCTTCCATCTATAATAGTCATTTTCAAAGAGGTTGTATTTCCTAACCCTTTCACCAACATGGTTTGTCCCAAACCTGTTGTTGTCAATGATTTAGACCTCATTTCAGGGAACTAGATGAACAGAGTAAACATCTGAAACATAAATCAGGGAGGCAGCATGTACAGTTCATGTTATGTACCGTTTAATACAAGCATGAATCCGCATTTATTACATGTTAGAATCAAGCTATCTGATAGGCTAAAACTCTGGTTGATATGTTCAACTGACAGACTCAGGCCCTAAATCATGAACAGTCCCATTTTGACCAGCTAGAGAATTTTTAGCAGCAAAGAGCTTGCACAAGTATAGCAATAGTGTAACAGCCGGCATTGTAGTCAGTGAGTAGAAAAAGAGCTTGTAAGGGCACCTGTGGCCACACAGACATGTTTGACAGGTGCTGCCAACTGGAAAGTTTCATCAATTTCGCAAAATCAGCACAAAAAATGTTTTAAAGGGTGATATACCAATTTTACTTATTTTTGACCTTGACCCAAAATTTGGAGGGGGAAGTAGAGCTGTTTGTAAGTGCTCTCCCCCTGGCATACACTGAAAATGTGCCCTCCCACTGGATTTTGATGCCCACTGCCCTGCGGTATCTACCGGTATAGTCTGCCCGCTCCCCACTCCTTACAAGCTCCCCACTGCCCTCTCCCCACTACTGAAATTCCCCATTGCCCACTAGACAAAGCAGATCAACACAAAACTGTGCGAGCAGCTCCCCTCAAGTTCTATCAACCACAGCTTTCCCCTCCCACTACGTATTTTCCGGTACCCATTATCAAAAATTTTCTCCCCACGCACTGAAAATAATGAAATTCCTTTCCCGCCTACAGTAAATAAACATTTTTTCTCCCCACCCACTGATTAGTTTTGAAATTTGCCCACCTGCCAAAAAATTGCACATGAACACCGTTTTGCACTAAACAGTAAAGCTTAGTTGGCGGCACCTGGTTTGAGAATGTTAGGCCCCTGAACATGCATGATGTATCCTCTCCTCTTAGAATACTGGTTATGCCTGTTACCCAACTTTTATATAAAGTATAATATCTTGTCATATTGTAATGAGATTACAAATAATAAAAGATGTTGACCAGTTATATGCTTGTAGATATATATATACATCTTGCCAGTCTGAATGTTATTTTGGATTGCGGTGAAAGTAAATGCTATTTTGAAAGTTTTTCAAGGTACAGTAATAGGACAAAATACAAAAAGTGAAAACTGTTCTTTTTCAAACTATAACAAAGACATATTGATGAAATTATTATTAGATTCCATTTGCTATATGTGTACATGTACATCTGGGTGCAGTACAATTTTTAAAAATTCTCAAACAGATGGCAGATTTTCATAGACAGGTAGTCTCAGAAGTGGGGCCTTCATGGATGAAAAATTATTTTGCAGAGAAATAAGTGACCAAATTGTTAATAAACAGATTAATTGTCTGGCGTCTTTATACCAAACACGAACATTCTCCATTGTAAGCCTGGTAGAAGTTTGACCAGACAGTGTCCATCATCTGTATGTTTGTTTGTTCACATTCTGCAAAAATCGTAGAATTGCTCCATGAATCACATGGCTGTGAGTCATATTGAATGAATCATATAGTCCGTACATAAAGTTGAAGGTGCAATTCGTTCAAATAAGTATACTTGTCCCAAAGTGTTTGATGAGTATGGTCAGAAAACCAAACTCAAGAACTGGGTCAGATAGCTCTGATGTTTTTAGTAGGTATGTGCAGTAGAATTCATGTGGAAATGTTCTTTTTATTGTTATATCAGCAATTCTATATCATTAGTGAATTATTTTTAACGTCTTAAACATTTTTGGTGATAAAAGTTTCTTCTTAGAAGTTCTGTGTCTGCAGGGCCAAATGATGTTCTTATTCAAATTTGTTCAAAATAACATATTTTTGAGTCTTCATGTTCTTTTTGGTCAAAAATGTCTCTATAGAAACTGCTTGTTGGATTACTTTTGAAATTTGTGGACAGGTCCCTTGATATGTTTTCATTCAATTTTATTTACATTATGACAAAATGGCAATATGTTATAATGCCATCTATATATATGTATGTATACTGCTTGCATAGACCTGCCCTTGCAAAGATCGAAACAAGTCATGGTGTATATGCATCTAATTTAATAATTATGCAAAATTGTCTGTCATTCATTCCGTATATGGTGTTAGAGGGTGTGGAATAGTAAATACATTCAGGTCATTTCAAAGTTAGGTTGACTTTCAAAGCAAAGACAACTTAACCTGTGCAAGTGAAAAATTTACCTGGTGCATTTACAATGTTGTAAATGTTACAATACAATATGACAATTGTGATTACATTGTCATTAGTGGCATGATTGCAAGGGAGTGGGGAGGGAGGGAAAAAAATATGTTGGGCTAGAGGGCAAATGGAAATAGAGAAAAATACTGATAGAGGCAGAGATGGATGAGTGATGGTTGAAAGATACTGATTATATGGTAACATTGTTTGTGCAACAGTGTACAGAGTTTGCTGGTACTATTTGATGTTGGTTTACAATGTGTCTGTACGATGATACAGTACTTGCAACATGCATGATCATTTGTGTGCAGTCTTACGTAGCAGGCATTACAAAAGCATTGCACTGGGGGGGGAGAGAGAGAGAGAGAGAGAGAGAGAGAGAGAGAGAGAGAGAGAGAGATGTACAGGTTTTGAAATGCTCAAATTCATCAGATATTATGTTTGGTCGTCTTTTATTAACATGTTCTTTGCAAACTTTGTTTATAAAAACAAACATGTACACCTGATGACCCACAATAACTGCTTTAGATACCATTCATTTTACAAGTTATTTTTACCATTACTGCAAAGAATCTGGCATCGTACAGAATTAATTGGCTGACTAACACTTAAAAAAAATTTAATGGCACAATTTTATTAGTGAATGCTAAAGATAACTGTATGGATGGAATCATCCTAATTGATGGTTTACACTTTTAGGAGTAATGAGTATTAAAAGTTACTATCTCTTGCATCGTCAAACTGAGAAATAAAATCGCTGCAACGTTGTAAAGCACTTGTCTGTTTATAGCAACAGATAGTTGTGTTACCACATCAAGAGGCCATGCTTTATTCAGCAGAGATTTCTGCAAGTGCTGTATTACTCATGCTGTGTCCAAAAGGAGCCATTTAGAGGGTGTGTCAAACAAAGTATCATAGCTAATGAAGTTGGTTGTTTACTTGTTTACTGCTTAAGATGGACGCAGTACCAGTGATGTTTTTTGACTTCTTTCAATCTCTGTCACGGCACGCCAATAGGATGTGATAATGGATGTTTTACAGTTTTATGACAGCCTACAAGACACTTGCCTTATTCCTGAATCCTGACCCAATTCTGGGGAAATGTTCGGTTGTTCAAAGATCTAGAGGGTGATGAACGTTTCACCTGTTTTGCATGGCAAGCCATATTTCTTTGCTCTTTGCCAGAAATAGCAAGAACATGTACAACCTTACTGTTCTGATTGGCTTTGACCACTGGTTGGTAAACACAACATCAAAGTGATAATGGTGTTTGATGTATCTCCACTGATGATTGGCCAATTTTGAAATTGTTTTATCACTTTATGAATATTTATAATTATCAATTGTAATTCAACAGTGTGAAATCTGCCAGAGCCTGAAATGGATTTAAAAGAAATCTCTCGCTCTATTTAAAATGAATATGTGTTGCTTTGAAGTATATAGATGGTAAGAACGTACTCACAACGGAATATATTGTTATCTGTGGAAGTTATATTACTGTTTCCATAAGAAGTTGAGGTTCTCACCTTGTCCTCAAGAGTAGAATGCAGTTGAAAGTTTGCCTCACTTCACCCATCTGATTTCATATATCCCCTTCATAATCCATACGTTTGATAAGTTTTCTATCAAGTTCTATATTCTATCAAGTTCTATGTTTAAGTGCAATTCTGAAATGTCCTCATGTATAAGGAAAGAATCGCTGATGTATAATTTACACAAATGAAATTTGTTACCGTGGAAAGTGAAATATAATTTGTGTCTTGGCTTAGTTGTTTAGAAATTCAAGAAGTCTATTAGCCTTTATATTTGTCCGATAGAGTTCGCCTGTAGTTTTGCTTTGTTTAATGAAATGATACTTTGCAAAGATCTTACAATGGTGCAATCATCAAGAGGTACAGATGTCAGTCTTGAGAAAGTGTCACAGTGGAGACACCCAGAAAGATCTTGTCACCATGGAGACATCAGTACGGTAGGTGTGGTTATGAGTTTGTGTTGCATTACAGATACACTGAGATTCTGTCAGAGTTCAGACCTCAGCGATGTTAACCTGTAATGTCAGCTGTGTTGCAATGCCAGCATCTTTAGATGATACGGCGCTGTAGAGACCAAGAAATGATCTTTTTGTGCAGAAACCAAGAGATTACATCATGCCACAACAGGCTATGAATTGCAGTGCTAGCACCCTGAGGTCCTGTGATAGTGTAGAGACTAAGGTAAAATTGTTTCAGTAAAGACACCAAATGATAGCATTCCATCGCAGGCACCGGAGATGACAAAGAGCAACACCATGGTACTGTGCAGATATGTGTACCAAGGCTTTGCAATGCTGTGTACACACGCCAAACGAGAAAAGTCATTATATTGATACTGTGAATGATGACATTGCAATGCTCTTGTCAAAGAATATGGATTTCCTGAAACAAAATATTAAATTCAATTTTCTAACATAAAAATATGCTTGACTAATTACTTCATTTCATTGTGTATTGTACTTCTTTGTTTCAATGTTATTTTCCAAGCATCTGATATTGCAATGTTTCTGGTGGTATGCCTTCTTATTTTTCTGTCACTTTAAATAGTTGACAAGTAAAACCACATATCATTATTTGCATTTGTTAACACTTTTAACAGCCGTGATAGTGTTTATTAGCATGATAGGATTCCTGTTACCATGGTGATTTTCAACCCTTGATGAAACCACATGAATCATTCACATCACTCCTTTGGAAACCATTTTCCAGTTTTAAAAAAATAATTGCACCACTATGGATAAACAACGTTTCTGTGAGTGTGTTTGTGATATGAATTGTTGGCAGATGAATTTGAAGTCTGAATTAACTGACACATTGAAAGTGATACGGTTTGCCCGTCTGGCATTTCATGTATTGTAAAGCTAATTAGCATGACAGTTGACAGCCCTGTCACTGTCATTTGCTGAAGAAGTGTCAATGTTTCATTTATCTTTGCAGAGATAAAGCATTAGATAGATTGTGGTAAATTCTCTTTTCCTAGAATGTCAAGGACGCTATTAATATTTTCATTAAGGATCGAAATTTGTATCATTTCAACGTTTCACCATGAAATTTTTCCCCATTTCAATAATAATCATATGTTTAAAGACAGAATGTTTGCTTCAAACTCTTTGGATAATATAACGGTAAAATCATTGCCAAAAATAGCCCAACTAGGGTTGGTTTTGATATTACAAGGAGACAAAATTAAAATAACAATGAAGAGAAAAATGTTACTTACACATGAAGAATTTGAATATCCCGTGTGAATGAACCAGTTCAGTAGGTGAGAAATGATCAACCATAAAAAAAAAAAAATGAAAAAAAAAATGCTAGGACATGAAAGAAGATAATTGCTTCATAAAGATATAAAATTTGAGAAGCAAGCGCTAAAATGACACATGAAATTGCAGCTTTCTACATAGTGTTCATATTTGCCTATGCTCTCAGCAACGCTGTAAATGTCACATGTTGATGAATGCTGTGTATAATTACTTTGCCATATAGTTTATGGAATATTTCTATGCATCCATTAGATTGCTTTCACTCAAATTTATATTTTAAAAAAACTGATGGAGCAAATGTCAGCAACTGTATTAATTCAGTTTAATGCAAAACTGTGCATTTGCTGTAATCAGGACAGACAATTGGGGTTTGGACTCTCAACTAATATTCTGAAATGAGATACAACTGGTTTTGATAAGCGCATTCACACATCCATTCTTCAGTACCTGCCGTCTCTCTGTCAGCAAGCATACACTTGTGATTTTGTAACAGACTGTACGATATTGCAAGTGAACCACCAAAAACATAGTTTTCTGATAAAGACAGGTGTAGGGCTATGGAAACACTCAGGATATGGTTTTTCAACTGAAACTTACATATGCTTGAAGGTGCATATTCTTCAAACCAAAGTTCTGTCCAGACATGAATTCAGTGTGCATAGTCAATTGTCACGCCACATTTTTAGCCTTGCTATATTATTTTGTTGAACATGCTGGTAGATGAATATAACGGACTTGTGCTTAATATAACAGACTTTTGCTTTTGCAGCTTATTTTTATTTTATCATCACATAATTCTATCATTAAAGCTCAATATTTTTAACTTGTATGATTCTCTTGCATGTTAACATTGTTGTTTCATCACAATTCCATTTTGGCAAACAACAGTTGAATTTCACAACTAGCATTTCAATAAAAGTAGATATTTTTAGCTCCCTTGGCAGCAAACTATAAAAATTGCCTGCCATCTGTCAATCTGTATCTTCTCCTTGAAAAATGTATATTGATTGATATATTTTGCAGGACGAAATAAATAAATAAATAAATAAATAAATAAATGAATCTATCTATTGATCAATCCATCAAGTGATGTCTATCCATGTACACACACACACACACACACACACACACACACATATATATATATATATATATATATATATATATATATATATATATATATATATATATATATATATATATATATATATATATATATATATATATATATATGAACCATCAGGTGTGACTTTCAATTTTGATATTGTAAGTATTTTGTCAAGAGTCATGAACCACACTCTACATTGTTTTAAATCAGCACGTTTGTCATTGTCAGATACTTGCATTTTGTGTCAATAGACATCTTCATTTGGATAACATCTGCTCTAGTCTTACAGTCACTTTGTACGTCTTGTTTTTTGTGTATTTCATTTTGAGTTTTCAACTTTTGTCTATGTCAATGACACTGAACTTTGACATTTTTGTTGTTTTTGGTAAACTGTTGCTGTTCAGAAACGATGTCTTCTTTTAAAGTTTGGTGTTTCATTTGTATGTATTGCAGTTTCCTAGGTATGATGACATCTGGATGGGGTCATATTTTAAGTGAAATAAGGTGTGTTATATATGTGAAATATGCAATATGTTATTTTTCATAACAAAATGTTTTTCTAGCCTGATCGCTGTCATATTACTTTGTATGCTTCTGTGGATGACCTCATATGAAATATTGCTGTATATCAATATTTGCATAATTTGAAAATCACTTGTCTAAGGTCAGATATAGCACTTTGCTTTTAAACTCTTCACCTCCAAGTCCCTGTAAGCAAGTGTTGATAAAAGTGGGTTTAACCCAAACCATGGGAGAGAAAGGGTTAAATTCTACTTTATGACATTGAGGAACAGAATACTTGAGATTTTACTTTCTTTCAGTGACACAACAGGGTAGTGCTGCATCAGCCTCTACCAAATAGTTTGCAACTATATGGGTAATGCTTTGAATAAATATACAACCTTTTTGATCATGGATTTCTCTGCACTTTTGACAAGATTTAATGTGAAAACAGATAACATATCACCTGATTGCAAAGATTTCTCATGTGGTTTACCATGAAATAATGTTATTCAGTTATTCTTAGTTTTTGCCTGAGAAACGTTTAATTAAGGGTCAAAGTCGGCCATTTTTCATGAATTTTGTTTGATACAAGATACTACTTATTTTTTTGACATGTTGAAAGATACTGAATGAATGGGTGACCATGCATATATTCGACCCTGGTTTTAGACAAGATACATGAAACCATCTCGAAAATGAATTAATGGCCATGACCATTAATTCATTTTTGCGATGGTTTCATTGAATTTGTCTAAAACCAGGATCGAATATATGCATGGTCACCCATTTATTCAGTATCTTTCAACATGTCAAACAAAATAAGTAGTATCTCGCATCAAACAAAATTCAAGAAAAGTGGCCGACTTTGTCCCTTTAATGTATAACTTTTTTCATGTCAGTCGGCCATTTTGCAGTGAACATGACTCAGGTAGACAAAAGCAACTGAACACGTGGAGCCTTGTAATCCAACAGAATTTTTGTAAAAACTTTCAACGGTCTTTCAAAATTTGCCAGCGACCCCTGACTTTTATTTTTGATCTGGTAAGAGAACAGTTGAAAAGTTTTCTCAAGGAAAACTTGGGCAAAAGTAAGTCTTTCAGTTTTGAAACGTATACTACTACATGCTTTTCTCGGTTACTTACTGCAGGTAGCAACAGAATAAAGCTTGTAATGCGGAATTAATATGACAGACTGTATTCATAAAAACCTGCCTTTTTGTCTCGCAAGCATGTAATATATCAGTAGAGCTGAAAAGAAATGGTTTCTAATGATTGACATTAGGATAATATTTTGGGAAGAGAAAAAGAATTGAAGCAGGTGCAATACAAATTTACTGAAAGCGGTTCAAATTTAGGTCTGTCATTAAACGCAATTAAAATATTCTCATGGCAATAAAAATGTCATACTCATAGATGATAGGATATCTATCAAATGCATCAAGGGGAACTGTGTCATGTGATCAACAGTGTGAAAGTGTGAGGAAAAAATATTGACTGTGTGAAGGTTTCTTGTCAGCTAGATAATTATAGAAGTAATATTTATTCGATGGTTTCTCTAGAAACTATCCTTGATTTTTTTTACTAGAAATAATGTTTCTGCAATGGTTTCTCTAGAAATAGTATTTTGCTGATGTTTTGTCTGAAATATTCAAAGGAAAGTCTAGAAATGTGATCACAAGTACAAAGATGTGACATGCACACCCGGATCAGACTTACTGATGATGGATGTACTTGACATGTGTAAGGTGTGTGTCTTGTACAACGGAAAGAATGAAGGGTTTTGTATCAAAGCACAGCCTGTAAATACCTGGAATTTCAGTGTGTGATTTAAGTAAATTGTATGAACACTTAAAGTTTGGACCATCGATTGCCATGAAAGCATGGCAGGAGATTTTATAATTGTAATTGTAAAATTGAGGAAAACCTTACTTTACAGTGTACCAGAAATATTTGACTTTGACCTAAAATGTAGATATTTAAAAGTAAACAAGTGTTTAAGGGTTCATATGCTACTGTCATTATTCATTTTTTTGCAGTAATTTTGCATAAAGAGGAGGTTACACTTTGTGCTCTTAATGTGGGAGCTCGATTTTGAAGGCTTGATTAATTAAGTTTTAAATATGAAAAGGAGTTTGAAAATAGGTTAGAGTAGTGATGACTTTTAATTATGCCAACAATAATGAACATAGTGCAGGTGACATCAACCTGTTTATGTGTCAAAGTATGGATTTAAATCGTACTTTCTGTGTGAATTTTCAATGGTGGGATTGTGTTGAACTTTCACATTTCATGTTTGGCTGCATTTTGTTATGCAATAGATAAAGTGAAAAGTGAAGTGTGAAAAAAATGGAGAGGCTGATTTTCACATATTCCAAGAGTCACGTTTTACTTCGCAAAAATGTAGACTTTTATATCAAGCGACAAATGCCAGTGTATGGTACTGCCATAATTTTTCAGTGTCATATTTTGTCCGCCGAATGCACAGCATTAAACGAGATTTTTAATGCTCACTTTGCATTTCAAATGAAAGCAGTCAGGTAAGAAAATCTTGAGTTTTACAGGCCGGAGGGGATTTAACGTTATTACATAGCATGTAAGTGAAATGTTTGTCTGGCCACAGGCGGCCCAGACGGTATTAATATTATTGAGTTTTTTCACTGTTTTCTCAATCATTTCCTCTCCTTTTCTTCATGCTCTGACAGATTGGAGTAAATAAAATAAATAGTTATATAACCTAACCTAGCCTCTTGACTCTTTATTTATTTTACAGCCCATTACAAGGACGTTTATCTCTCATATACACATCTTGTAATTTATCAGTCAACACAACACATTATGCTAATCCGTGGACTTATCAAAGGTTGGTCAACATCAGAAAGATAGAGATGTAGGCCCTTTACAAATCGCGGCTACACGTGTATTTTTTAAACCTGAGGGGATCTGATTAGTCGCTCTGCAAATATTCCTTATCAGGGATCTAAGCGATCTCATGTTTACACGTCAATCGATAAGGTATAAATTTAGTTCGGGTCAAGCGTCCTCAGCGGTATTCACTGGGCCAGAGAACAATTGCTAGCTCGCAATGGCGGACACAAACATCGGACAGCTGCTGTCTACGTAGTCCTGCGTACGATGCTGTGTGTTTCCCCGACATTTTACGGCCTCCAACCACATGTGGTTGGAGTCCTTACAATGTTGGGAACACACATCATTGTACGCAAGACTACTGTCTATGCTCTTTTTGTTTCAAACATTGGGAGGGACTGTGCTTCAATCAATTGATCGAGACGCCATCAGCGAAGACATTTACAAGAAAAAGAGAATTTTGATTGCCTTGCTCCGCCTGATGTCAATATCCATTCAGTTCTGAGATCGATGAGTCGCCATCGAAGAAAATGACGAAGTTAATGTTTCCTTTTCCTGTGTCTGATCATGAATCCTGAACTGCACCCGTGTATTGGTCGACAATGGACAAACACACAAACATTAAAATAAACTACCCTACATCTAATGATCTATTCTGAATGAAACAAATACTATCGTAACACCAACAATTGAATAGTAACGCAGGGATCCTATTTCACCCATACCCGAAACGAAAGAAACACCAATGCAAAGCAAAGTTTTGGACAGTGAGATGGGAACACAGTTTTGAATTTGGCTCACAACCGTTTGATTTTGTTGTGACATTGCTCTGCGGTTCTCTTGATTTCCTTCTCCCTGGCCCTGGCAGCAATAACCTCATAAACTTGCCTATCTCTCGACCAAGGACAAAAAAAAAGATTTGTTTATGTCCATGCCTCGACCGTCCATCATACGATGACGTTTTCATCTCTCCAGATGGAACCAAATGAGTACATTTTGATTTAATTAAACTACATGTGTACTCATTTCCATCAGTTCGTCCTGTGACCAATTGCTGCCACGATCGCCCAAACTTCTTGCTCGAACACCGTCCATTGTGGTAATGACCGCAAGCCCAAAGACAGGATATGGTTCGGCGTTTAGTTCGGTGCTCAGGTCACAAGAGTAAATAGGCCATGCTTAGTACGGAGCACCGAACCTGGACCAGCCCTTCCACACCGAATTAATTTAGTTCTTTGTTAGCTCATTGTGGTCTGGTCACACGTCCAACTGACACAGGTTTAAATTTAATCCAGGGTCAGCTCCGGAGTAAACACGGATGTGTAAACCCCACTTTAGTAACCTTTCCTATCTTTTGCAAAGTTGACCAACCCATAAAATCCCTGATAAGTACACTCATTAGCATAATTAGTTGTGTTGACTAATTTAATACAAGATATGAGAGATAAACGTCCTTGTAATGGGGTGTAAAATAAATAAAGAGTCACAGAGGCTAGGTTAGGTATATAACCATTTATTTCAATTTCTCCGATCAGTCAAAGCATGAAGAAAAGGAGAGGAAATGATAGAGAAAACTGTGAGAAAAACTCAATAATATTAATACCGTCTGGGTCGCCTGTGGTCTGGCTTTCAACAACTTTACGGTATAAGTGCCGAAAGCTGATAATACAAGTGTTATTGATTGTTCTGTGCTTGAAATCTTCAAAACAAAATAATTTGTAATCCCAAGATGCAGAGTGGAAATCTTTGAATACAATTAAGAAGTAGGTACAATTAATGAAAGATAGACGGATCATGTACCAAATATTTTAGCTTTAAAAAAAAAAAAGACGTAGAATGTAAATATGCGCATTGATAAATACGTTTGATTATAACAAGGCAATATAGCAATAAATCATATGCAATTGAAGTGTCACTAATCTGTCATTTTGAATTGATCGAATTGATGAGGGAATTAAAATGGATTGCAACTATTAAATGGAAAAACTCCTTTTTCTTTTCCTTATCCACTGTAATTCTGTGCTTATCTGTGCTGTCAGTACTTGTAACAGTTTTCAGTCCCTGCCATGAACAATTAGAAGTTATAAAGGTTGGTGCGCTTGGGTCTTTGGTTGGGGATATAAGACCTCTGGGGTGAAAATTAGTATATTTGGGTGAATCTCTCAGTGATTATTTCCCGTCAGATATGCTAATTTTCACCCCAGAAGTCTTATATCCACAACCAAATACCTGAGTGCACCATTTATAACCCCTTATTCAAGTGTTTGTGCTGATCTCTGACCCCAATTTGCAAAGTTTGAGGGAAAGTGGTTCTTTGGTTTTCATGATTTCCTTGTTCTCACAACTTTGTGCAATGAACTTCCTTGTTTGCAACAATTGCACTCGATAAATAGAGCTGTATAAACAAACAGGACATCCTGGTTGTGTTTTGTTTATGTCACCTATACCATGTTTGTCTCACAATAACCTTTCTAGTCCTTTTCCTCACAATGCTCATTAGGAATCACATCAATTATTCAAAATTATCTTCTGTACCCAGTACATCTGGAAATTTTATTCCCTATGCCTTTTTCAACCCATACTCACTTCAACGATTCTAGACTTGTATTGAATCAGTTTTACAAAAAAATAAATCGGAAAAGGTAAGGTAAATTTTTGGATGTCTGATTGTAGGATAAAACCATAGGGAAGTGAATCAGAGATAAGTTGTAACTGATTGTGTCTCTTTGGATCAAACATACTTTGATTTCCATGGATTTACATGAATATATATGCACTGATTTGTCAAAGATCAAGAAGTCATTTGTGAAGACAAATTCTTTATAACTTAATACCTCTTTTATCTCTGTGCATTTTGTTTGCCTACATTCTCTAAGACAACATTGAATCCGTATTTGAACCACTTAAGTTCATTACAGGACAAGTATTACCACTACTTGTAACACATAAATGTTCTGGTGATATTGTGTAAAAAAGGCATTGATTTGCCTTGTAAAAACAGTACACACCACTGGACCTAAACCTTGCATATCTGTACCTATGACTAGACATAGTGACCTCATTGCTGTCATTTGTAAATATATGTACACAATGTTTATGTCAGGGAGTTTTTCAAGCAGATCTTCCGCATTAGCTTTTCTTCAGGCTGTAGTTTGTTTGAATTATTTTCTCAATGGATTTCTAGAATGAGAATTTCTGAAAGACGTGCTCTTGTTGGTGCTGCAGTTACTTCCTTTGTTGTCTGATCTGTCAGAGAAATGGATGTCCATCGCCACCTGTCTTGTGTACATGTAGCGCATTGTCCTCGGTCAGCTGTGCACTTCTCGAAAACCACTGCTTGTATGTAGTGTACAAGTTGAATACTCAGGATGACCAAACATGACCAAATTTTCAAATGATGTTGAAATTTACACAAGCAAATTGTTAAGGCTGGCTTTCTTACATTTGGTCAAAACTTTGTATTATAGCATTCAATTACATCATTCTTTGCTCAGTTTTCTTCAAGATCTACTTCTCTGAAAATCTTTGTCCAGTTGCAATCAAATTTTTGTATGCAAGTTCCAAGGGATGACCACATTTAGTTTTTCTGCACATTGTGATGAAATTTTCGTAAAAAAATTTTTGGGGAAGGTATGATTTTTGGCAAAACACGGTTTTCTCTAATACAACAGGTCTTTAATACATGTTTTATTTCAATATTCTATTTGTAGCTTCTGTTGGATGCCTTCTTTATTAAATTTATATTAAAATTAGCATAAACTTGGCTCATGTCAATTTTTAGCTCCGCTGTCAGCAACGCGGAGCTTATCAAATAGGTTGATTTTCCATCGTTGTCCGTCGTCCGTCGTCGTCCGTCGTCGTCGTCGTCCATCGTCGTCCGTCAACAATTGCCTTCTCCTCTGAAACCACAAGTCCTATTGCTTTGAAATTTTATATGCAGTTCACTTGGGGTGACCTCACTTCAGTTTGTTCAAATCGTGGTGAAATTTGCATATTTGTATTTTTGGGGCATTTTTTTGTGTTTTTGGTAAAAAAATCTTCTTCTCTGAAACCGCTTGTCCGATTGCTTTGAAATTTGATATGCAGTTTACTTAGGGTGACTTCAGTCAGATTTGTTCAAATCGTGGTGAAATTTGCATATTTGTATTTTTAAGGCAATTTTTGTCATTTTTGGTAAAAAAAATCTTTAAAAATCTTCTTCTTCAAAACTACCAGTCAGATAGCTTTGATATTTGGTACATATGTCCCTAGGGATGATCTATTTCAGATTTGTTCAAATTGTGCAGAAATATGCAAATTTGCATTTTTAAGGCAATTTTTGCCATTTTTGGTCAAAAAATGTATTTTTCAAAAAGTACAGGTCTGATAGTTTTGAAATTCGGTATACAGGTTTCTATAGATGAACTAAGTAATATGTATTTAATTTCTGATGAAATCTGTAATTTTGTATTTTTGGGCAATTTTTGCCATTTTTGGTCAAAAAATGTGTATTTCCAAAAGTACTCATCTGATAGCTTTGAAACTTGGTATACAGGTTCCTACAGTTGAACAAAATAATATTTATTGAAATTATGCTGAAATCTGCAATTTTGTATTTTTGGGGCAATTTTTGCCACTTTTGGTCAAAAAATGTGTATTTCCAAAACTACTCCTCTAATAGCTTTGCAATTTGGTATACAGGCTCCTACAGATCACCTTAATGATATTTGTTGGAATTATGATGAAATCAGCAATTTTTAATTTTTGGGTCAATTTTTTCCATTTTGGTTTAAAAATGTGTTTCTCAAAAAGTTACTGGTCTAACAGCTTTGAAATTTGGTATACAGATTTCTATAGATGAACTAAATTTGATCTTTTGAAATTATGATGAAATCTGCAATATTTATTTTGGGGGGCAATTGTCGCCATTTTTGGTCAGAAAATTTTATTCTCAAAAAACTACTCATCAGAAAGCTTTGGTTGACATGTTCTTAGGGATGATCCGATGTGATATATTCAAAGTATGATGAAATCTTCAATTGTGTATTTTTGCAGCTATTTTAGCCACTTTTTTCAGGCCACTGCATTGAGCTATCAAAGATTTCCACCTTCTTCATCAACATGTGTCAAAAAAAGTTATTCTCTGCATAAACACAGCGGAGCTATATCGGCCGCTAGGTCGCTTGTTGAGATTACCAGAAAAAATATTTCAGTTTCCTGTGAATTTGATTATGAGGTGCTGTGCAGGGATTCTGTTCATTGTTGCTTTTAGCAAAAACTAATAGCAGAGATGAATCAGCCGCTGAGGTTGCTTGATTGAATGAATGTATGGGACACTTGTTAGTAAGGCATTGGATTCACATCTAGGACTATTCTTTGTGTGTTGGATATATCAACATGTTTCATCTGTATTATTAACAGAGAATAATTGACACGATTTTTCATGCCTGCACGTGTAGAAATGTCCAATTTCACCATGTATTACCCAAGGCCATGCCTGAAAATGAGTCTGTTCAATCAATCAATCAAAAACATATGTTTAGGGTAGTTATGTGCCACAAATGTTGTCATAAGTACCACATTCATTTCAACTGGAACAGTAGAAATGTTACTGCAGATCCAAACCAATTATGCGTATCCTGAAACGTCAGCAAAAACACCATATGCTGTGTGGTCATTGCAGCGTTAGTGTCCCAGCCAGAGTGGTAGCAATACCGCCACACCAAATATCAGTTAATGGGATCTCAACATGCCTCATACAGTCTAAAGTCATCGCATTGGTTTATTACCATATCCGTAATCCACCTAAGATTGGTATTCAAATTCTGCAGCTTAAAAAAACCACCCACACAAACACAAAATATATCACCTGCTTATTGGAGGATGGCATTAGTTGCCTGGACAACATTACCCATAATGCCTTAGTCAGAACCATCGATCTCAGGATGCGAATCAACTAAGTACACTTTAATCTGATTAGTCCAAATAATGGATGTCTTCTGAAATCAAACCTTGAATTAGACAACATCACATCCATTATGTAAAAAATTTTATGGTCCATTCTTTGAAAAAAAATTCTCACAAAAAAAAGGAGACTAAAAAAAGCTGGATTAATTGTATCTTAATTAGCCTAGGGATATGTGTTGTAAGTCATCCATAACATACCTGATATTATACCCAGCAGACTCAGATAATCAGTCGCAGATGGAGATTTCATATGTAATTATTACTTCAAGAGATGTGTAATTACGATACCTGGGTCAGTTTTTTTGCAAAGTTTCCGCTTTGAGCATTTGTTTCAGAAGTAGACGTAAGGTGGTGATTACCTTGCTGAGCTGTAGGCCTCGGATGCTTGTTTGCTCAGGCAGAGTAACACGATACAGCCTAGGCATGTCTGTGAATACTGTCTTCTTGGTGCCTAGATGAAGAGAATACTTCAAATTAAATATTAAGAAATCCTAACTTCTTTTCACCATAATTTGACCTTTTGTTGACAGAGGCTATTCAATTACAAAGGTCGGTTTAAAATGCAATTAAAGCAAATATACGTTTGAATACAAAGAGTTCATTTTAATTCACTCAGGTCAAAGTTGTTCAACTGCCTCAGTTCAAAATTACGCTGCTTTCTAGTCGTTCAAATATACATTGTCTTTGTTTAATCTCACTGTATTAAAACAGAGCAGCAGCTCTTGTTCAATGTATGCAGGAAAAATCAGTCTGTGAATTCGATACGAATTAATGATAATTTCAATGTTGGAAAATGAAATTATTGTTGATGAAAAAGTTACAATAGTTGAAGAGAATTATTAGATCAATGTAGTAACAGTATTTTTATTTAAGTCAATTACCGTAGTTTTTGAAGTATGAAATGTTATTCTCAAATATTCAACTTTAATTATTAATGAAAAAGAGGTCTGTCATTTTATATATTTTTTGTGGAAAAATGTGAAATTCAATATTGAATCGTTTTTGCAGCAGTGATCTTAAGCGTTCATTGATTTGACCTTTCACCTGAGCCAGGTCACGAGATCGCAAAAGTAAATAGTTATCCCACTGTCGCAGCTGCAGTGTCCAAGGAAGCTTTCTGAAACGTGGCTTCTGCCCTGTTCAAACACTGCAGCCACTCTGTTCAAATTCAGGATGACAAGGCATGGAACATCTGTTTGGAAAATCATAACATCATCAGGCGTTTGTATCAGAATGTGTCCTGAAAGGGTTTACACCTGAAAGCAGGCAATTTATTTACAATGTGAGAAAGAGATTGAGTCAAGGTAGACCGTTGGACATCCATAACCGTGAGATGAATACAAAACAAGAGAATGTTGATAGTTGATATGTGGTACATGCCTGCAGAACTCATGTGGATTACATTGTGCAGATTGAGGCCTACACGGAACTCATCACGTAATTGAAGCATCATCAATATACTCTTTGCCATCAATTCCAAACAACAGTGTGACATCTTTGTTGGAGGTGAATTCCAACCATCAGCAATTCGAAATTCTGTCATTGGAATAAAACATATATTATTCATTGAATCTTTCCTTTCAGTGTGCAATACTTTCCTTGTGTACTGGATATCATGAATCAGGGTTGGATTGAACCACAAAGTAAAAAGATCTTTTATGTTTTCAGAGACTTGCAAAGTTGTTAAAATTTCAAGCCTTCTTTTAATGTTTAACTTGAAAAATAATGCATAACAATCAATATTTGTTGACATTTAGAAATCTATTTGCATTTTAGCAGCTTTTGAGACACTATTATTGGAACAACCTGTGTGGACAAGTTTGACAATCCAATCAAGGAAGGCAATCTTTCATACCTGTTTTCCTTGGTTCAAAGTACGCTGCTAGCATTTGGTAGAGTGAATGGCAGCAATTTCAATTTAGCAATTGATATCTTCCAGGGAACAAACTCCTTATTGTCATTGATGTTATTTTTGATTTCCTAATTCAAAGTGTTTATTTGAGTTCACCTAGCAGGTATCACCTCCATCCTATTGTTGGATTTGAATGTTTTTGCATCCATTGAAACAGTGCATGCTGGGCACAATATGGGCGTTGCCCCAGACGGCAAACAATGCCGCTATTTTCCTTTCTGTCTGGATTTTCCGTCATTCCCATACAGGATATGTCGTAAAAATTCACAGCTTTGCCCAATTAAGGTATCAGGATGAAAGTCTGGAAATCTTTAGAAAATGATGCAGACTCGAATAACCTTTGTTGACCTTGAGTGGCAAAGCCCTGGTGTAATTTGCATATTTATTGAATTGGGTGGGTGTGTGATAGTTTTCAATGCATGTACTAAATTTAGGATGAGTTTCTATATAAATGCAGTGCAGATCTGTAAGACAATTCTGTAATGAATCTCTACAAATATTAAATTTTAACTCTAAATGGTGTCGTTATATCCCGACAATTCTAATGCTTTTGTTATTACTGGTTTGACCTGCATATTGAGTGGCACTCAGTTCATTTAAATGATAATTACTTAAAATAATTATATAATTGCAGAACAAATAATGTGAAATAGATTAAAATTATCTAATATACTACGCTTGATTGTGATAAAAAAAACATCAGTATGTGCTGGTTCAGCTATCCTTTTTTTGTCTGTTAAATGTTTTAATTTCCAAATTACTCAATACTGCATTAAATTAAATAGCCATTTCATGGAAAGTATTGTCATATTAATGAATTATTTAAATTAAATTACTGTGGTACATATAGATCTGGCTTACAATTATGCTAATTGTGTGTTGGCACTGGGCCATTTGTAAAACTGCGTGTAATAAATGACCTTGAGATAAGTTGTTGGTGATAGGATGTCATATTCATGGTCATTTGGTCTTCTACCGACAGGTACCTCTATCAAATTAATAAGTTGAGTTGTAAACAAAATTTTGTCAAAGCCTGACTCTGTGTTTGGAATTGATATGCAGGTTAGTACACGCTGGAACCGTATACATTTCCTGTATTCATTTGATACATCGGAAAAGATCACAAAAAATTAGTCTATTAAAGAGATCAAATGTTAGGATATCAGGTAATTGTAAACGTGATATTCAGTAATAATCGCTCATTAGAGAGTCTAACATCTCTTTTAATGCAACTGTAAATCACTTTATGCAAATAATGTCCACACCTTTTTGTTCTGTGAAAGGGAGATGATCACCATCATGGTTGCATTTGTCTGGGTTCAAACCACTATGTAGTTTTGGTGTGATACCCTGCAAGTTTTTTTTGGGTAATATTATGGAGAGGGTCTGGACAGTCATTGCAACTGTCGAGTCTAAATTCAATGCCTGATATGTAGCGCTAATTTCATCACAGAGTTTAGCATCCTTTCACAAAAAATAGAACATGCTTGCCTGGGCGGCCATGTTTTCATGAGTTTCCGTTGTGAAACTCTTGTGCTTTTATGTTAAGAAATTTCCAGACGTTCAGAAACTGACTCAAATATTCCATGTTACAGGGCACAACAGTTGTCTTCCATCAGATGTTTGTCACCCACTTCTCTTTATGTTTCTATGACATCAACATGAGAACAAAATTCTGGCAGTTGATCGGTCTCAGACAAGATTCCAGCTTGGTACTGTGTCAGGTGTCGGACTGTCTTGCCAGGAAATTTACTTACTAGATTACAATTTCAATGGAAAACAAAAGGTTTTGACACTTCCATAATCCTCTTACAGACTAGAGCATACTTGATCCTGTAGATTGAGTCCCCGGCCCTTTAACCTAGTTTCCTGTAATAATAATAATAATATTTTTATTGCTTGCTTGTAAATATAGGATTTACATCACATTTGTGGCAATAAAAATGTGATACAAAAATAAGTTAAAATTTTCTTCAATAAAGATAAAGTATTACAGTATAATAATAGTAGTTAATAATAAATATTAAGTAGGTTCACAATCACTGTTGATTCCAATAGTTTTGGGCCAAGCTTTAATGGGGAAAGGGTGAAAGCATGTCAAAGACAAAATTTAATGTTATCCATCTTTTGTGTTGACAAAATAGTCAGTACTCAGGATTTCATGTAAGCTGTGTGATCACTTTTCACAATATGAGAATCCACACTCTGTCAAACAAACATTGAAGGGGTGCATGTTGGGGGGGGGGGGGTGGGGGGGTAGAGGGTGGTCATTGCTGACTACCAATTACCATTGCCAATCGAATCGTTTCCAGATCAGTGTAAACCGTGTATCAGTTGCCACTACAACAATTCAATAGATGACAGCTAGGGCAGCTATGGTAACAAGTAGACTTTGAAATGTCAGTTTCACCTCAAATAACTTTTTGAGACTACGGGTAACGTTAATTTTGTTACTTTTTTATGAAAGTCCTTCCCATGCAATGCCATTCCTGATTTAAACTTAATATGTGTAATAGCTTTCAAGTCTACTTTGGTAACTTTTTACGGATGTGAACATCATTAAGTCTAATTACTGTCAGGGAAAAGGTTTCTCAGTTTATTTGGTGTATCAAGTCATACATCTCAAGTACCCTCTAGCAATAAATCCAAATTGTCTAGTGAAATTGTGGTCAGGGAGGCAAAACCACCTCAATAAACCCCCACACCCAATAACAGTACCTGAGAACAAATATCAGTATTGCACTCATTTCACTGATGGTTACAGCCCAATACATGATAGCGGTATAAAGTCCATGCAACCTATAGGCAAGTTTGATTTGCTGCACACGGAGCCCTCATCCATTCATCGGAGTGTGCTGTATTTCTCAGTCCTTCCTGAATTAATACCCGTCTTTCACTCAATATAAAATTATACATGTTTAATCATACATCACCCAATTTCTTTTCATTTTCAGAACGAATAGGTCTACTTTGTACCTTGCTCTTTATTGTAACAAAATGCCACTACTTTTACTTAATACTTATAATAATACTGCAATTTTGTTCAATAAGGCAGATAATTATACATCTCATAATTATACATCTTCTGTGTTGAGAAAAAAGGTTTTTTAGTTACTATAGACTATAGTCTATAGAAGCTATTGGGATGGGTATCCGTCCGGCGTCCGTCGTCAGTCTGTATGTATGTATGTATGTATGTATGTATGTATGTATGTATGTCCGTTTGTGAGGCGTCCGTCCACTCAAATATCTTGAGAACCGCAGTACTTACTGATTTGATATTTGTTGTGTAGATTAAAAATATGATTTTGAGAAACTAGTTTTTGTAATTTTTTGATATTGTTGAAAATAGGCAAATTAATGCCAAAAAAGGTGTTTTTGGTAAAAAATCTTCTGCTTCATAACCGCTGGTCAGACAGCTTTGTTATTTGGTATACAGGTCCCTAGGGATAACCCAACTTAGATTTGTTCAAATTGTGATGAAATATGCAAATGTGTATTTTTAAGGAATTTTTTTGTCATTTTTTGTCAAAGTTTGACTTACATTGTATGTAATTCTTGTACTGTATAAACCCTATCAATTCACCCAGAAAAAAATAATTGATATGATTTTAAATAATTGAATTAATTAGGAAATTATCAAAGCCAAAATAATTTTAGTGTGGAATTATCAGAAAGTTCAACTTTTTTGACAGTTGAATTGAGGATTAAAACATGTAAAGGCAACTTTCCTGAATCCCAACTTTGATACATTCTGAACCACCATTTATGTTAACTAAAAGAAATTGCTCATAATAGTTTGTCATGATAGGGTGGTCAAATAAATAGAGATAGAGAAAGTTCTCATTTCCATTTATGGTTGACTTGGTAGGATAAAATAAGATTACTTTTTGAGGAAAAAAATAGAGTGGTCAATTAAAAGTGGTCAAAGTGATAGGGTTTTATGGTAAAGCTGGGCTGTAAGATTCCTCATGTCCTATTTATAGCAATTATGCAATCTGTGTAAACAGTGCAATAAAAGTGTAACATGATTCCTTATAATGCTTTTGATGACCTTGAACTTCTTAAGTTTCAAACATTTGTCTCTTCAGTGTGCTTTCTCTGAGTACGTACAGTCTCAACTTATTCAACAGAACTTACTTACAATGTTAATTTGAAAGTTAAAATGTGCTTGGTTAATGGGATAAAAATACTGATATTAAAAGACAACCAGCTCAAGATTCTTTATAACCTGACAGATATGCTGTTTTTTTATGACGTAAATCTTGATTTAAGCAAGTCTTGTGTACTTTAATTAGAATGTAATTAACTCTCGTTTATTACTATTATAGACTAATATAGTCTGATGAAATATGCAAATCTGTATTTTTACGGAATTTTTTTCCATTTTTCAATTTTTTGGTCAGGCCATCCTGAAATGAGCTATCAAAGATATCCACCTTCTTCATCAATACATGTGTCACAAAAGGTTATTCTCTACATAACACAGCAGAGCTCTGTCAACTGTTGAGTCGCTTGTTTCTTCAAAACCGCTGGTCAGACAGCTTTAATATTTGGTTTACATGTCCCTAGGATGACCTTAGTGAGATAATTTCATACAGTCAGGAAATACTTAATTTTGTATCCATGTCTATAGTAGCTTCAGGGACTTTGGCCCTATGAAAAAAGGTTTTTTATAATATTACTAAACCTAATTTACATTTTTCTTTTTTTATGATACTGCTGAAAATGATTTATCAACAGGTAAACTGTAAAGTATGAACCAATACATTATGTTTAATTTATTCAATCAATTGTTGCAAATTGCTTTGCGATGTTGTTTAGGGATAACAATGAACTTCAGTTGACATTGAGTGCCAATGAACTGGGTTTATGGACTGATTGTTTTAGTTTTGAGTTGCCTCATCATACACACACTGTTACTTCATTGATTTCTACTAGAATACCGGATTGGATAATTCCTTATATAATATTACACTGTGTTCCATCATGATTGATTGAAGGTATTTTAATTTCTCTACTTCTGATTGATGTCCTCTTTTCCGGAGTTTTTATGACTACTCAGATTTTATTCCTCAAAGTTTATTTGCGTAGATCAGCACTCTGATTGGCTAGATCTCCTGTAGGATGGTAAACCGCAAAGTGATATAATGGTATCGTACAGCCACTCCTGACTACCATGACAGCAAAATGGAAATGTATAGTGAGCTCATTTATCCTGAATGTGTTTCAGCCCGAAGGTACTTTTGAAGGTTGATGTATTGCATGAGACTGGAAGTATTTCATCAAATCTCCCAGTATCAGGAAAAAAAAAGAAAGTTTAATCAAGGACTAGAAAATTCTGCTCGCTGCTCAGGCATACTGGACTCATTTGGTAATTAGGTTATCAAACGGGAACTTGTGAGGAATGTATGCGTCGCTCTGTACAATTCTCTGACAGATCAATAGTTCAGATAAAGGTTGCCAATAAAAGCTCAGTTTTTCAATCACATGCATACTATAGTCATCCTGAAGAAAATGCTCACAAAATCCATCAACTCCATGTGTTGGTATGCTAATAAAAGAGAACACCCTATTGGGAAGTCACAACGGTTGCTGAGATTCAGCTTGGAAGTCAAAGGGCATGGTTTTGAGATTCATACAGAATGTAAATCATTTATTTTTTGAGAGTCACGGCATCATAAAGTGGTCCTCAAAACAAGTGTTTTATCTTCCGTGTGTTCATCATTTTTTACTTTATTTCGGCTGCGAAACAATGCATAGGTACTAAGAGTAAATCAAAACTGGTTGAATGCACAAAATGAAAATATTGTAAAAAGGATCGTGAGAGTATTATGAAAAGAAGTAGCATATGTTCTATTATAGAGAAGAGCAACATTGTGCTGTCACAGTTAGCCAAAGAGGCATCATGACCCAATGGGTAGGATACCATCCAGACTTGCGATCAAAGGATGACAAACAGGTGTTGCCAAAGTAGCAGACTCACTGTTAAGTGTGAGACTCCAACATTGGTGCTGAGCCCTGTAGCAATTGGGAACTTCACTCCTCATTACCCAATGGGGTAGTGGGTTATGGGCACCTCATCCTGTTGACTGTCTTCTCACCTGTTGGATGATAGAGTAAATAAAAACAACCAAACCATTCTAATTTTAACATTATGGGTTGGCACAGATGGATCAGGAACTGAGTACTAAGGTTGCATCTGGTATTTTGAATACAATTACTAAGTCATCTCAGTCAGTCTTTTATTTCTAAATTTGGTAGTGCCATAAACAAAACAAGCATGATGACAGCGTAAAGATTGTATTATTATTGATATATTCATATTTAATAAGCTTTGGTTTCTACTAATTCTATGCAGATGAAATATACCTAATAAACCTAAGTGAGTTGGGCTGCACAGCTGGCTTGTAGATTAAGCTTTGTGGATGCTAGGTGGAGTTTTATTTGTGTAACATGAAAACACATTACCATATAACCATGAAGTATTTTTCATGTTTCTAATGTTTGCTGTATTGTATGTAGAGATGTTCAAATTTTATGCAAATATATTCCAATTGTATGTGAAGATATTCTTATTATATAGAAAATGTACTGTGCTGTCAACATTTCCATTGCAAGTTATAGCCAACCGCACACAATTTATAGCAAAAATTCCATTTTGTGTCAATCAAGTGAAGTTGACTCTTCACTGTTGGTGGTGTAACTTGTTTGGCGATGTACTGTAGAAAAGTATTTTGAGTGAGAGGATATGAAATATTATGATAATTGGAGAACAAAAGAAGCAGAAAATGTAGCCAATGACGCCAATGAATTCTAAGATCTATAAATATCGTCAAAAGAAAAAGTAACTGCGATGGTTAATTTGTTGTGGGTTTCCACATTTAACATACAAACTGAAGTTTTTTATGCCACAATTCACGCTATATAGGACAAAAGTATTACCCTCTGCTACGAATTTTTTTATTATTTCTATGTTGTCAATCAAAGAACATGCAGTAAGGTAATCAGACTAGCCAGGCTGATAGTTTATAATCAGACTTGCCAGGGTAATAGTTTACAATCAAACTAGCCAGGCTGATATTTGACAATCAAACCAGCCAGTCTGATATTTGATAATCAGATTAGCCAGTCTGATATTTGATAATCAGACTAGCCAGGCTGATATTTTATAATCAGATTAGCCAGTCTGATATTTGATAATCAGACTAGCCAGGCTGATATTTTATAATCAGATTAGCCAGGCTGATAGTTCATAATCAGACAAGCCAGGCTGATATTTGATAATCAGACTAGCCAGTCTGATATTTGATAATCAGACTAGCCAGGCTGATATTTTATTATAGAAATAACGGGCGACGCTCACCATTAACATTTATTTTTGGGCAAGGGCGAGAGGAAAGCCACAAATTAACAGGTGAGGCTTGCCAAGCCCGTTAATTTTGGCTTTCCTCTCGCCCGCGCCAATAAATAAATGTTAATGGTCAGCACAGAGTCTGTTATTTCCATTATATTATCCATGAACCCCAAAATTGTCAAAATTTACGAAAATTTCCCACGCGAACGACAACGGGCCCCAGAACTTGTCTGTGAGTCGTAGACATCAAATCAGGTCCAATAATCATAATCATTCAAGGTAACTATGAAATTTACCAGGTCCAAGGAATATATCGAAAATGACAAAGGCAATGGGGTCATCTTGAACCACGAAATAGTGGTGGTACCAGGTGTCCGGAATGGGTAAGCGTACCCTGCCAGCTAGCTGCACCCGTCAAGATTGACCCAAAGCGACAAATCCATTGTTATTTGGTGAATTCACCAAATTACTTTTGTGAGTCAAAATTTGGTATGCTGTCACTCATCATTCGAGAAACAGACAGGTCATATTTTGATACAACATCTCTGTATCTACCGTAGAACTTCTTAAATGATTTCACTAATCTTCTTTCTGAGAATCCTTACCTCACTAACTTTTGAGCTAATAGGCTGTGTCTAACTCGAAAGTCTTCATATGAATTGCATGCTCTACTGTATCTCAGGAGTTGTGAAATATACACACCATAAGCTGGAGATGATGGTATATTGCTTGACAAAAAGGGAAAGTTTATGATTTCAAAATTGAAATCGTCTCTTTTGTCATACAGCTTAGTATATAGTGTATTTTGTCTAATTTAAAAAAATACGTCTAGGTATGATGCCGAGTCCACACTTTCAGTTGTTTCTTTTATTTCTAAATCATCTGGGTAGATGTGGTGTAGATAATTGGATATACCAGGATTGTTTAAACTGATGAGATCATCAGTATATCTGTGGGTGTTGTTAAATCGCTTGGCAATCCTTTTACACCCAGATTTCTGAAGTGATTGCATGAACTCTGCTTCATATGAATACAAAAATAAGTCTGCAAGAAGTGGGGCGCAGTTGTGCCCATGGGAATGCCTATGGTTTGCCTGAATGTCATGCCAGCAAACTTGATAAATATGTTGTCAATTAGGAAATATAGCATTTGAATCACTTCAACATCACTGTATTTGAGTTTGGCATCGCTGTTGTTGCTGAAATAGCCCAAGTTGCGCTTGATGGCAGTGTATTCACACCTACGACTACCATTCTTGTAAAAGAAGGCTTTCTTTACGAGAGATGATAGCCTGTCTTTAAGTTTGTTATGTGGGATGGTTGTGTACAACGTTGAAAAATCAAATGTGTGGATTGAATTGCACATGTTTTTGTTATTTTGTAAAATATGTGCGCGCGCTGTAAAAATTTTGCAAATCTGGAGATTTTTTCACAAAAAGTGTCTAAACTTGGCCCACAAATACTCCATTACATGTATATTATATCATGCTACCATGCACCATTCTGATTGGGCGAGAGCTCATTCCACCAATGCTAAAATACTGTTTTAGCAGTGGTAAAACGGGCCCCTAAATTTGCGATTTTAACTCTTGACCAATTTTCTGCGTCTGCAGCTAGTAGGTCGAAAGTTAGTCATTGTTCGCGTTGCATGTGAATAAAATGCAATGTTGATGAACGTAATGCGCATGTTATCGTAGGATACTGTGTGCATGCGTCTGTTGTCAACGAAATCCAAACTTATAAAATGCTCGGTCTTGGGCGCTGAATTTCCGACGTTCATTCTCTCATACGTCTCTTTTCTGCATTGGGGGCTTAAAGTGACGAAAATACCCAAGCAAGACAACAAAGACACACAAGTTGATATAATATAATAGCAATAACCCCCGCCGCAGGAGGGTATACACGAGATTTTGGTACAATGCGCGACATATAGCATGAGCTGATAGGCGAGTGCTATATGGAGCAAATTGTACCAAAATCGAGTGTATACCCGACTGCGAAGGGGGTTATTGCTTAATTTTATTTTGTGTGATTGATTAGGATCTTTGTACAAATTACAATTTACGTTTTAGCTGAAAAGTTGCGTTGTTTACGACATTATTCATATTCGCAGGCACATAAACAAACCACTATTGCTTATTTGTGATCAGTCACATGGTTGATCTCAACCAATTAAAATGCGATGGACAGAGCATGGTAATATAATTGATTATAGACAGTGTTACAATGGTTTCCCATCCTTGTATGGGTGTATATTTCAGATGGAATATTTGTTGATAAAAGTTAAGAATGATAGAGATTTTTCGACACAGCTATTCTGTTCAGAAAAGTCTTTCAACTTTGCGTTTATAGAGAGTAGAGCAATGCAGAGTGTTGGTTGCCAGGAAATGCAAAGTTGGAGCACTGATTTAGTGCCGTGACATCCTTATGGTGTAGTTTATCTATATCCTCTCTGTAATAAAGTGGATCAGTAAAAACTGACCAAACCTCTTATCTAAGCTGCTGTTCTGCAGCAGATGTAGCCAAACATCACCGCAGGGAGACCGCCAACCACAAAACATTTTGCCTGAAGTAAATTACTTCGGTTTCGTTCTCCCTCCTCTTATGGAAAGCTAATGAGCCAATAATAGAATGGTTGTTAGCACAGACTGCTAATTTCACCCAGTATTGTGTCACTGGAGAAAGTCTAGACGGGACTGCATTTTGTTGCTATGACAACAGCTGCAGGGCAAATCATCCATTTTGTGTCTGTTGATCAATAGGGTGCTTATGATGGAATAAACAGATGTTCATCTGTAAAAATTAATGCTCTCTGAAAGCAACACTATTTTGAATGTTGGATATTACTATTTATTTAGGTAGCTTTAATGATAATTATACTGTTCCTTTTTAACATGCCTTGATGATAAATCACAAATCACAAGATTGGATAATGTACATGTTGCTCACTTCTAAGGCCTTTCACATGTCAGGGAATTATAAATGGAAAATATAACAAAGCAGATATCCAAGCAAACATTTTTTTCAAAATTTGCCTCTCAAGGCAAGACGTGTAGTACCTGTAGCTGGCATACCTTGCCGCTAATTTTAGCAAATCAGAATATGAGAGAGAGAGAGAGAGAGAGAGAGAGAGAGAGAGAGAGAGAGAGAGAGAGAGAGAGAGAGAGAGAGAGAGAGAGAGAGAGAGAGAGAGAGAGAGAGAGAGAGAGACTACTTGTTGGTCGAGAATTTTCAACATATGTCTTTTCAACATGTCTTGGCACAACGGAACAACATTAATGACTTTCATATTAAAACTGATGAAAACTAACATTAATTTACAACTCTAAATACAGTAACTCATTAGGCTTTTTTATGATGAAATACGTGGTTTGAATTGAAGTTTTGATTACAACTACAGGATTCAATAATGGTCTTTTCATTTAGCAATCCAGTAAAATGCAAATACCATCCACACAAATGCTTGATTGATTTGGACTCAGCATTGTATAGTCAGAAAATATTAAATAAACATGGAATGGCAAATGATGCCGTTTTATTTCTGTTGAAAGATTGTCAAACCCTTCATTTCTGAGTGGCACTCAAACTCCTAAACAAAAGAACAATTTTCCATCATTTTATGGATTTGTATGCAAGGTGTTTTAGCAGGAGTAGAAAAACTGTCGTTTTATGGTAAAGGCAACAATGGAGCTATTTCACTTCACAAAGAGGCAAAGCTTTATTATAGTGCATTCCATATGTCCAGCAATATTGGCTTTCTTCACAGTACAATATAAAACTGATATGAATCCAAGATACACAAATGTTAAGGTGTTTTCAATCAATAGGGATATTCTGTGCAGCGTTGTGTTGTATATGATAGCAATCTGGGTCATATTTTATATCATTAAGATAGTGAAAATGTACAGTTTTAAATCATTGCATTCCTCAAATCCCTGTGTTAGTCCAACCAACAAGATTGCAAATAATTAGGATGTATGGTAGCTAGGTTGTTAGATGATAATAAAATAACACTCATGTGTACATCAAAATATTTTGTAATGCAGGCTTAACCCTTTTCCTGCCGAGCGCCCCTGTCGGTTATCCTGCCAAGTCGGTCAAACCGGCCCCCTTTTCCGTGTCTACAGAAGATAGGCTCTCCTGCACGCTTTCCTGCCAGGCATTTGGCGGGAAAATACCGCATTTTCGGGGTACGATTACCGACCATATACGTGTTAGACTTCAAAAATTTTTGCATGCCCGTATAGAGGGGCAACCGCTGATGAGGTTGTGTCCAGAAAATGACGAGGTCACGGGCGTTGTTTGCCCGCGGGGACGTGCACTTTTATGCCCTTTTCTAGCTTACTTTCGCGGAAGTAAAGCTCGTTTGCCGGCACGCACGGCCACACCGGGGAAACGTCACCTCTCTCGTGGGTTAGTAGAAGACCCAGGGGTTAGTGCTATGGGTGCGGCAGCACCCTCAAACCTGTCCTGTTTCCCCTGGGTTGTGTCACTTGGCACGTACTTTGAACGACTTGGAAGAGTCGCACAGTGCAGTCTGCTTTGACGTAGTGTCAACGACATAGTTCCGCCATTGAAGGAAGGCGTGTACGTAGTTTGGCCAGTTCAGTGAACACTTAGCTCGTTAGTGTTACCGTTTCCTAACACGTTAGTTGTGCAGTTGTTACTAAGGTGCAGTTTTGTACCACCTTAGCTCTGGACAGTGCAACTGCTCTATGCACTAACCCAACGACAGATGGTTGGTACAACGTCTACGTCGCACGAGCACAGCCTCCGTTGGGCTGTGCCCCTCCCACGTGATACAACGCACGTTCATCCATTACTATAGCGTCCTTACGGATCTGCCAAAAACAAAAGTGGGGGTAAAAACAAAACAAACGAAAATATGCGATCATAGATAGTATATTATTTGGGAATAATTTACATTATGCCGAACAATAAATCTCGGAGTCTGTCTCGACGTCCGAGTGCATGGTCCGTGTTTCAAAAATTACAATCGGGGTGGCAGATCCGTGTTTCAAAAATTATAATAGGGGGAATTGTACAAATAATCCGTTCTAAACAAAACAAACGAAAATATGCGATCCATAGATAGTATTTTATTCGGGAATAATTTACATTATGCCGAATAATAAATCTCAGAGTCTGTCTCGACGTCCGAGTGCATGGTCCGTGTTACAAAGATTACAATCGGGGGATTGTACAAAATAATCCGTGTTTCAATTTACAATCAGCGGGATCGTAAAGCACAAACAAACGGCACAACCGTGCTCAAAATGTGATCATGGTCCGTGTTAAGAATACAGTCAAGCCACTGTTAGGCGAAGCTGTCCCCTGTCCGTCCGTTATTTACGTCGGGTTCTCTTGCTGATGGGTGTCGTCGGGGCTGTGTGAGTAGAGGTCTGCACGCCAATGCTCCTCTTACCTCGTAGCATCATGCGATGATGAAAAGCCGCAAAACACTCGCCCCGTGAAGATGAACCCGCACAGACTACATCCTTTGGACGTCTCAGACAGTCGTCCGCTCGCAGTGGTCTTACCCTCTCTGCTGCATACTTTACAGTATTTCTGCCGCCCCTCCAAACGGCTGACAACGTGCATCGGCTGATTTTGTGGATTGATGTACGAGGCAAGAGAAACGGTGGCCTCGACCTCTGTCACACTGGGCTGCGATCGCCCACAATAACCGCCAATGAGTTGTTTCCCGACACGCAGATGAAACATCTTATGGGTCAGCTTACTATCAGGGTGTACATGCTTGAAGCATATATATGCATTTACCAGGGCAACATCAATCAGGTAACATGCCAGATATGTCCACCATCTGTGGTTCTTGCGCCCAGTGTGAAAGTACTTGCGCTTCTGGTTGGCTCGGTCGACGCCTCCCATGTACCGGCGATAATTATACAGCGACAGAGGCACTTGTCGCTGCTCGTCTCCCTCCCCCACTGGCACGCACTCCAAGGGTGGATAGACCGTATTCAAGATCAGCACCTGAGCGTTACTATCCTGATAAGCAGTGATGTTAAGACGAGAGTCCGTTCTGGTCGTGGCTTTCATATCCCCAACAGACAGAGGAAGGCGCTTCCTCTTACCCGGCGGAATTAATTGAGGGGGCATGGTGCGATGATTACGGCGGTTAAAACTCCCGACCATGTAGATCCCGGTCTCCATCAGCTCTCTAGCAGTAACGACCGTGCTAAACAGGCTATCACAGAATAGGCTGTGATTATATCCACAGAATGGCTGGACCAGCTCCATCGTAATTCTTTTCACCACACCTCGCTCCTGCCGTCTCCCATCAGTCCGATCCCGAAATTTCACACCTAGGTACGGTGCAAAGTTAGCGATGTATGCAGTGGTGGAGTCGCACAGCTGCCATATCTTGAAACCGTCTCAATCAGGCTTATGCGGTAATCTCTGCTTAAATTTAGAACGGCCCTTAAATCGCACCATGCCCTCGTCGATGGAGATCTCTCTACCCATCTTATAATTATTTACGCACCGGTCAACTATGGGCTCCATCCATGGATTGATTTTATACAGGGGATCCTCCTGACACCGACGTCGGCGGCGTGCCTCATCAGGATCACGACGTGGATCGTTCTCTGGGTCTGCCAGATGAAAGTATCGCATAAGCTGTGAAAGCGACTGCGGGTAATCACAGTAGAAATACCCTGGTTTCTCAGAAAGGGATCGCTAGACCAATAATCCTCCACTGATGATTTACGGTCGATACCCATACAGACTAAGACGCCAATGAACGCCTGCACCTCTCGGTAGTCAGCGTTACGCCAGTATTTATCTATTTTCCTAGCGATATATCGCTGGTGGAATTTGGCGTATTTATTAGTCTCGTCCTTGGCCAATCTGATCAGTGTAGCTGGAATAAACTTAAAAAAGTAATCGAGCTCACGGGAGTGGCTGGGCAAGGTGAAAGTCGGTCCTCTCTCATGGTCAAAATCGGTCTCCTCAAATATATTAGCATCGGTAGTCTCCGACATACGCCAGACAGGAGGGGTGTCGTCCTCCGCCAACACAGCAGCAACGTCATCATCATCGTCAGAGCTTGCCTCACCTACATACTGCCTGTCATAAAAGTCATCGTCCTCTGCCGCATCCTCGTCAACCTCCGAGTCGGACTCAGCGGTGATATCACCGTCGTCTGGGCGTCTGGGCCTGAACTCGCCCGTAGCGGCATCAAGGATCATATCTGGCTCAAAATCAGGTGGGCTATCCTGATAACGAACCCTCCGCACTATCTTTTTCGGCGGGGACATCGCAGCACACGAAACTATGGCAGGAGCGGGCTGGGCAGCCTCTGCTGATGACGAGGACTCAAGCTCTTTCGCACTCGGCACAGAAACCTCTCCTGACGCGGGATGAGGGCTCATAGTAGCAACAGGTGGTGTCTCTCCCGGAGCAGCCGGGGGAGAACCAATGGCATCAGCCGTCTCGTTACTCACTGTCTCACTAGCAGCAGCAGACGTAGTCTGTGCAGGTGAAGTATCTCCCACAAGAGCAGATGTAGTCTCTGCAGGTGAAGTAGTCTCTCCCGGAGCAGCCGGGTGAGAACCACTGGCAACCGGTGACCCGTCATCATCCTCATCGGCAGAACGATCGGTCTTACGTTTACGCTTACCACTGGGTTTTTCAGCCGGAGATGGCTTCGCCTTACGGGAGCGTTTCTTGCCCGACTTCTTAGAACGTTACTAGGGACATCACAACGATCGCTACCACTACCGCCCGGAGACTCTGCATCTTTGAGTTTCAGTTGTCTGCTCGCCTTCAGAAAACTTTTGCGGTCTGTCAAGCTCATGTCTGGAACAGTGTCGACAGACTAGCAGGTCCCTCCCTTTTAAAGCCACAGGGAAACAAAGCCCTGGACATGATTGGACGCAGGGGTGTTAATATGCATCCACCTGTTATTTTAATGGACCTACGGCAATCAGTCCACCAACCGGCGCTGACATTCCTACCCGTCATGTAAATTGCCTGTCCGCACCATTTGATATGCTAATAATACTCATTTGCGATGCAAATCCCTCGAGCACTTAGCATAATATAGTCAATGTCATTAGCATCTCAACTTGACATTCCGTCCAGCTGGGTACGTGGCATGCGCACCTGCCACCCAAGGACGTTGGCCCAAGCCCATGTTTAGTACGGGTGGGAAACCCGTATTTTTAACCTCATGTCCCTTCTAAGTACGCCTGCGCAGGGCGTATTGTCATCCAAGTCGGTGACAAGCCAACTCGCGACAGATCGCCCATTAAGCAGTAATGGACTGGCTGGCTTGTTCTTGTACGGCAACGAACAGTGCTTCAGCGGCTTGTTTAGGTCATAACCGTCGCCTGCCGAGCGGCTTACCCAACAACTAAGGCGGTCAAAGATGAAGGATGCCAAAATTGTCAACGGCTGTCTCGGCCTCGTCCGTTGGGCAAACATGGCTCCTTCAAATAACGTGGCCAGCACGTCTACGTCATCAGCGGTGATGACGACCCGTCATTGACGCCCGAGTGCATAAAACTCGGAATATACCGACAGGTACCTCTACCTGAGTCGGTCATACTACGGTATAAACCAAACACAGGTCTGCCAACTCCCGTTAGACTCGGCCGTTAGCCGAACTTCACGGGACAACATAGGCGTAACAAGTCGTTGAACAACGGTTCACGCACCTAACCGCAGCCGCCAAGTCGGTGAACAATGGTATCAAATTTTGAGGCCATGTTCCTGAATGGCAAGGCTGAGGCGGTGTGTTTCGTTGCACGGCTTGAACGTCTAGAGCCAAGTGCAGCCGACAACGTCCGACATCTGAGTGGGTAGTCTTTTCGAGAAGGTAACAAGTCGGTTAAAAGCGGTGGTTACCCTTCACAAATGTCGCTCAAGTCCGTTCGGATCAGTTCCATGTCAGGGACTAATCAAGCCGAGTCCGTCAAATCCGTCCGCACTTCCCGTCAATCAGGACCAAGTCCGTGATTTTCGTCTCGCACCATTGGCAAAAAATTGCACCGCCAGCTGAGGCGGTCTTAGGCGGTTGCCTTACAGAAAGCCGAGTCCGTCAAATCCGTCCGCACTTCCCGTCAATCAGGACCAAGTCCGTGATTTTCGTCTCGCACCATTGGCAAAAAATTGCACGCCAGCTGAGGCGGTCTTAGGCGGTTGCCTTACAGATTAGCGTTGCCGAGACGGTCAATTTCGGCCGCAATCTATGTAGTGCCTCAGAGCCAAGTTAACCCAAACTCCGCTAGAATACGTCAACGTGCTAACCTGCCAAGTACGCTACTCGTCCCCCCAAAAAAACCAGTCCCCCACCGGGGTGGGGACTGGCTGGGTAGCTCCGCACCTTTCCCTGTCGTTGGACTCTCTGTGAACCCATTTCGAGAGCAAACGCCGTTCCTCGCCCAAAACCTGTCCTCGAACGACCCCTAGCGCGAGCAAGGGTTTGCTACACGTAGTTCCGTCGACTAGGCAGGAAAGGGGGTACCAAAAAGTAGCCCGATTTCCACCGTCTTGGCAGGATAACGGCCGTGGCTGCTCAGATTCTAGCTACACCGAATTTCAAGCGGATTTTCACCGACTTGGCAGGAAAAGGCTTAATACCAATAACAATACCAACTTCTGTACAGCAACAATTTTTAGTACCGGTCGTGGTCAAGATAATTAATAAATTATCAACACTAATAAAACCTTAACAAATATTTCACCTCATTAGAATTTAAATCCAGTGGGATTTATATGTGGTTTTATATGTGTAATAATTTTGTTACTTTATTGATGTCCTTCTTGCAGGATCCACGCAGCAAACACAAGTTCAAGGTTCATTCCTACAGCAGCCCTACATTCTGTGATCACTGTGGATCCTTACTGTATGGTCTCTACCATCAGGGGATGAAATGTGAAAGTAAGTTTATATGCCCTAAATTTTTCGTGTTCGGTGAGCTACCTTCATAATTATCAGTTTTCTAATTTGAGAAAAGAATAGCAGCCCTTCACTGTGTATCTTGCTAATCTTAATGCTACATTTATTTTGAGATGATCGTTTTGCTGAAAGCTCTGTAGATAAGCTGGTATTGTTATTTTGCACCTCAATTAGACTTTGTTTTTGATGGCATTATTGAAAGTATGGCAAATTGGTACGACTTCAGAAATCATTGTTTCATGCATTTTATGGGTTATTAATACACCTCAAGCATCAGTGCTCACCTTGACAACAAAGATGACACATGCAGCAAGCACTTGTACTCGCATGTCAGATTTACATAATGTTGGTCTCCAGCCAATGAGAGATTATATTGTCTTTTGACGTGTGCAGTTTTATTCACAGCTGTATTGTTTACATGGACCTCAAATATTTTTAACATTTTCTCATCCAATGATAATGTGCAATCAATGTGCAAGTATCATTTCGCAATGACACTTCTGTACATTTCCAAAGGTCTTGTGTGATATCCTCCGCTACCACTGAAACAATTTGATGTATCACAACCGGTAATGACTTCCATGGAATAATACAAATTAGTTTTATACTGTACAACATGTTTACACCAAATTTGGTATTTCATTTATGTACAAATCTATGTACAACACACACAGATACACATTGTATAATAAATATATATATATATATATATATATATATATATATATATATATATATATATATATATATATATTATATATATATTTTAAATTTTCCATATGTATATCATGGACCATTGAGATGAAATTTTCAAACAGCATGATTTTTGTCTGGAAAATAAATTTGCTGCAAATTTGCTACAAATTGTGAGCAAGAGGTTTGTTACAAAGTTGCCAAAGTGTTAACAAGAAGCTGGATTTTGGTAAAGTTGTGACACCAGTAGTATAACTGAATGTAAGTCAATTTTTGAGAAAGCGTATGAAGTTTTACATATCCTTTATGTCTTCCTGAACAATGAGTGCAAAATGTGAGGTACATTAGTATTCATATGTATAGGTAAATTACAGTGTGCATTGTTTCAGGATTAAAATTTATGATAACGATTCATTATTAATGTGGAATATTCACATGCGTCACATCTTGCGCTGTATATTCTTAAAAGACAGAGTGTTAACTTGTCTTTAATTTTACATAGCTTGATTTTGTGTACAATATGATTGCAGGGCGTAGAATACTAGATTATAGGAAGCTGTGTGTTGAGAGTTAAGCTCAATGCACTTGTAAACCACACTTCAAAGGCAAGTAGCCTTGATGAATTTGTTGTTGGAAATCAAGAACACTTTCTATTCATGCATTGTTTCCTAGGGAATTGTGTGAATTACACTTGAAATTGAATGTTTGTTTAGGAACTGTGGTGTTCAAGAAAAACGGAATTGCATTTCCCGTCAAAGAGGTTTAGGATCGATACCTTGACAGATGGTAACATTTTAATGTACCTTTAATTCCACAATGCCAAAATTGACGGTGAGACAGTTAAAATTTTATCACGCAAAAAAGGCAAGATTGTTTAAAAATTGATATTTTTGTAGAAAATTGATCGATATAGAATCAAAAATAACTAAGTGGTTTGATTGAATGATGGGTTAGCTTACACTCTGCAGAAACTCAAAGTAGACGCTATTAGTGTTTTCCTCATGAAACTGAAATGTATTAACATGCATTACTGATCCAACAAGTCTTTCCTCATGCACTGTTTGTGATGTGAATCAATATTATTTCCTGCCGGCAGAATTACTATTGTTGTAGTATAAAATGTAAATTTATTCCAAGCACTGAAGGACCTCATAGAAAGTCAAGGCTTGGTCAATGGCTATGCTAAGTCTGAATGTCAACCTGTCCATCAACAATCTCACAGACATTCCTTAATTAATTTCTTCAAGACACACTGCCCTTATGAAAAAGACTCTACAGAATTCTAGTCGTACAGTTTATAGATGTTCTATAGATGTCTATATTAGTCTATAGAAGTTTATAGAGTTTTTGAACAATTTTCTTTGGAATTCTATAGAAAAACGAGATTCTATAGAATCTCATTTTTCTATAGAATTTCAGAAGATTCTTCGTAAGGGTAATGGAGATAATTCACACACTTACACATCAATTTGTTTTACAATTTGAGCCAATCTGGCTGCCAGCAAGCCCCTATATCTTGATATTACCACGATCAGCATCTGATTCATCACTTGGATTATTACACTCCCAATGGGTTGTCTGATTATAAGAAACAAGAAAATAGTGGTTCAACTTTTTCTTCAAGACTT
Source organism: Ptychodera flava (assembly GCF_041260155.1). Lineage (NCBI taxonomy): Eukaryota > Metazoa > Hemichordata > Enteropneusta > Ptychoderidae > Ptychodera > Ptychodera flava. The sequence goes on along the minus strand of NC_091942.1, from coordinate 3,284,813 downwards.
GTTTTATTTGAATAGTTTCATAAATCACAGAACTTGTACAGTTTAGCTAAAAATATCACCTGGGTAGGAAAGAATAATTTAAGAGAGCTGTAGGTAATCTATGTAATGGACAATAGCAAATCTTCTGTTTGTAGAGAATCACATACTGTTACAGCACCTTCTCAAAAGAAGTTCGTCACTTCAAGAAAGACATTTTATTTTCTACTGACATTCTTTGCACTTCCTACAAAAAAATATCATCATCACTCATTTTGACTGTCTGGTTAGGTGTCTTGGATGGGAAGCTGTGAAGAATACATCCAATAAAAGAACATTATAAATCAAGCGCTGTGTAAAGATGGCCTCAAGCATGGCGATGTATGTTGTATATTTAAATACTAACACATGCTTGTCATGATATGGTTATGTTGACTCTTCTTATTGTTATTATCAGCATGCACCGTACATTTCTGCTGATTGTTTCAAATATTGCATTTCGAGGTCAGTTTTATATAACCACCATATTTCTAAAATGTTAAATCATGTCCAATAGTGAAATTGATAACAGTTAGCATGGCCAGTTTGTTTTCATTTCTCTGAGGTAGGTATTCAGTTAAACTGCATCTTGTAAAAGATGTGAGTTTGATTTATGAATTTCAAGTTACAATCTGATGACCCTCATATTTCTTTCCGGAGTCCATATTGAACTCTGTGAACACGGATCAGTCTCGATAAAGACGTAATACGCAATGATAAAATCAACTTGCATTTATCAAAATCTTGGTTTAATTTGATGTTCATGTACCTTGTGTATTTGTATCTGACCTGGTCATTAGAGGTACGTCATCAGAGGGCATTCAATTTATTGGTGGAATTGTTAATCCGATGTATAAGGATTTATAAGATTGAGCAGGGGAAATCTGCGGAGTTCACTTCAATTTGATATCAATATCACAAAATAATAATTTTACAAAGTAATCATACATATATAATAATTATGCCATATTGTCATGATGGTGTCATGAACATTGTGTTGATAATAATGAAAAGGTACAGTGGATACTCATTACGTTGGAAGAGTTGCATCTTCTGACAATATAAATGCCCATACGAGGAGGTTATATTTTTATCATACAATTTCCTTCTCTCAAACATTTTATATTGTAAAATTGAAAACTTCCAGACATCAAGCATGCTGATGAACATGTATATTCAGTGAGTGATAAAAGTAGCAGTATGCGTCTCGAAAGCGAAAGTCTTAAACTTTTGCTCAAATTTTCCTTAAGTGATCTTTCAACCATACTCTTTCAAAATCTAAAATAAAAAGCGGGGGTCACGATTTAAATTTTGGTACTAGAGAAACAAATTACCCATGACTTACTGATATTTGAAATTTAAAATGGCTGCCATTCCTGTGTTAGCTCTATGAAGAAAAATACAATTTTTGATTTTTGAAAAACTGAAGTGGTGAAAATTTTGCTTACACCAAGAGCTTCAAAATGAACCCCCCCAAGTGGTAGATCAGAAAAGAATTGTAAAAGTTTGAGAGTCTGAATATCTGTCCCTTAGGCACATTCTACCTTAAACAAAAAGAATCAACAATACTATGCAAGTATTTTGCAGATTGGCACTTTTCATCATAAGAATTCTCAGTTGGTGTAGATATCATGATACTGTATCTCCATCATTCAGCCATGCGGTGTTTTTTTTGTTCCTAAATGTCCTTAAAGACTGTGCAGTCTCAATAACCAATGCTGCCAGGATCGCAATATTTTGAAAAGGTATCCATCATCTTCTATAAATCTTAACAAGATAACATTAGTAAGTGAGTTTATAATACAAAATAAATTTTCAAAAATATTGATCATTGATTTGAGTCAAAAATTGAACAATTTTGAGAAAAGTTTTATTTCTTAACTGAGAGAGAAGTAGAAGAAGGAGAGAGAGAGAGAGAGAGAGAGAGAGAGAGAGAGAGAGGTGAAATAAGAAAAAAAACTGCTTTTTTCCCCCATAGGAAAGTACAGTCTTCCAAACATCGATTTTCCTGAGTGTTCACTTCAAAGTGAATCTCCAACAAATGGGGATACAGCTTAGTTCCATTCAAATTGATTTATCACTTTCCCATTTTTCACCGCAGATGTTCTGGCCCCTAATTCCGTTCCACTTGAGCTATCTTGGATTGCTTGCTTACCGTGTTCACTCTCAGTAGATTTTGTTCTTACAACCCTATTCCCCGGCTGCAGGAGCATGATGCATGACGCTGTAACAAGTGAGAAAGAAGTTCTGCTGTCTGAAACATTGGCTGAGCTTTTCTGAACGGCGTCTTCCAATTTCTTACCACTACGGTATATGTTGTCCGTATTAGGGAATTTACTCTGTCTGCATGCCCCTGGTAATAACCCTAATTCATGAGACAGCCACAGGTTTCGTACGGTCCTGGAAAACCCTGGAAAACCCTGGAATTTTATTTTAGCCCTGGAAAACCCTGGAAAACCCTGGAAAATGTGATTTAGCCCTGGAAAACCCTGGAAAATGAAGATACTTGAGACTGATGTAGTTGAACTTCACAAATCTGATAATGAATATTCCAAGAAAGCTGAATCTACAGGGAAATGTCTTTTGTCGCAAAGTTAAATAGTCTTAGGAGTGCAAATTCTAAGACTGCAAAAGAGAAAAACAAACTGAAATACAATAAGTAGCAATACAGTTAGAAGAAAAAGCTCAGGAATTAAGGCAGTAGATAGGTACGGTGTGTCGATAGAAGTCAAGTATAAATTTGTTTTCATGATCAAGAGCCCTGGAAAATTACTTGATTTTAGTTGAAATAGCCCTGAAAAACTGGTCAAAAAACCCTGGAAAGCCCTGGAATTTTATTTGTCCCAAGGTGTACGAACCCTGCAGCCAGGAAATTAGCAGATGACGTTTAAGATCCATGGGCAGGATAGTGCATGATAATGGAGTTTTGGCTTTAAATCTACCTTCCTATTCCATTGTTTTCAATTTCTCCAATCATATGTGTTTGGAATGATATTCCAGAAAGATTGCCAGCAAGCCATGATCTTCATGTGGTACCAGATGAACAAAACACTATTCAATTAGCCATTGTGTATTATATCGGCAAAGGAAATGTGAAACATGATTTATGAACCTTAAAACAGTTTTTCCAGTGAAAGAAAATTAATTTCTGATGAATAGCTCTATTAATTACTGTTCAGTCATGCTTTCAGAGATAGAACTATCTGCTCTAATGAAAGCACTCAGAAGAGAGGTTAAAACACAGCAATTATCGTTAAAATGTTAAATTAACGTTAAAAATACTGAATGTACAATAATTATAATATGTATGGATGATCAACCTTCAAATTAGTGTATTTTACACAGCTTTTTTAGGAAGAGACAGTGTCAGACAGTCAGTGTCTTTGAAACAGAGCTACTCACCCTCTTTGTGTATTCAAGTGTGTGTGGTTGAACACCTACCTGTAATTGTACAAGTCTTGAGTAATGTATGTATGTTGTGTACTTGAGCTATCACTTGTCCTTCTGTGGATGTAGTGCAGTAATAAAATACATGCCATTATCAAGTGACAGCAAGTCTTGCATTGTGAATCAAGTGTATAGTCGTGTCTGTCTTGTCATGCAAAGTCCTTGACTAAGAATGGTGCAAATAAAATAACATATACACTACCTAAATCTGTATCGTACAGTTTAAATTAGTTGTTCGACATGTTCCGTACATACATTGTAATACATAGTGTAATTACTTTATCATGTACAATTAAATTATTTCAGTCGATTCTATCATTCAGTATGTGGCATAATTATCCATTTTTAATTTTTTTAGCCGGTCAATTATGTTTGTTATTTGTACATTGTCTTCGGTAAATTTGATGAAATTTAAAAAAAATTTCAAACTGTCACATCCTGATGAGATAAATCTTTTTGTGGGGAACAATTTCAGCAAAATTTCAAGGGGCATAATTTCTATACATAAAATTCAGTTATTGTTTCGAAAACAAGATTTTCTTTTCAATTGTCTCCACACAAAGGATGGAATATAATATATAGTATAGTACATAATTCAGCATATTTGAAAAATAATTCTCTGTGTTTCAATTAACAATTCGATATGTATTGTTAATCAAATTACAGCTTTTGTTTTATTAAATTCTATCAGTCTAGCACTGCATGAAGTAAGTGTTACCAGTGACACTCAACATACTTTTGAACAAGATGTACTCATTAAAATGGAGGTACATTAAATATTATCAGGTCAGCAAACCCCAGTCCACAGATACAAAATGTGATAGTCACCTCTCAATACCGTATGTGCGGCCAATAAAATATGTTTACATGTTATTGTTTGCCATAATTTTGCATGTCTTTTGGAGGGAATCACATCGTACAGAGTGAAATGTCAGTAATCTTCAACACAGTGGCTGTAACTGTTCAATAGCATACCAATTCATGCAATAATGTCAGCTTCTCTTGGACCAGTCATAGGTTGCACTTCAAGTAATGTAGTACCGATAAGATAATCCTGTTATCTCTACTCATGTCTATAGCATTACATACTCCATGCATGGATTAAAACTATGTGTATTTCTGCTTATCCCCCTCCACATCTCAGTGTTTAGTTAATTCCTCAAGAGTAAATCATATACAGGTACTAGGTGACATTTTGCATAACATTGTATTGGACACAGGATGTCAATTCACATGTCTACATGAAACTATCCGTGTAGCACATGTTACCTGGAGAAAGGTGCATTTGAATGAAAAGTTCAGAGGATCCCTGGAAACACTGAATCTATTGAGAAAGGTAATCGGGGATTTGCCTGTAATCCTCAATGGAAGTTTGTTCTCATCTACATGTAGAAATTTTATGCAGTCCTTTATTTGCCTGTTACCTATGATGGTTTGGTTATCTGTGCATGCAAAGGCTATTGACAAGTATGATGGTCTCATGAATGATATCAGTGTCACTGATAATGTGTTGAACCAAGGCTAACTGGTATTATGTTAGCACTACTGTATGAATTTCAAAAGCATTGTGTAAAATTAGTAATGAGGTTTTTCTGTCTTTAATATATAATAAATATTTGAATTAAAAATTACATCAAGTTTTTAAAGGATTCTCAGCTCAAACACTGGTGACAACAAGTTCTCGATCAAGGCGCGACTTTGCACAATTTTTAAATATCGGATATTTACAATCTAGTATCGAAGTTTGACATATCGACGTTTTCGGGACTAGTATCGATACTAGACGATACTAGAATGAAATGCGGTCGTTCCATGGGAAGCCGTTGGGGACTTTGATATCGATACTAGACGATACTATGATGACTAGCCTTGTACCTCGGCACACCGGATCTGTGAAATCTCTGATATTTACCCGATATTTATCGGCGATTTGGGGACTCTAATATCGATACTAGACGATACTAGAATACTTGCCTTGTACCTCGGCACGCCGGATCTGTGAAATCTCCGATATTTACCCGATATTTATCGGCGATATGGGGACTCTAATATCAATATATCAATATATTTGAGTCTGTCAAATCGCAAGTAAATATCCGATATATATCGGAGATTTCACAACCTCACCGTTCTGGCCAAGCCCGACTTCCGAGGACTGACTCTGGCATCGATACTAGACGATACTAGAGTCTGTCAAATCGCAAGTAAATATCCGATATATATCGGAGATTTCACAACCTCACCGTTCTGGCCGAGCCCGACTTCAAAGGACTGAGTCTAGCATCGATACTAGACGATACTAGAGTCTGTCAAATCGCAAGTAAATATCCGATATATATCGGAGATTTCACAACCTCACCGTTCTGGCAAAGCCGACTTCCAGGGACTGACTCTAGCATCGATACTAGACGATACTAGAGTCTTCAAATCGCAAGTAAATATCCGATATATATCGGAGATTTCACAACCTCACCGTTCTGGCCAAGCCCGACTTCCAGGGACTGACTCAGGCATCGATACTAGACGATACTAGAGTCTGTCAAATCGCAAGTAAATATCCGATATATATCGGAGATTTCACACCTCACCGTTCTGGCCAAGCCCGACTTCCAGGGACTGACTCTAGCATCGATACTAGACGATACTAGAGTCTGTCAAATCGCAAGTAAATATCCGATATATATCGGAGATTTCACAACCTCACCGTTCTGGCCAAGCCCGACTTCCAGGGACTGACTCTGGCATCGATACTAGACGATACTAGAGTCTGTCAAATCGCAAGTAAATATCCGATATATATCGGAGATTTCACAACCTCACCGTTCTGGCCAAGCCCGACTTCCAGGACTGACCCTGGCATCGATACTAGACGATACTAGAGTCTGTCAAATCGCAAGTAAATATCCGATATATATCGGAGATTTCACAACCTAACCGTTCTGGCCAAGCCCGACTTCCAGGGACTGACTCTGGCATCGATACTAGACGATACTAGAGTCCGTCAAATGGCAAGATGGTCAAAATGGCAAGTAAATATCCGATATATATCGGAGATTTCACAACCTCAGAGTTCTGGCCAAGCCCGACTTCCAGGGACTGACTCTAGCATCGATACTAGACGATACTAGAGTCTGTCAAATCGCAAGTAAATATCCGATATATATCGGAGATTTCACAACCTCACCGTTCTGGCCAAGCCCGACTTCCAGGGACTGACTCTAGCATCGATACTAGACGATACTAGAGTCTGTCAAATCGCAAGTAAATATCCGATATATATCGGAGATTTCACAACCTCACAGTTCTGGCCAAGCCCGACTTCCAAGGACTGACTCTAGCATCGATACTAGACGATACTAGAGTCTGTCAAATCGCAAGTAAATATCCGATATATATCGGAGATTTCACAACCTCACCGTTCTGGCCAAGCCCGACTTCCAAGGACTGACTCTAGCATCGATACTAGACGATACTAGAGTCTGTCAAATCGCAAGTAAATATCCGATATATATCGGAGATTTCACAACCTCGTTCTGGCCAAGCCCGACTTCCAGGGACTGACTCTAGGCATCGATACTAGACGATACTAGAGTCTGTCAAATCGCAAGTAAATATCCGATATATATCGGAGATTTCACAACCTCACCGTTCTGGCCAAGCCCGACTTCCATGGACTGACTCTAGCATCGATACTAGACGATACTAGAGTCTGTCAAATCGCAAGTAAATATCCGATATATATCGGAGATTTCACACTAACCTGCCAAGCCCGACTTCCAGGGACTGACTCTAGCATCGATACTAGACGATACTAGAGTCTGTCAAATCGCAAGTAAATCGAAATATCCGAGATTTCACAACCTCACCGTTCTGGCCAAGCCCGACTTCCATGGACTGACTCTAGCATCGATACTAGACGATACTAGAGTCTGTCAAATCGCAAGTAAATATCCGATATATATCGGAGATTTCACAACCTCACCGTTCTGGCAAAGCCCGACTTCCAGGGACTGACTCTGGCATCGATACTAGACGATACTAGAGTCTGTCAAATCGCAAGTAAATATCCGATATATATCGGAGATTTCACAACCTTATGTTCTGGCCAAGCCCGACTTCCAAGGACTGACTCTAGCATCGATACTAGACGATACTAGAGTCTGTCAAATCGCAAGTAAATATCCGATATATATCGGAGATTTCACAACCTCACCGTTCTGGCCAAGCCCGACTTCCAGGGACTGACTCTGGCATCGATACTAGACGATACTAGAGTCTGTCAAATCGCAAGTAAATATCCGATATATATCGGAGATTTCACAACCTCACCGTTCTGGCCAAGCCCGACTTCCAGGGACTGACTCTAGCATCGATACTAGACGATACTAGAGTCTGTCAAATCGCAAGTAAATATCCGATATATATCGGAGATTTCACAACCTCACCGTTCTGGCCAAGCCCGACTTCCAGGGACTGACTCTGGCATCGATACTAGACGATACTAGAGTCTGTCAAATCGCAAGTAAATATCCGATATATAATCGGAGATTTCACAACCCTACCGTTCTGGCCAAGCCCGACTTCCAAGGACTGACTCTAGCATCGATACTAGACGATACTAGAGTCTGTCAAATCGCAAGTAAATATCCGATATATATCGGATATTTCACAACCTAACCGTTCTGGCCAAGCCCGACTTCCAGGGACTGACTCTGGCATCGATACTAGACGATACTAGAGTCCGTCAAATCGCAAGTAAATATCCGATATATATCGGAGATTTCACAACCTCACCGTTCTGGCCAAGCCCGACTTCCAGGGACTGACTCTAGCATCGATACTAGACGATACTAGAGTCTGTCAAATCGCAAGTAAATATCCGATATATATCGGAGATTTCACACCCTACCGTTCTGGCCAAGCCCGACTTCCAGGGACTGACTCTAGCATTGATACTAGACGATACTAGAGTCTGTCAAATCGCAAGTAAATATCCGATATATATCGGAGATTTCACAACCTCACCGTTCTAGCCAAGTAAAGATTTCACCACCTCATCGTTCAATCTAAGTTCGATATTGTAGAGTCTAGTAGCCGTAAATATCGGATATCATATTAAGGTGCAATGTCGCGGTGTCCTCCAAGTTCTTGATCAAGCCTTGATATCAAGTCTCTTTTATATTATAGCTCATTGTTCACAGCATTGACTACCTGCTTACCTTAAACTCAGGAAATGGTTTAAAAAGATCACTTTCCTGGTCAAAGAAAATCTCATAAAAATGTTTCCATTACTGAGTATGGCTCTTAGTAGAGCTACTTCTATTAGGGAATAACCATTTGACCGCACCTTAATTGTGGTATTGTTCATACCTCTTATCAGCAAAGCATATGAAGTTATCAGTTTCTAAAAACTTTTAATTATGTAAACTGTGAGCAGTTTCTTTTTCTCGATTGAATGCCATGTATTGGTTTCACGTTCACTTACCAGTGGCGCACTTGACAAAGGATTGGAATGACCTAGCATCAAAGGAAATTAATCTTTGTGTTATCTGATTCCCAATTTTCGTTTTCCTTGCAGCAGGAAAGAAATGTCTTCCTGCATTACTGCCACACATCAAGAATTAGAAAAGGGAGAGGAAATAATAAAAAATTTTGACTCTTGGAAATTGATCAAATGCTTGGCAGATTCATCGGCATTATAGTATGTAATAGTGGTATGATCAGGTGATACTTCGTATGTGATCCTGCAGTGTGTTAGAATTATCACGTGTATCTCACTGCTGGTTAAAAACATTAAAAAATGTCAAAAACCTAAAATCAGAAATTTCTTTAATCTGCAGACAAGCTGCCCAGTCGACCTTTAAACAAGATTTCATTCAGAAACATTCATGCGTGCATGTTTTATGGCTTCCGGAGCTGCCCAAATGCAAGTAAACTATTGTTATGCTGTTTGGTTGCAGTTGGAGAAGTGAAACCATACACAGTAACTGCATTCATCTTTGATATTGAGTATCCACGGGGAACAGTGTAAGGTTTCATACCTAATGATTCCCAGAGAGGTGCTGTTGCAGCAAACGTGTCATATACTCCGCTTGTCTGTGTCTATACACTGATGTATAGAACGTGTCAGTAAATCTCTGAGCAACTAAAGATCTGTACTAGCAGCATGAAAATAAAAGCACTAGCTTATGTGATAATTTTATCAATACACCAGATATGAGCATTACAGATTGGAGTACCGGTGTATTGATAAATACTGGTTTGAAAATGTGTGATAGTAAATTTATATTGAGTTTTTTTTTAAATTTAAAATCAGATAGGTGAGTTTTTTGAAATTTTAAATCAGATATGAATGATTTGAATATGTATTGGAATTTATATTTTATTGCTATTTGTACCAAATACTGAACGGGATGTTTTTAATTTCAATTTTTATCACATCAGATATAAAAATCTGAATCATGCAAGCAACTACTGCCATCCCAGGTCAATTAATTCAACCAGTCATATTCAAGCATTGAGTATAGTTCCTTGTTGATGCAGAAGGATATGAATTAGACAGTTTTAGTGGACAGCTATGCCTCCACTAGTTAACATGACTGTAATGGGTCACTAGTCAAGGCAATTCTGTTAAGCAATTCTGTTACAGATGTACTGGGTGGAAGAAACATCAGCATTTAAAGCCCCAATAGCTGCTAATTTTATGCATTATTTTCATGATTTTATTTTCAAACCAGAGTTGGTTCGTTTAAATGTACTTGCTGAAGGACGTGTATTGAAGTATCACTGCTCGCTGATTTGGACCATGCCTACACGTTTTAACAGGTTTAATAATAAATGGGTGCCGCACCCATAAAATGGCGCCCCCACGGGAAAATACAAAAAACAGTATTTTCCTGCACATATACATTGTGATCATAACAGAAACAAGTATGATGCCATTTACTTGAATGCATCACACGGTGGCTAACATTTTGTTGTTGTAATCTTTCTTTTCTCTGTCATATGACAAGTTTTTGAAAATGGCGGGAAATCTAAAATGACGTTAAAACCTTTGAATTTACATGCCACTCACGACATTCATGGCAGCGTTATACACTTTTTCAGTCTCTAATGGGTCTTATTCAAAGAAACCTCTTGGAAAACTAAGGATATTTTGAGATCGGTTTATTAAATATTTGCAGCTATTGGGGCTTTAAGATTTTGATGTTGGGATGCTGAGTATAGTTTCTCACAACCACAGTCTTTTTACATCATGTCAAACTTTCTGTGCTTGTAAATATCAAAACGATAATTCAGATAATTTGACAAGCGATGATTTGATAAATGTGTAAAAGAAAAACTGCCTATCAACAAAGAATTACCATGCTGACCTCTTTCATGTGGGATTAACATTCCAAAACATTTCATCTCTGTCTTCAACAGCCTCCCTGGCATGGGTACGGGTAGCCCTCTCAATAAAGGAGGTTAACTTTTGATACCATGCGTTTTTAATTTCATTAAAAGTGCTAAAAATAACAAGGTCGGTTTTTGCAACTCATTTGTATGACTTTACCTGGTAGGATTCATAATTTGCCACTTTGCCACTGCACCTAATACAGAATTATGTAGATGCGTAAAGGGCCGGTAGCAGTAAATTTTAATGTTTTATTTGCTCATTTTGTTTTTAATGCCAACTATGATTTCCTGTTCTATTCCCCCAAAGCATGTTGAAATACACAGTATGGAGCTTGTCAACTTAGATGTTCAAACTGCATTGACTAGCAAAGTCTGGTCCAGACTAGAATTCAAAGGTAAACAATAACAGTGCATTTTGCATATACCCGTAGACGCTGTATTGACAATCTTAAAAGTTGGTGTTTTAACATGCTTTAGGGAATAAAGCAAGAAAGTGCAATTGATGTACAAAACAAAGATACTGAAAAAAATCACTGAAAGTTCCAGCTTCTACCCCTTGAATAGAAAAGATAACTGGTCATAATCATGATTATGGTGCCGTATAAAGTCAACGTGAATCAAGGTGAAAATGCAATGTTTTCCCTTTTTCTTGGCATAGACCCTGCAGGGTCTATGTATGCATGAACATATACACTGTAATAATTAAAGAGAAAAAAGGAAAAATCGTCCTATTGAAATGTAATTTTCAAATGAAGTACAGCTTCCTATGTGAAATTCATTCTACAAGCTTTGCCAATCATTGGAGTCACATTCAAATGGAGGGTATGGTTAATACAATGAAGTTAATGGAAGAAATAACTGCAGTGTGTCACGGATTTGTTGTTACATTCCAAACTGCTGTTAGTAACTAAAATAATCTGTGATTTGTGAACTTAAAAGTTGTCAAATAATGACAAAGAAAACATTTCAATTAATTTGAACCAATGTGAATTTGAATTTCAATCAATTTGACCCAATTTAAATTTGAATTTCAGTCAATTTGAATTTAACCCATAGCTCTGGAAAAGCAGGGATCTGGTCTGTAACAAAAATTTCTGGCTGAGTGATATTTAACTTGGTGTCAACCAAGACAGCAACTTGTACCAGCATAAAATATTCATTCATGGCATAATTCCTTGTAGTAATACCGTATCTTCTCAGAGGAATGTTACCATAGCAACATGAAAACTTTGATCCAAAGGTATCCCCTGGCAATACAATAAATCGGAGCAAAATTATTTAGTATTCAGCAGTGGACTGAAGGCTTAAAAGATGATACTACAATGATTGTTGAGGTTCAAGCGGTGTCAAGGGTCAAAGTGCATTTACCACTGCATATATTTCAATCCTGAATATTAGGTGATTAGGTTGAATGTTGAATTTTTTCAAAGGAACGTAATTGTCAAAAAGATTGTGCATGATGTATGAAAATATGTAGTAAGTCAAATGTGAACTCTTTCACTTATGATCAGATTGATTTGATATTTGGTGTGCACTGTGCAGTGACATATTCTATATTTCTATTTTTCTCTAAAACTATTAAGTTTGTCTGATTACTTCAAATACGCATTTACATGTACTTATGTATAATTTCTTTAGATTCAGACATATTCCAATTGTTATAGACTATTGTATTTAGGAGATTTTCAGTGTCGCTTACCCCATTGAAATTTGATGATGTGGATTCCCATGGATGTTCTGATTTAAGTTTACTTTGGAAGGTTCATGATACCTAAGTACTGTACATTAATTGTGCGTGTATTCAGGGAGCTAGGCAGGCAGGTTGTAGATTGTTTGTTTGTTTTGAAATAGACCTGTATGGAACCAAACATACTTTATGTCTTATGCACATACACCCATGCCATTCACACCTGCATTTCCCATTAGTTTGGAACGTGTCATTCACACTGGATTTTAGCGCCTGAGTTCAACTGTACTTACAAAGCTATCACAGTCGTCTGAGACCACTTCTGTATGTTAAACTTAAAGCACTTCCTTAAACTTTTCAGCTGACCTTTGTTTGTCAACCACCTTCTTGTTAACCAAGGTCTCACGGCAGAGCGTTTTAATCGTGCCTTTGAACTTGTCTGACACTGCACAGTGCACTGAGTTGTTATCATAGGTTGACTGATACTAGCCTTTGATAGTTTAGCACCCGCTACATAGTACAAAAACTATTAAGAAGTGAACCCTTTGATAGTTAGGAGGAGTTGGGCTAGCCACAGGCACTTGGAGTGTTAAAGGTACACTGTCACCTGTTCCAATTTTGCCACAGTTACCATGGAAAGAGAAAATCTAACCAATCACAGATTTTAAGCGGGTGGCCGCTTTTTAAAATAGCGCCCTCACATGGGCATTTTGAATACCAAGGATTGCCCCTTTGACCATATATGGGCATATTTAGATTACAGGTGACTGTGTACCTTTAAGTGTGCAGTAACATAAAAAGGGAGGGGTACTCAAAACGGGGAAAGGGATGACATAGTTTTTGCCTTCTTGGTCTGTAAAGCCAATAGGAGTAATACATACATTTCAGAGCATATGGTCAAGTAAACCACTATCTACCGATGGACAAATACCTTGTGACAATTCCTTGTTCGCATGTTTCAAAGTTAGGCATTAAACTCCAATTGTATTCAGATATCAACTGTTGACCCTTCATTCAACCTTAAATGTGATACTTCATGGGATTCGCCGTCCAGAGGGCAAAACGTTTAATGCTTTATTCTGTGTGCACCACGAAGGATACTCCAAGTGCCTGTTGGGGAGGTAGAGGAAATGGGTCTAAAAGCAGTTTTGTTTTACTATTAAGACAGCCAATTTTGCTTTTGTGATATTATACTTTTGGTTGTGTTTCTGAGTCTATTTTATCCCTTACTGTGATTTGTGAAGAGCTCTTAATAAACTTATATCCTAACATCAAATTAGCAAAATTTGAAAGCGAAAATTGCCCTCTGTTGATAACGTCTGCTTCAATAAATAGAAATAAATTGCAGATTAGGTAAATCTGCCTGTAATTGTATACCTGACAAGAATTCAAATGTTGACTGGAATGTGACTTGACTTTTTTACAACGATGAATTTGCAACTTAATGAAGGCATGGAGGTTGTTATGGTAACAAACACATCAATATTAACACCTGACCCCCAGGGGTTAAGAAAAGTTTTGAGCCAGCAATACATAAAGTTGGATACCTTAGAGAAATATTTTCAGTGCTGTTTAACTTCAATCTAATTTTAAAAATGCAATTTTACTGGCGAATTTTAATTATATCTTTTCAAAATTCTGGTCCACACTGCAGACGTCAGTGCATTGAAGGGCATTAAAGCCTCCGGCTACAGGATAACTGTATTAAAGACCTGCCATAGGTGTAGGGCAGTGCTATTTATGGAATGGTAAATATATTTTTCCATGAGTCCTTAAATAAATGCATAGTAGCTGTATCAATTGCACGTAGGTTTGCAGTGATCTCATGGCTGCCAGACAGACTTTCTAAAACTGATTCATTTCCTACATATCGGTAGCTGGTTTACATTATTTGATATTTCTGTTCATATAAAATATTATTATTACTGTTAGCCTGTGCCTATGATCATAACTATTCAACAGTCAAGGGCTGTTGGTTCAAGTTTACACGGCCATGGTGGTATGTACACCCTTCGATAAGTATGGCAACTGACTCCCATGCTGACTGGCTACCCTGGAGTTATGGATGATCGGTAATTTAATCAGTGGGGATGAATGGGGTATTTCCAAGTGAACATTGTTGTAGGTTGCAGGTAGGACATGACCAAGTTGATTTTCCTTGATAATAAAAAAAACAGGAGAGTAGACTTTCTCTGTTAGATGTATATCAGCTGGTGATTTGGAAAATTTGCTTGTCCATTTTCAGCATATAGATAAACAAGTATAGAGATATCAAGGTTCACAAATCTATTTCATTTTTTGTCACTACCATATTTCTTATGAGAAGCATAGGAGGATAGAGAAGGGTGAGATTGGAACATTTATATCATGGATTGTCTTTACCAGCTTTATGTCATCTGAGACTGCCGCTACAAGAAAGACAAAAGATACAAATCCTAAGAGAAGACGCATCTTCAGTGTTTTTCATGGTATCGCTGTGAACAAGGATTGATGCCATGGATTGGGATGGATTTCAACACTTTCGTTTGTTAGTCCACTGTCTTCAGTCTCGCTGTGACACTGTCTTCAGTCGCTGTGACACAGTCTTCAGTCTCGCTGTGACACTGTCTTCAGTCTCACTGTGACACTGTCTTCAGTCGCTGTGACACTGTCTTCAGTCTCGCTGTGACACTGTCTTCAGTCTCGCTGTGACACTGTCTTCAGTCTCGCTGTGACACTGTCTTCAGTCGCTGTGACACTGTCTTCAGTCTCGCTGTGACACTGTCTTCAGTCGCTGTGACACTGTCTTCAGTCGCTGTGACACTGTCTTCAGTCTCGCTGTGACACTGTCTTCAGTCGCTGTGACACTGTCTTCAGTCTCGCTGTGACACTGTCTTCAGTCGCTGTGACACTGTCTTCAGTCGCTGTGACACTGTCTTCAGTCTCGCTGTGACACTGTCTTCAGTCGCTGTGACACTGTCTTCAGTCGCTGTGACAATTCCTGAAGAAACTGACGTTCCCTGCTCTTGAGAGGGCATGTGCAAAATGGCAGGTAGTAATTGAGTTGTTAGCTCTGTGTACTGTCAATGGAGAGTGGAAATATTCACTACTTCCTAGAGGATTTTTAGGGCCATATTACGCCATGCATTTTTTCATAAAACATACCATTCATAGTGACATGGATTAGTGTTATACTAAGTGACAGCTAGTGTTTAATTCCTTTTTAATTAACATAGATCTAATCCCCAGATTTCAAAGGCTTACATCCGCAATAACAGGAAATTCAGACACCTCTGAACTAGGTCATTTTGTGCATGAAAACTCAATTATCTTTCAAGTATGTCTTGGCACTGTATTGGGACTTGAATTCATTATCAAATATGAATAATCATAAATTGGCGTTCACGTAAGTGTAAAAAACAGCTGACCTTCTCATTAACCATCAAATAGAAAGTGTAATTTTTATTCAGCCTGAGATAAAGGTGTACAATTTTATCATTTTCCAGGTGAGTGAGCATAGTGAAAGATGCAGCTGATACTTATATAAACTTATGAAAACATGTTAATCGAGAAATTCATCATCGTCTGATAAAATTTGGCGAGTTTCATTTGATGCAAAATGAATGACATCACATTGCAATTAGTTTTTAAGGTGATGAATTTTCGGGTCATGGGGTGAAAGTTTCAAAGGTGCGTGGGAGCCGTCAGGGTGATGCAATCAATTGAAGCTATTGACAGTTGATGTGTCACCCTTGTTGTGTTGTAGACCAGGTTTTGAAGTCTGTTGCGATTGCAAACTGTATGACAGCTATGTTCTAGAATTGTTGACAAAGTCAGCAAGTTTTTATTCAATTGAATGTATAATCAGCTTGTTGTACGGAACAGCCATGAAAAGATGTCAGAGAGATGCAGACGACAACTTGTGTTTGTGTAGAGTGCCATTTACTGAACAAAAGTAAAGATCTGATTTCATCTGCAATGGGAGGATTAGTCCCCAGGTGCTCTATGGAAAACCCTAATGCTATCATCATTCCATATATGTATGTGTGTGTGTGTTTGTCAGTATGTGTACAACGTGTGTGCAGAAAGTAGGGCCTATTACCCATGCTTGCCAACACTGCCTATATATTGGATTGTAATGTATTAAATATGCCATTGTAGGAATATCAGGTACACGTATGGGCGTAAAATTTACATGTCAATAAATGAATTATCCTTTTACATCCTACATATAAGAATTATCACAATATGCACTATTCCAGTTGCAACAGATGTAAAAAAATTGCCAGGAAGTTGTGTTTCCTTGGTTTTTGTGTGAGATGGGGAAGTTGAGTGGAAAGAAAATGTGATGGATTTGATGAATTCTCCGGGACATTGTTCAAATCTTAAACAAGACAGAGGGAAGTAAAAGGCATATATCTGCTTGTGGATAACATAGATTAAGAAAAAAATTTGCAAAAGCAATGGCTAATTTTCATGGTCTTTGCACTATGCGCTGTGCCATCATGCATGGCATGAAAAGCCACATGCCTTTAAAAACTATCAGCGGCAAAAATGAACTGGTAATCTGTTGTTCCCAAAGTAGTATCTTTGCTTTTATCATCCCCAAATGATGGACCATAAAAATACATGTAAGTTTGAACAGTAAATAAAACATTCAGTAACACTTTAGTGACATACTTTCCTGCAGAATTATGCACTGTTCTCACAGTATGGCTGTTCTGAAGTTGTGAATTAGCATACAAGAAATAGTTCAAATGTGAAAAGATGCCATACATCAGTTCAGATGGAAGGGAGTGTCTTAAGCAGTGCCTGTATGTCAGAAGTGATAGGAGCTAAATAGTAGTGTACATTCAAGTTGGTCACTGTTGTATCAAATTTTACACAGATGTGTGTGTTTCAATTTTGAATTTTATTTGAATTCAATGAATACAGGTTGGGCTAACTGGAGCTTTCCAGTGTAACTTAGGCATGGCACAGATATAAATATATCAATTCCTTAAACTCATGGTTCAAATTGAGCAGAGAAACAACCTGTCGTATACCCAAGTTTGAGAGCATGTTAATTGATTTGCTGAAAAGGAGGCTGAAACACCATTCAGAGACAATTGCAGAATGATCACAGAAAGTTGGTGGGAAATCGATGAAATCGTTATAATAGCTTTTTTCAACATGATAATCATTTTCCTTGATTGCATGGTAGACGCAAAGTAACACTTCATAAGTAAAATTCAAAAATTCAACCTCATATTGTCATGGTTCTCAAATTTTATTGGTCTTACTTTAGGGAAATTCTTTAAAGGTATACAGTCACCTGTAATCTAAATATGCCCATATATGGTCAAATGGGCGTTCCTTGGTATTCAAAATGCCAATGTGAGGCGCTGTTCTTAAAAAGCAGCCACCCGCTTAAAATCTGTGATTGGTCAGATTTTCTCTTTCCATGGTAACTGTGGCAAAATTGGAACAGGTGACATTATACCTTTAATAATGGACCATCTTCATGTGACAAATACTCATGATTATGTTACAGGGGCACTATCTATAACATCCATTGTGAGAATTTTCAGTATTTTTGTCCTGTGTCTATAGATTCTTGGTCTAATCCCTTAGATGTGCTGACTTACCCAGCATTCAGCATGTCAGAGCAACCTGTGTGTAACTTCTAGTATCAATATAGTTGATAAATGGATGTTAAAGATAGTGTCCCTGTAACATACCGTACATGTACATCATGAGTATTTGGCAGAGGAAGATGGTCCATATCGTTGACAAATGGAATTTTCAGTCAGGTCCTGATTTTTTGTCAATTTTCGACAATAACAGTGAATATCCTGAACACACACTACCGGCTGTTTTGACAAGCAAATTTCATCATCACATGTATACAAATTTGGTCCATCTTTTTAAGAATGTCTGATCACCTTACCCTGAAAAATGAGGTCACATAGTATATCTTGTTTGTTGAAGCAAAATTTGTGACCCAAAAAGTTTTAAGCACCATTATCTGTGAAAAATAAATAGAAGCAAAGCATGACAAACTGGTGCTGTATATGTCTATAGTAACTGTTGTCATGCCATACATATTGAAATATTGATGCAAAAATTGATAATTTTTAATTAATTCACACGATTAACTTATTCAGTGTTCTTATTCTCAGATCCATTCATGCTATTTAAAAGTGAAATTTGAACAACGCAATTTGCAAAAAAGTCATAAAGACAAACAGTGCTGTGTTTGATATTGAATTCCATTTCATTAATAATTCCATATATCCATATTGATTTAGTCGACAGCTTTCACATGTCAAGGAGTTGACAATGTGAAGCAGTGAGCAGCTGAAATGTCATGTTAACTTCACAAATATTGATATTCTGCTCACCTAGCCGGTGTACACTGGCAGTGAAAGTTGGCTATGCATGGCTCAATGGTTTATTTTCTGTTGACATGTCATTCACGATTGTCATCAGAATAACCCTGGAGAAATTTGTTCTAATCAGGCAAGTTTAGTTTGATTAACATATGAGTGATGGGTTTATCGAGTGCTTTGAAGTTATAATGTAGGTCAGCAGCAATATTGAAAAAATAAAATGTAGCTTTCACTCCCAAGGATAACAGCCCCGTTTTTAATATTCCAGGTTTTTTTCTGGGAAGATCTATGGGTATTGATTCCATGGATAATGTATTTGATTTGACATTCAGTTTGCCCGGTCATTTTGAACAGTCATTGACAGATGATGTATGTGTCCTAAGGGGCATTTTTTCCTTTTTTAACAAGAGGCAGACTTATTAAATCCAGCAGTCTGTCTACTGCAGCTGAAGCTGTTCTGAAGTTTGACAACAAGAAACAGCAGGGTTTATTAGATTTTTCATATTCAAGAGAGCCAACAGGTTAATATATGTTTGTATCCAGGTCAATGCCAGGTGGCTATTGTGTGTTTTTAATACAGATATAGAATGCTGGTCGCAGTACCTTTACTGTGCCGTCATTCATAGGTATTGGATTGTGGTTTGGCATTTAAGGTTATAGTATCACAGAACACTTAAGAATTCATTTCAGCAACATTACAGGCTAAAAAGAATTGCAGTTTTAAGTCTTGAAACAGCCGGTACATTGTTCATACAGATGAAGGCTAACACCCAGCCATTAGTGCCATTATCAAATCATCTTCAAAATGGAATAGAACCACGGAAATTATTCTGCCACCTGAACAGGTCAACTTTCACATCATTCACAGGCAGTGTTATCCAAGGTTGGGATGTTGACAAAGGAAGTAATTGAATGGTATAGACCTTCCTTAAAACATTGATCAAGCAAATATCCTCAGGCAGATATGTGAGTGAAATTTGATGTGTGGCTTGAAAAGAAATGGATTTAATATTTCACTGTGCAAAGTGAATTACTGTGTTCACATCAAAGATAATGTAAAAATTAACGTAAACATATCTCAGTGTTTGATAAACACAGCTACATAGTATTTTATGAACAATGTCATAGTTGTAACCAAGGTATTTCTATTCACATGGGAATCTGTTTTACCTGATAAACATAAAATAATGATATGAATTATGCGTTAATGCAGTTAATGCATGATAAGTTTGAGGAGTCACTTCTGACAAATTTCATTACTAACAGCAAGTATCTGTATGAACCGTTATATTTACAGAAAGAAATACCCTTTTACAATAATTGGACATTTGTATGTGGTATGTGATGAAATTGGAATAATTGCTGACTCTGGCCTTGTCAGTTTTGATATCTGACATGTATTTGTGCACTCAATTGTAAAATTTAGATCATTACATGCCATTTGGATGATAGCCCCAAGGGTCACCCAAGCTACATAGTGTTTTACTCTTTCACAAAACTCAAATTTGCATATGAGTCAGGTCTGGTTCCTGTGATTGCGGAAAAATTCAACTGCTAATTGTCTCTCTCTTGAAGATTTGATCAAATCTAAGACAATGGACAGAGAGGGATGTCCTTTAGGATAGTTCACAATATCAGTAAGCCTAGCTTAACATCTATTTCTCTGCTCTTCCCATTTCATGGTCATGAAATGTTATCATGTATGATATGTACACAGACACATTTCCTCCCATAGAATAGTAAAACAGTGGTATTTTTACAGTTTCATTTCTCGTAATTGTTCTGGGTATGTGTTCCAAAACTGAACCAGGAAGCCTACTTAGGATATCAATTAGCATTCATCAGAAATAGGTCATGTCATGCATATGGACACACAAGCCTGTGGATTTAACTATTGCAGATAACAGAAAATCCAGCCTTTAATAACAATTGAAACATATGGATTTGACATTTAATAGCTTGTATTTGTGTATTTATGTGTGGTTGTCTGGTTCAGTAAAACACAGACAATAATATTATTATACAATATAGCTCACAGGAAAGTGAGAAAATTCTGCATAGTAAGAATTTCTTTAGGCGCATTACCAAGTCTGATTTGCATGTGAAGAGTTCAGTAGATTCTGCAGAGTCAGCTAAAATATTTCCGAGGTCAAAGGTCAACAAGGTGATCCCTTTCTAGCTTGACAGTGGACTTGAATTGAAAGGATTAAAATTTGATCGGATGCAGATTTGAGAAAAACAATAGAATCGCATCTGTTCCACCATAGCTGCTATTGTGTGATAATTCTAATCATGGATTGATGTCACAAATATGACACCCCTCCAGAGACCAACATATTGGAACTCTACATTATCTGCTGATTACTGTTTGTAACACATTTTCTAATGCACGAGAGGGATAGGAGAGTGGCAGATATGCAAATGCAAATGATATGCAAATGAGATATGCAAATGAGGCTTTGGTGAAATTGAAAGGGGCCAGTAGCTGCAACTTTTGATGATATTTTCACTAGTTTTGTTTTGTATGTCAATGGAAAGTTCTGTCTCCATTCCCCAAGGCATGTGCCAACAAATTCTATTTCGCTTGTCAACATAGTGTCTTACACATAGAAGCACTGTTATTGTTTACAGTCCGTTGGAATTTACTTATCAACAGTTAAACAACGCAGTTTACGGTACACATGTACAGGCTGAGTTGTCAAGCTGAATCCATTGTATCTCAACATGTTTTAGGAAGTAGCAGTGTTTTCTACAGAACATACAATTAAACGATTCCTCCCTTATCGAATGTGTACCAGTAAATAACTTGATAAACGTTAATTTTCATAATTTTATTTGCATAATTTATCACGGTTTCCCCTAAAGCAGAACCAAATCAAATCAAAAAATTTAGAGAAGGGGACATATACCTATTGTGAGAGAAACATGGAGAAACACTGAAGTAGAATAAAGAAATTGCAGTTGACATCAAAAACAAACATAGTGAAGGAATCATCAAAAGTTATAGCTATTGACCTTTAACCTTTCACCAACATGGTTTGATTTCAATGGAAAAGTTTCTGCAGGTGGGGGAGGGGGGAGGGGCCCAGTTTAAAAACTGTATCCGTATGTCATGACAATTGCTACCAGCGTGCAGCTGTCTCAGCTTTAACACATGCAGTGCTGAACTAGGCGGTTGTTGGAGGTGTCACTTTTTGCTTGTACAGCACTTGTAAAATTTTATGGAGATACGAAAAAGGCAAGATTCAGAGGAGTAGAATAAGTGTGATCCCACTATAAAGTATAAATGCCCTTCCCCTACTACTCTTGCCGATATCTCAAGCTTTAAAGCGAAAAGGTCTAAGTTGATCGGTGGGAGCAATAAATTTTATTCCATGTACATGACAAAATGAATGTAACAGTTGCAGTCTAGGTTTTGTCCCTTACCTGTATAAATACATGTTAGATGTCTAACATCTTTTTCTAAAGTCTAACGACAGCCATATAAGATGTGTTTTCTTAACTATCATTTTAATGATTGTAGTTGCAAGTTGTTATCCTTAATTTATTGGTTAAACATTTTGAAAGCATCCATTCAGTTGAACTGTAAATCAGGATGCCATATAAAGGTGATAAAAACACGTTCTCTGGAAATCTACTGCTCCTTTTTGTGAATGTATTACAAGTGTTATTTATAAATGTTTGAACAAAGCTGACACCATGTGTTTACTACTATGAAATCGTTAGTTTCTACTCTGAAAGGGATCTATAGATAGTGGAGCACTTTTTAAAACACAAGCTTTTGTTTGAAGCAGAGGAGACTACAGTCAAATGGCAACTAATCAGTACATTAATTAACCCTTTGAGTACCAAAGTCAAGTTTTGTCCCCTTTATAAAATATACCCCAGTCAATTTTTTCCAGATTTTCATCAACATTTTGATGAAAAAATGTATCCAATGAAATGTGGTGCCCATTGGATCCAAAATTATCAAAAAACAACAGAAAACTTCATAAAAATTGGTAAAATATTGCACTAAAATTTTGATGGGAAAAAATTACAGCACTCAAAGGGTTAAATCCTTAACCAGTGATGCTTTACTTGCTGTACTACTATTCAAATATGTTTTGAAGAAAAATTGAAATTTGCGGTAAAATTTAAAATGTAAGAGTTGGTTCATTGAATCTTGTTCAAGAAATGCCACTGTGATAGTTGATTCAATGAATTGTAATATAATTCCATCGTTAATCAGTGATTTATCACTGAAATTCAGTAATTTATTCAATGAATTGTAATTTAACCCCAATTTGTGTACAGAACCCCAGTTGCCCCTGTCAAAGTAAAGTGCTTTGCTTGTGAGTATTGGAAAGTTTATTTTTGATATACCAAAAGTTTTGAGAGAGCCACGAGTGTGAATTCCACAAGTCCATGCATGGGTGACTTATTTCACATGATACATGCACGGTAACCATAGGAAACAACAAATGTGACAGAGAGACAGCTGAATCCAGTTACCTTGGCAACAAATTACCAGTACTGTAATACATCAAAATTGTAGTAGTCGTTTTAGATTCTGATCAATGAGGCTTCCTCCTGGGCAGATTGCTATACATTTCCCATGGATAGATGATTGCAAGGTGATCGAATTCTGAGTGTACCTATTTACGGCAAAACCAGATCTAATTTACAAACATTGCGGTTGGGTGTGTGGTTCATATAACCATCCTACTGCATAGAACCCTTTACCATGATTGCCAGCATACTCATGGTGTTGCTGCTTTGGCTTGAACTGTATTAATCCATCCCATTACTTCTTGTACCTAGTTTAGGTGGCATATGCATTCATCAGGATGTATGTACAGAAAGATCAGTAAGGTATATTTCTTCATATCTTAATTGACCCAAATGGAGCAAACATGTTAATTCTCGTTCGTAGTGTGAACACCTGAGTGTGGATAAAAACACAGTCCTCAATTGTACTTTTTGAGGTCGTGTACATATTGATCGCAGTCTGATTTAGATGCAATTTAAGTGGATCTGCGATGTATTGTAGATGATCTGCTTTGTTTATCTTGTTCTATTGATAAATGTTGTATTTTAAAAGAGTTGATTGCTGCAGAGAATTAAATTCAATATTAAAAGTGGTTGTTTTGTGCATGATGCCATGGAGTATTAGTGTACCCGGTATGCTGGTTGAAACAGTAAAAAAATATTTTGCACCTATCCCCATGATTGAGACATTGTTCTTGGAGAGGCGGAATTTCATGTCACATGGGAGGGTCCAGTATCAACCATCACCCAAGGGGTGAGAGTTGTATGCCATCTTTGAGAAACAGTTCATGTTGCATCATGGAAAAAAAATTGTTTTTCATCTGCAGAGGATGAGAGGTGCTGTTTTGACAGGGGAGTGTTGTATAGTGTGTTGTTTTGATGGGTAGGGCTGGAAAAACTGTGTTGTTTTGATGGCTAGGGAATGAAAAACAGTGGAATTGTATATCATCAAGGAGATCAAGGAAGAGATAATAGATTATTAAATGTCTTAATGTACTTGTTCTGATTACAATAACAGACATCTTAGGTCAGCTGCTCTTCAATAATCTTTTTTGTATTTTTTTGGAACTGTCATTCAGCACTGTGGGAGAGCCTACCACTCAGTTGATATCTTGAAAGTGGGCACACACACAGTTTAAAGTGGTATCGTCTTTTTGCATGTTATTTTATACCAGCAGTCTGTACTTGACCCCATATCATAGATTGCATGAAATTTAGAAAAAACGGAATGTGTAAAGGTACGTCTTTCGACCTTTTTTGATTTTCAGCAGATGTGTTGTGAAGGTCTGCTATGGATACAGATAGATAGATGGGTTGACTGATTGATTGATTGATTGATTGATTAATTGACTGACACCTTGTACAAGAAGCATGCCACACTGTACACTCATTGTACATTGAACACATTCATACTACCCAGCTCAGAGTGTCAGAGATGAGTGTTTGAACCCATCCAAATGCAAACTTCTCCGTTCACATCATCATTTTGTATTTCTGTCTCATTATTTCAGACAAGAATTACTCACTAGTTAGTTCTTTAATTTCCAGGATAATCAACCACTTGGATCTGGTTGTGTTATATTTATTAATCAACGGTCACTAATTATGTTCTTTTAAAAACAGCACATTGAATCACCAGGCAGGGTCTATTACAATACTTCATGTGTGTCAGATTGTATAGTATTATGCTTACCCATTAGAAGAAGCATTTTACTGTATTTGATGTCCAATATGCTACGCCGACCCCTTTACTGGTTACGTCATAAATTTTACATGACATGTCTTTGATCGCAAGGAAATCATTTGAAATATTGCAGTCGGCTCTATTGATGATATATTTAGGTTATAATTGCACGGTTTTATTATGTCAATAAATAACAGCCTGTGTGTAGATTAAAACTCTAAACATTACTTGTCAAAGGGCAGATTCCCATTCTTTGCAGTAAATAGTAAAATAATATTCCTGCCAATTTTCAGAAGTTGCTTCCACAGTACTATGACTTCGATTCTTGCCCGATGTAGACTTTGGATATTGGTTTATGAATCGTTTTCCATTGTCATGACAGCATGCTAGCAGTCAGTTGGCTGATCAACTGCAATGTACCGGTACAATGCTTTGACAGTTACATGCACTAGTCTGCCTCCAGTTGAGTGTCTCATCTTCCATGTGGATTGCTTTGATCCTTTCTCACCAAATTTTGGTTCAATTCTATTGTTTTCAATAACAAGGCTTGACCTGTTTAGAGTAAAACTAGGGGTGTCAGCGTTAAACTGCTGTAAGTATGATGTATTCAGCAAATGCCTTGAATGCTAACGCTGTCTTTTTGCAAAAAAAATGACAAGGTAGAGACAGCACATTCTTCTTCAGTTTTTCAACCTCAAGTTTACTTAATCTGCATGTCAGAAACAATTCATACAACTTTGTATTTAACAGGAAGTTGACTAATGCTGCATTCTGGGTAGCTGGTTATAAAATTTAATTTGTCTTTTGGTAAGTCACATGATAAAATATTCTTACTGTTTTTACAAACATGCAATATGCGTGCTTTTACATAAATACATAAATCTTGGTTGAAAGAATTTTACATAATGGGAATTTTATACATAGAAGAAATTGGAAAAACATCTAAAAGAAGATTTCAGAATTTATAGAGCCAACATGAAGGATGTAATTGAAAATGGTTTGTGCTGATCATTTCTGTGAGATATTGCTGTTATAAGCCACAGAGCAAGCATAGGTCTCAGAGAGAAGGAGACGTTGATGTATTGAAAGGTCGTGACCCCTACTAAGCATTGCAATACATCCCATAATCCCATTCTCTGAATTAGGATAGTATCTGCAGCCAGATTTACTTTTTGAACCTTGTTGGAATATCAATTATGCTGTGCTGAGATTTTCATGACATCAAATGGATGACGGTAATCATGATTTTCAAATTTGTTGCAAATTTTTTTTTTTTTTTTTGGCAACTTTTGGTCTTGCTTGTAAATTGTTCATTAAAGATTTTGGAAAGTAAACTTATGTTGGATATGCAACAGCAAAAGAATTAATGCAATAACAAAAAAGGCAAAATGTGAAATGTTATGAACTTTTAAGCCCTAGTACAGATAGTAGTCGATAATAACGTGTGTACAAACTAATCGTATTAAAGGCTTATTTTGTGATAAAAGGTCAGGATATTGAGAATTGTTTTGTTAGACACTGAGCAGTCAAAGAATCATTTTATATAATGTTTGTATTCTGATGTCATAATAAACTAATAAATTGTGTTTGCATAGACTTTCATTACGGATCTTTTGCAATAGGTCAATTGTCACTCCTATTATGGTGATGTCGATGAAATCAAAATAAGTGTTTTGGCCTTGTGCACCAGTAGGTAAGGCGCTTTAAATAAAATTAGTTGTTTGCTGTCTGCATGCTGGTAGGTTTTCAGAGAAAATGAAGTAAACAAACACAGTGTTAACACTATCACAAATAAAAATATTATTTTTCCAGAAGAAACAAAGGAAAAATGGAGTTTCTGTAAATACACTTGTTTTTTTTGTCTGTGTTTGTTTTTTCCCTGGCTGGCTGGTAAGTTTTTCAAAAATCTAAGGACGGCAAACAAAGAATTTTCTTTAAATGGCCTAATACTATAGAGGAAGTTGAGAAGTTAATTTTATGTATCAGTTTGGAATGATACAGGCACTTTATATTAGTATTCAGAGTTTTAGATCTGTACAGAGATGAGCTAAATTCAAAATACACGGAATAAAATGAAAATGGTAAACACTGGTATATTAAATTGCCAACGTACATTTAAGCATACTGAAAATATGTTAAAGGGAGGTAGTCGTCAGAACTCTGCTCAAAGGTTGCTAGAGACCCCTATGACCGATGTGAACACTGTATCTAGGGTACATTGCTGATTGATGAAAGTTAAAACATTTTTTAACAATGAATATCGTAAAATTTAAATGTTGCAGGTATGTTGACGTGATGCATCCAGATATCATGTATGAAATACATTGTTTGTAAAACAAGAAAGTTGCACACATGCAGTTCCGACGACTGCCTCCCTCTGAACCACACAACTGAGCTTTCTAGTATTCAGGCAACTTCTGGAGATGAAAATGCATTTGTAAATTAGATTAAACAAGGATGTATAGCAACAAGCATCTGACCTGAACATACTTGCTAATACATTTAAAAAACATCCAAGTGGCCATATGAATATGCTCAGTCAGGTGCAAGAAGATTGTGATGTAGTGAAGCAGAAATGTTCGTAAAAGCAAACTTGCCTCTTTTAGTGAGTGTACTTTTCCTCTCGTAAAACGATGTCCATGTGATAATCTTTCATGGTATTGTGTTTTTATTGTTAGAATGCTCTTACCAAATACGTCATAAAATAATGAATTTTTAAAAAGTTCAGATTTTGCTCAGCAAGCACAATGGCATTTAAATGTGAAAGTCCTTGTTGAAGCATTATCAATGTTGCTTCTATGAATCATCAACACATAGATTAACAAAGAATTTAAATAAGTATTTCTGTTCCTTTAAAACTTACTATAAGAACAATGTACTAAACTTTAAGGACTGATTGCTTTAAAATTTCATAGTAAATTTTTGTTTGACAAATTTTAAACAGTATTCCAGGTACATGTAGATAGAATTTCATTTCGTAAAACCAACACTAATTTGATGCATGTTTACCTGATATACAACAGTGCTAAAACACTGAACAAGATGTAATCTTGTAAATAACTAGCATCATTCCATGATTCCAAACTAATGTTTCTTGGCCAAAGAGGTAAGTTTCGTAAGAAACACAAAGATACTTGATGTAAATATGTATTTGATACAAACAAAAGATTTTTAAAATTAATAAATTTTCTGTTGAGTGAAAACACCCTGTTTTAAAAAGAGGTTATATATGTTGTAAACGAGGGCATAATTTGCATACTGGTGTGTAAGTACAGGCATTGAAAATGTTTTCCAATGTCCGCATCCTGTACTCTTGTCAACAGGTAGCTAATAAAGCTTAGGAATTCACAGACCGAGAATGTATCCCTTTTCATGAATAGGAATACTTCTGAGGTGGAAGTAGGAGCCAAAATAACTATCTTGTCAATTTGTCCAGTGTCTGGCTAAAACCAAAACAGATCATGAGTTTCAATTTTCTTAGCAATATTGATTGACAGTTTCTTTGTCGTGAAATGATCAGCCATTTCTGATGATAAGGATGGTCAAGTGTGATGTCATTCCCAGTGACTGTCATTGATTTCACTTGGTGGCAGCATTCTATGGGTGTTTCCTTTTTTCTCCATTATCATAACACTTGTCTCATGGTAAGTAGGGTTGGGACAATGCTTGTACACAACACCAGGCATAAGAAAATCCACAATATTATTCCATAATGACTGTTTTGATTTCCTCGCATGGTCAAAATTTTCCATTGCCTGTCAAAATTGTACTGGATGTGGTTGGCACACACACATCAGGAAAATAAGGAGCAGAGTCACAGATCTTATATTGCATAAATTTGAACAAAAAACAGGATTGCATCGTGAATTCATCGGTCAAAAATCTATTTGAAAAAAAAAATGATTGAAGACATAGCAAGAAGATAATGTCTGTTTGGTTACATGTAACTTGCCATGAAAATATCTGAATGTGCTCTCTGTGAAGGATATCAATCATGCTTTCAGATTAGAATCCAAGAAACCAGTTTTCATATCAAAGTGATCTTTCAAGATGCTGTGAAAAATGAAGTGTCATATACCTCAAGCAAGACTTTCGTTCACAAATTTGCAGTCTGCAGGAATGAACTTGTGCATGTGTAAATTAACGAAAAAATTTTGCCTTTTTGTTATTGCACTAATTTTATTTTGCTGTTGCTTATCCGACATAACAAATTCAAATAGTTACATGCAGTTCAGTTTGCCTCTGCTATCTAAAAATGCTTAATATTATGCAAATAATTAATATCTGAATGATTATTCTTTGTTTATTGTATATGTAATTGATGAAAGTTAAATTGATCCAAATTTACAGTAATTGGTGCAATAGTATATCAACATCTTATGTCAGTATGTCACTTAACCATTCTATACTGTACACATGGTTGGTCAGTCACCATTGCTACTTCGCTTTAAGTTAAAATTATTATACACAAGAAGTATTTACTAATATTTTTGTTGTCTCTTGACCTGATGTTCAAAATTACGTACTTCTTTTGGAATATAATAGTGTACTCCTAGCTTATGTGCCACGAATGATGAGTTTCATGTTAAACCAAATATAGGAAATGTATTTTTCTCTCAACTACTTGTGTGTCAATCTGGACTAGACATGTCAGCCCCCTTTTCCCACTATGTTCACTTGTAATAAGATAACTATTTCTATAAAATGAGAGAGTGCCATGCATGGTAGGAAATGTAATTTGACATCTGTAAGAATACCAAGTGTTTTCTGAAGGAAGGCGACTATACCTATGGGTGAAACCCCTGTATGGGTAATACAGTGTAGCGGTAATTAATTCCATTCACCTACACCTAGAGATACAGGGAAATATTGTTGTTATATTGTCATTTTCACAAAAGACTTTGTACAAATAGCCATTTTGAAAAATGTATTCAAAACTGGGTGAAGATATTCAGACTCTGAAATTTTTACAATACTTTTCTAATCTACCGCTTGTGGAATCTTATTTTGAAACTCTTTGAGTAAATGAAGTGTTTGTCATCTTAGTTTTGTTCAAATCAAAACTTGAATGTGTCCCGTAGAGTTTACACAGGGATGGCGGCCAGTTTGAATTTCAAATATCAGTAAATTTTAGGTAATATTTCTCTCTAGTACCAAATATTGCGTGGTGAGCCACTGATTTTTATTCTTCTATAGAGAATGGATAAAAGTTTTGTAGATGAAAGTTTTGTGGATAAAAGTTTTGTAGATGAGTTTTGTGGATAAAAGTTTTGTAGATGAAAGTTTGAGCAAAATGAGTTTCAGTCTTTCAATTCAAGGTGCAAACTACCGTAATATGGTATTCATTTTTTGAATTTAATCTATTATTGAATAATAGAATATTTTGATAGCACTAATGCAGTCAGACTGATAACTTCAAAGATAAGATTACGCTTGCTGGCTATACATAATTAATTTTTGAATTGTTTCTATGTAATGAGTTTACCATCATTTTCTGTGTAATGAGTTTACCAACATAAACACATAAATTTAAAGTTGGGAATGGATTTTGCAAGCAGTGTTCTTTCCTGTTGAAACAACACTTTGATATCCATGGTTTCACTAATGGCAGGGATTATTATTCAAAGTTTATCGGTCTGCGTACATGTACTTCTTGAAATTTACTTATTAGCAATTGTGTGTTATGGATTGTGTCATGAAATTCTGTAGGGCAGTTTCATTCTGTCATAGATACAATGTTTCAAGTTCTGCTGTGAAACTTTACAACTGTCTAAACTTGTCCATAAAATTGTACTGTGTAGTATACATAGAGACACCGGACAAGGCGTTGTATTGACTTCTCTCTGAGGGAGTGATGTCATTAGAAACAACAGCAAAGTCTTAACTACACTATGTCAATATCACATATATGGACAGACGCTTTTGCTTGTTGTATTTATGCTGTGTATAAGGTCTATAGTTATGTATGCAATTTCTATGCTTTTGAGAATTTCAGGGCAGACTGTATCATGAAACATGCAATTTCCACAATCCCAAGGTCAAGAGAAAATACTGAGAATTGATCCATATGTTTAAAACAAAAAACCTACATTAGCAGGTTTGTTTAATCACTCATTGGTTTCCCTCTAAGGCTGAAAATAATTATAGTTAGTAAAGGAGAAAAACGAGTGTTTAAAGAGTGGGATGTTGAAGGTATGACTCTTTCCAGGGTTGTGAAATGCTGTTGTTCCGTCCAAGGTTGTGAAATGGTGTTGTTCCGTCCAAGGTTGTGAAATGGTGTTCTGATGCATAATTGTTAATGGATAAAATACAGCTCTCTTATCTCTGCCTTTCTCTTAGCCATTTATTGCCAAGCACAGCTGTTTTTCTTTACGTTTTCCATGAAAACCGTAAAGTCATGTGGTTCATCAATAATGTATGATTGAAACCTTAAGTCCGCTGACTCTAGTTGACCTAATCTTGTACATTGAACGTCTCTAACCTTCTTGTCTTGTTCTTCTCTTTCACTGAAATTGCAACCTTGACATTAGTTTTGTTATTAAGGAATCAATTGCGACACTCCTGTTCATTTGAACTGAATTGGAATTGTGTTGAGAGAAAAGATATAATTGAAATATGTGACTCCGTTGAACAGGGTAGGTAGTGTTTGTGAAGTGTGTACTGCACCACTGGAGATCTGATAAAATCACAGTCACAAGTCCAACATTTGCGGAAATCTTGTAACAATGATTGATATTCCCCTTTCACCAATTAATACTGCTTGCCATGTTGATCCACACAGTTAACCCTTCTCTTTCAATCAAAATATCATGTTTTTCTCGCACTCAAATCTGAATAATTCACTCACGTCGCCTCTCAAATGTTTCCCATTTCTCAAGAGGAAATTGTTCATGATTGCATCAGGGTGCAGGTGTCAAAACAAGTCGAACAAGGAGTCTTTCCATCACAATTTTGACGCATTCCCATCCAAAGGCTCAAAACATGCCTATGGTACAATGCTCCCCTGCCTTGACTACATGTTTGCAGGGAATAGCTTAACCATCATGGAATATTTCCTCCTGGCTTAAGTTTCAGTTGATCAGTTCATTGCTATCATTCATAATCAATCTTTTAAAATTGCATAATTTTTGTTGTTCAAAGCAATATAAATGAACCATAAAGAAATATTATCACATCTCAAGAAATTCAGCTGTATTTTCTTTCTCGTTGCTCAGGCAACCAAGATATGTGTCAGTACATGTTATTGTCAAGGCTACTGCTGTATATTTCTCTCTGTCCAGCACTTGATCTTTACCAAAGAATCCTTTATGTAACAAGAAGATATCTTTGACTGAATTCATGTTCCATCCCAAATATCTAGTTTTCTCTTCATCTGATTATAGATTTTGGATTATAATTGTTTTGAATAAAAAAGTTGATATGAAATACTAATAGCAATAGACTGATATGAAAATGATGATTGCGTCATATTTCCCATGATTACAACCACAAAGGCAAAACCATGTGATACCGGTATACTATGTAAGAGATAATAGCGTGATGAAAATTTGGCCTGCAGTAAACCCATCCCTCTAAACAGGTCTGCAACTACTAGTACTACTGACAACAATGGGTTTTTGGCAGAACCATGGTGGTGAGAGGGTTTATCCCTTTCATAGAAATAGATTTTGAATCACTGACTTTGGGTCTGGTTTTCAGTGTGTTTCTGTAATTCTCAAAGATGTTGGGAGTACTATGATAGTATTTGTAAAGCACATTTTATAAGGAGAAGTGTCATTTGATATTCTTGTTTTATCGAAACAATCACATGACGGCCAGCTGTTCGGTTTTGATTCGCAAAAGGAGAAAGGGAATGTGATTATTAAAAGGAACTTGTCATCAGCAATCTCTTAATCTGGGATGTAGCTGTCATCTCCAGGCTCCTCAAACACTCACTCTGTAAACAACTTCAAGAAAACTAGACAAGGAGTCTCTCTGAATGATTAGATTTTTTCGTCGGGACAGAGTTTGGTTCAGCTTTCCAATCCATTCAATCATGAAATGTTGAGTGAAAGCCACTGCATTTGGACGGTGATCCAGGGATCCCTATTGATTTAACAGAGAAGACCTCTTTTATCAGCTCCCTCATGGACACGGTGCTCTTTTCTTTGCTGTGATCTTGCTGAGTTGAATCTCATAGAGTGTGTAGAACGTGTTAGCTCACCAGGAACACTGATTCATGGTGTACGTGACTGCACAATGCTATACTGGTTTGTGTTAGGGGAAATGACTTGCAGTGTATCTGTTCCTTGTTTAAAACTATGAACATGCATGTCAGACCTTTGTGTTCTACATATAACTGTAAGCCTTACTTCAAAATAAGTAGTCTTCAACTTTTCACTAGTATCTCTCTTGTTTTGTATGGATAACCAGTTTTGGGTAGTGAAACAACAGATCCATACTGGACTACAGAGTTAGCAACCTGTATTTAAATCCCAACTGTTTGACATCTGTATTCAAAGAGTGAGAATTTGGAATCTTGTGTATTTGCATAGCCATTAAATACTCTCATCCAATCCATCTAACATACCACATGTCACTGTGATCCTAATATTTGAATGTGTGCTATGAATGCAATAAACAATTTTACTTGAAGGTATGATTCATATAAATGTGTTTCAATTGAGTATGATGATTCGATCCCAGTGAACAATGCTTGATGCTTGTATCAGTACAGTAAACCCTCATTGAAGGGTACATGTATATCTGCAGGCCATATAAGCTGATGCATTGCGAAGTCATTACCATCAAAAGACCTGCAGCCATTATAGTCAAGTTGAATGTTGATTAGTTAAATTACCTGGTGAATCTTCATAAGCTGTATGTCAAGATTAAATAGCAATGCAGCCTTCAGCGACTGCTTTTTCTGTTATCAAGTCATTCTGAAGCACTCACACCGTGACCTTGAAAAGTGCAGCATAACATTGAGTGTTTTGACGTGGTCAAGGCCAATGCACTATAATTGATAATTTGGCTTTCTTTTTATATGATTACTGTCATGAAGCACAGGTGTTGATCAGTGTGGGGTAAATGCCATTGAACAGTCAGCATATTTCAAGGAACAAAAGAAATGCATTTTGTCATCACCCTGCAAACAGTGACACATATGCCAGCTCAAAATACATGTAACACTGCACTGAACTTGACTTTGTGAAAACTTGCTGTGAAAATTGAGGGGACCACCCCCTTTCTTTGTATTGAGGTCCAACTTTGCCACAGAAAACAGCAGGATTAGGGGCAAACCATTATGGTTAAGAGGTAATCGGAAACCCTCTGGAATTTAGTCGTCCTAATGTCATTCACTTTAAAATTAGTATCATTACTATTATCTGTAAAAACGGATATTGATAGTTAGGATTGAAGACTTGTTGTATTGCCTCAGTGCAATAAACTGTAAATGTATGAACTGTTGTACTATTTGATAAATACCAACAAAATGATGCAAATTGCTGTGATTTTGCCAAATTGCTAAATTGCTGGAGGGATTAAACGTTCAAGGATATTGCTTCATAAATAGGTTGGTGAACCCATGGTGCCTATCGGATGTACACTGGTACATGGATTGCTGTATTAAACTAATCTGTAATACATCAAAAAATTGGAAAATTTTATGATGCAGAAAGTTCACTACCTCGACAAAGTACTGGTACCTAGGACAAGGGATTTACACAGTTCACTTTACTGTAATTTTTTAGTTTGGTTGATATTAAGCAGTGATTACTCAGATTTTTATTGGAAAATTTCCATGAATAAAAAAATGTGTATAATAATGAAAGAATTAGCAAGCTAAATGCACACTTCAACATAACAGTTCTGTCCTTGGGATGCAGCAAAGTGTGTACATTTCAAATCCTTACAGTAGATGCAAAATAAACATACTGAGATGTTGATATTCTATCTAAAAGTCAAGGTGAGATCTTAATCTTCAACTCAGAGAAAATGTACAATAATGGCAGTGAACTCGATGATGTGCTAACCATTAATAATCAGGGATTTGTATTGCATCTTCTATGAGAGTAACTGAATAGGGCCGTTCACAGTTTACGTCACTGTTCTCTCATTAATATGCAAAAATAAATATTTGTCCGCATTTTTAGATTACGCTTTTGAAAATTACGCATGCAAAAACGACGTAAATACATCTCAGTGGGCGACTGCTAGTGTAACAGTTAATACTAAAAAACATATTCACGACTCAGAGTACAAGCTGCAAAAACAGCCACGCATGCAAGATTGATAAAATTTGTCCGCATTTCAAGCTGCGTGTCCGATGTCGCGCGCGTACAGCTATATTTAGTAACAGACCTGTAACCGTGAACAGCGCTATTCCCATATTGTTATTTAGAATGACTCTTTCTTAAGATAATGACACTTAAAGGGCCACTAGCTGTATGTTTTAATTTTTTTCCAACTATTTTTATTTTTTAATGTCAATGGCAGTTTCTTGTCCTAATGTCCAATGCATATTGAGATGTAGTATTGAGCTCATCAACTCAGCCTTTAAATGTGTAGACTGTATTGTCATTGTTGAAAAATGAATTCTGAACTTGACTAGAAGTCAAACTTACACAATGACATTGCAGTTATGTAGATTCTTTGTTTACTAGATAAGTCGTTGGTGTTTCAACTAACATCAGGCAGTAGAACAAGAAATTGCAGTTGACAAAAACCAGCTTAATGCATAAATATAGGCAAAAACCATAAATAGTGAAAAGAAATTATCAAAAGTTGCAGCTACTGGTTATGCACCTTGAAAGTGAAAGATTTAACTTTTGTTCACTTCTTCAAGGAATCTGTCAACAATTGTCTTTCAAAGTCAGGAATAAAATTGTGTTTAACCGTGCAAATTTTGTTACTGGAAAAAAAAATTACCCAAGATTTACCAACATTTGAAATTCAAAATGGCCGCCATCCCTGTGTAAACTCTATGGAGAAAAATAAAATTTTTAAATCTTGAAAAATTAAGACCATAAACATTTTTGGTACACTTAAGAGCTTACAACCCCCACAAGTGGAAGATCAGAAAAGAATTGGAAAAGTTTGGGAGTCCGAATATCTGTTCCCTAGGCACATTTTACCTTAATGTGACATTGGCCTTTAGTATCTTATGCATTATGAAATCTTCTCAGTAGTCATACATGGTGTGTAATATACATGTATGTAATCTGAGCATCTTCAAAGTCTTTGGATTTGTCCTCCCACTGTGATCATTAACAGACAAATAAAGCATTGTGTGTTTGTTTAACAGTGAAACCTGCCCATCAAACACAGCACAATGGGTCTTGTACGCATTCACCTTATCAAATCATTGATCATAGTAGAAGGGGAAAAAATGCAATGCGATCCATAATCCAATACAATAGTGATGGTTATCTCATGTAACCATAGAAACATGATGCATCTTTGTCCCATTATACCATAGGCTTGATATTCCTTAATAATTGAATAAGTTTTGAGTGTTGCCACCACAGTGTGCTCTGGCCCAAGCCATTAACCTGTTCATCCCAAAGCTTAGTAAATAGATCCACACCAACCATAGTTAACCATGGATTTGGGCCAAACCATGGTGGTGAAAGGGTTAAATAAATTATATTCAGTTACAAGAACAGTCTTTAAAACACTTCCAAACATTCTTTGAGTATTTCTATTAGGACTTACTCATCAACAGACTTGTGTTGACAAATGTATTAGGTGATTCTCAGTGTGAAAAAAGATGCTGAAGTTAACCATTTCACCTCTATGGTTTGACCCTACCCTATTGTTATCAGTGGGGATTATGGTTTGACCCAACCCTATTGTTATCAGTGGGGATTATGGTTTGACCCTACCCTATTGTTATCAGTGGGGATTATGGTTTGACCCTACCCTATTGTTATCAGTGGGGATTATGGTTTGACCCAACCCTATTGTTATCAGTGGGGATTATGGTTTGACCCAACCCTATTGTTATCAGTAGGGATTATGGTTTGACCCTACCCTATTGTTATCAGTAGGGATTATGGTTGACCCAACCCTATTGTTATCAGTAGGGATTATGGTTTGACCCAACCCTATTGTTATCAGTAGGGATTATGGTTTGACCCAACCCTATTGTTATCAGTGGGGATTATGGTTTGACCCAACCCTATTGTTATCAGTGGGGATTGTGGTTTGACCCTACGCTATTGTTATCAGTGGGGATTATGGTTTGACCCAACCCTATTGTTATCAGTGGGGATTATGGTTTGACCCAACCCTATTGTTATCAGTGGGGATTATGGTTTGACCCAACCCTATTGTTATCAGTGGGGATTATGGTTTGACCCAACCCTATTGTTATCAGTGGGGATTATGGTTTGACCCTACCCTATTGTTATCAGTGGGGATTATGGTTTGACCCAACCCTATTGTTATCAGTGGGATTATGGTTTGACCCAACCCTATTGTTATCAGTGGGGATTATGGTTTGACCCTACCCTATTGTTATCAGTGGGGATTATGGTTTGACCCAACCCTATTGTTATCAGTGGGGATTGTGGTTTGACCCTACCCTATTGTTATCGGTGGGGATTATGGTTTGACCCTACCCTATTGTTATCAGTGGGATTATGGTTTGACCCTACCCTATTGTTATCAGTGGGGATTATGGTTTGACCCAACCCTATTGTTATCAGTGGGGATTGTGGTTTGACCCTACCCTATTGTTATCAGTGGGGATTATGGTTTGACCCAACCCTATTGTTATCAGTGGGGATTATGGTTTGACCCTACCCTATTGTTATCAGTGGGGATTATGGTTTGACCCAACCCTATTGTTATCAGTGGGGATTATGGTTTGACCCAACCCTATTGTTATCAGTGGGGATTGTGGTTTGACCCTACGCTATTGTTATCAGTGGGGATTATGGTTTGACCCTACCCTATTGTTATCAGTGGGGATTATGGTTTGACCCTACCCTATTGTTATCAATGGGGATTATGGTTTGACCCAACCCTATTGTTATCAGTGGGGATTATGGTTTGACCCTACCCTATTGTTATCAGTGGGGATTATGGTTTGACCCTACCCTATTGTTATCAGTGGGGATTATGGTTTGACCCTACCCTATTGTTATCAGTGGGGATTGTGGTTTGACCCCACCCTATTGTTATCAGTGGGGATTGTGGTTTGACCCAACCCTATTGTTATCAGTGGGGATTATGGTTTGACCCTACCCTATTGTTATCAGTGGGCATTATGGTTTGACCCTACCCTATTGTTATCAGTGGGCATTATGGTTTGACCCTACCCTATTGTTATCGGTGGGGATTATGGTTTGACCCAACCCTATTGTTATCAGTGGGGATTGTGGTTTGACCCAACCCTATTGTTATCAGTGGGGATTATGGTTTGACCCTACCCTATTGTTATCAGTGGGGATTATGGTTTGACCCAACCCTATTGTTATCAGTGGGGATTATGGTTTGACCCAACCCTATTGTTATCAGTGGGGATTATGGTTTGACCCAACCCTATTGTTATCAGTGGGGATTATGGTTTTACCCTACCCTATTGTTATCAGTAGGGATTATGGTTTGACCCTACCCTATTGTTATCAGTGGGGATTATGGTTTTACCCTACCCTATTGTTATCAGTGGGGATTATGGTTTTACCCTACCCTATTGTTATCAGTGGGCATTATGGTTTGACCCTACCCTATTGTTATCAGTGGGGATTATGGTTTGACCCTACCCTATTGTTATCAGTGGGGATTATGGTTTGACCCTACCCTATTGTTATCAGTGGGCATTATGGTTTGACCCTACCCTATTGTTATCAGTGGGGATTGTGGTTTGACCCAATCCTATTGTTATCAATGGGGATTGTGGACCTGTTTACAATGTAATGTATTGGGTTGAACAGGGTATAAATTTAAATATCTGATCAGGACAATGATGGTGAGTTAACTTCTAAGATACAACCTCAGTACATATGAAGGAAAGGCATTTTTGTTGCAGTTGTAAATTTCAAGCGGAGGGTACTCGTTCTATAATTACTTTGAGTTTAAAAGCATTCACATACAGTCATGTTTGAATTGGTTTCATTTTCTGTGAGAATGTTCTATCATTATCACCACCGAATACCAGGTTCACGGACGTCACATGAGTCAAGTGATGCATGTAATGCAAATACAGTCATTCATTGGTTAATTTCCCTTTCCAAATACATCTTTTCAGTAAAAAATTCCCACAAAGTAAATAGCATCAATGTTTGCATTGCTAATCGATATTACACAGGGCAATACTAGCAAATGATATTGTCTTTTAATGCGCACGACTTCAACTAATCTCATGGAAGTACATGAAAGCATTTGAATTAATTCATTGTGAAATGTTTTTGTAAGGAACTTGGTGTATTTTTCTTTTCCAGGTTATTGCCAATCTTTGAAACACTGCAAAAATTGGAAAGATCCAGCTATATGTTATGATAGTCACTCAGAGTAATTTCCGGCATTATCGGTTCACTGATTGGACGTTGGCTTCTTGTTGTAGATCATACATTTAAGTGATAGGAATACTCCTTTACCGTGCTGCCCTCTATCCAGAGCAGAGTGAAACAAATACAGGTTAACCCTTTGAGAGCTGTAATTTTTCCCACCAAAATTTTAGTGCAACATTTTCCAAATTTTCATTAATTTTTAGCTCATATTTGGTATACCAATGTGAGGTTATCGTATAAGCTGAATCAGTTCATTTGCATCTGATTTGCATGTCTGTATATTTGTGGGTATGTGCGGATGTATGTCCGTCACACACAAAGGCTCCCATACTGCCAAAGCTAGCGTCTCAGTATTTGGTGTACAGATAGATGTAGGGGTTGAGATGTGAATTTGTTCAAATGAACACATCAGTGTCAAAAATGTGCAAATGAGGTAAGAAAAAGTGAAATCCTGCAAATGTGCAGGCCAGTAAGAAACAGGCCAACTCCACTGATCTTGAATCATTTCCTGTCATTGTTTATGAACTGTTACATATTAACAGACCTGATGAAACCATAGACAGAAGAGGGGGCGAAGACCGTCTATACTCAAACTAAGAGGGGCTTGTTTCTGCTATGCATGTTGCTAAAGTTGACCCCCAGTACCTAAAGTTTCAGACCTTAATTACTTTTGTCATTCCTGTTTTTCTGGTTTAAATATTTCTTGTTGTTTTTCTGGTTGTACTGTGCAGAAATCATATTGTCATAACATCAACATAGAATTTTCCTCCACTGAACAGATAGAAACAACATTTATTGTTGATCATTGGTAACCCATACTGGTATATACCAATTCTGATCAAATTTGAGCGACACCGTATAATTGCGGTATTTTTCTGTAATTGCTTTTGTAATTTTGGAGCAAAAGGACATAACTTTTCAATGACTACAATTTTTTATCAAAATTTTGGGAAAAATCTGAAGAGAAATTGTCTGGATCTGAAAAAAAAATGTCTGCACTATATTTTATGAAGGCAACAAAAGTTGACAAAGGTTTAATTAAAGCATTGGTCAGAATGTGTAGGAATCTTTGTACGTCCGAGAAGAAATGATACACTGTGAGATCTATGTCATTCATTGTAATGAAAGTGAACTGAAGGCACGGATCATGTGTCTACATTGATTGGATTTCCGGTGTATACTTCAGGTATAATGAGACTTTTGTAACTTCCTCCTGTAGGCAGATCCTTCAGGAAAACAGCACAGGTGTTATCACGTTTTAGGGTCGATGATATTTATGAATTGTACTAATTACTGAGTTGTTATCTTACACATCGTCAGAGTTGAATGTTTCAACTGTCCTCTCCATCTTATCAGGCTGTTTTCATTTGCCTCTCCGGAAAACGCTCTTTCCTTGAAAAGAAATCAGGAAAGACATGATGTGACTCATTACATACTAGCATTTTATCAGGTAAATTGTGTCATAGCCTAGTTACGGGGACAATGGCTAAACTTTTGGTTATTTGAACATTGTTTGTTTATTTTTAGAAAGGGAATATATTTTCTTTTTTTTCTGCCGCTAAAAGTGGAAGTGCAATGTATTAACCCCGCCAGTACAATCCATTGTGTACAAAGTGCAGTGTTATTGTTGACAAATGAATTCTAGTCAGGACTGAAATTCACTTGCCGTGACAGCATTGGACAAAATGCAGTCTGTGTTGACAAGTTGAACACTGCATTTCAACAGGATTTTGCAAGTAGAACGAGAAGCTGTATCTTACACAGAAAACCAAAATATTGAAAATGAAACTTTCAACCAATCTATGAGCTAAACAATTCCGTAATTCAATACAACTCTCTCCTTTCTTATTTAAAACAGAAAATTACTCAAACCTCTGAAAGTAAACACATTATGTGTATAAATCTTAATCAATTGAATTTTATTGTATAAGAACAAATCGATATTGCTTATCACTATATTTGAACATTACTGTATAACAAAATACTGATCTCTGTCCATTTTTAGAGTAGACACATTTCAATCAATAAATGCTTAATGTGTGATAATATATCGTTAAATTTTAAGTGTCTATCAAAGTTTAAAAAAAAATTTTATTATCACACTCTATAGGACACAGTACAGATGAATTTCTTTATGCACAGGTATTGCTATCAGTAACCTTAATACCCTTATAGGTGACGTTGTGATTGGTTAAAACAAACGGTGGGGATGCATGGGAGAGTGACGTAGTGAGGAGATGTACTTCTCAAGATGTGATGATACAAGTACATCAAACAGGAAAACATTTTCTCAATATTGAAAACTGTTCTAGACAAATAATACTGTTGCAACATATTTAGTATGTTACAAATGTTACTTCCAATACATGCCAACTCATAACATACCGTACACTCATGA
Organism: Ptychodera flava; assembly: GCF_041260155.1. Lineage (NCBI taxonomy): Eukaryota > Metazoa > Hemichordata > Enteropneusta > Ptychoderidae > Ptychodera > Ptychodera flava. The sequence continues at coordinate 3,242,806 of NC_091942.1, read as the reverse complement.
CTATATTAAAAAAAAAGTTTGGGATGGAAATGACATCACATCCTTAGTGTGCTTATAATATATGCAATAAACAAAAATTTTATTGCATTTTATAAATCATATTTTAACATTGAGCCTTTGTGTCAAAAAAAGTAACTAACTGGCTTGAAAAAATTATGTTTTGATGTCAGATTTATCTATGGTGTTCCAAAGCACCTGTGTTCACCACCTGCTTGCCTGCAACAAACAGATGCAGTCATGATTAAGACCTAGCATGCCTCTTTGGCTAGGTGACAATTCAGTTTGCTTTCATTTTCTGTCATTTCAATCATTGGTAAAATGCTATGCTACATTAGAATTGTATAAATGTAGAATATGAAGAGATATTTTAGACAACAAACCGGTATGTAAGTCAAGTTTAAGAGTGTCCTATTTTAGGGATATGAGTCATGTGACTGATGTACAATTTGAATTATTGATATCCTACAATGAATTCCATTCCTTAATTATGTAAAATTTTCAGTCTCTATTTTTTTTTCAGGTGTAAGTACATCGTACATGATATCCAATTTACAGCAATCTAACTTAATTTAAACATCTCAAGTGGCCTCTAATGCGCAGGAATTTCCCCGCACAGTTTTGAGTTACACTAGATGTGGGTATGGATAAAATGAAAGCTCTGGAGTGTAGATGAGTGAGTTGATGGAGTTTGTGAGTGACTCTGTGACTGCAAAGTGGCTCTGCTGTCTCCCAGTCTGAAGTGTCTTGGATGAAAAAAAACACTCTGAAGTGAAAAGGAATCTGAGAATGCAAAGTTACAGTGGTGTGACTCTGCTAGTATAGCCAAGTGTGTATACACTTTGTATAATTTAATTGCAAGAAGTGTACAATGTAGGAAAAACATTAGTGTACATGACCATACATTTCAAATGTTCACCTTAGCAGACATTTCATCGACGATGAAAACTACATTCAATGAATCACAAATTAAACATGAAATTTTAATGGCAATAAATTTATCCATGATAGTCATGGAGTGAGGGGATACGGGATGCATCCATATTTTTTCATCTTTACAATGTGTTTATGACAATCAAAACAAAACCTGGCCTTATTAAAATTTATTATAATTTTATGTGACCAATCTGTTCAATCATGAATGTTAATGGAAACATGTATCAAATGAAAAAAATGCGTCGCTGTTACATGTTTAACTGGTTAAAGTCGCAAACATATAGCGATGAAAGAAAACTCAAAATTGAATTTTGTTCATAGAAAGGAGAAGTATCAGCTAACAGCTTCATTGATTTGGTCTTGTTTGGTTAAAAATTAGTCCACAAGCCTTGCAGGGTATTGCCATTGTAACTGTTTGCCTGTCTTTGAAGATCTGCCTTTGTGCGGAATCGATTACGTTTGACTTGCCTTTGAGACGTAAAGTGAGTTGATATTCATAATGGGTGATTTGATTTACGTGGAGTTTATGCATCCCTAAAAACGTTGGCAGTACAATGCTTCAGGCGTGATTATTGATGCATTGGGAGTTGTATAGGCTGTTCCATTCCTTCTGCCTATAGTGGCGTGGGTACATTATATCCTCTTTTAAAATGCAAGCCTCGAGCTACCCCAGGAGTTCCCGTCTGCTGAATCGTTGCGTTTGATGTTCCAAATGCAAAGGAGAGTAGAGATCATCGTAGATCATTCACCTGTAAATTCTGAAGATAAGCCACAATTGGAATTTCCTATTCGCTGTCATTTGATTGATCTTCCTCAGCCCGCAGCCAGACTTTCAATCGACAGGAAATCAAAGACAAAAAAAAAAAACGGCTTCAGTTTGCCTTTGACTTCAGCGAAAGTCAAGAGGCTCTTTTTCGAACATTACAGAAAGCTTTATTTTTTCTGGTACACTGAACTCCAATCATTAATGACTGGTATTTCCATTGCTAATGGACATTGATGAATTCCTGTGATGTGAATTCTTGTGATGGTATTTCTGTTTTCAAGAAAGTGAAACCCTGTTTTTTTCAAAAAAGAACAGCAATGTACATAACATAATGTAGAGACACACTGCACAGTTTGCCCTGAGAATATCATTTCAAAAACTCAACAGTACTTATTTGTCCATATATTCGATACCAGCTTTTGTGTTTCTAAATTAATCATATTTTCCATAACCTACAATTTTAATAATACTTCCAGTGTCTGGAATTAATCATCAAATTTACATTTACAAGCAATGTTACCACCAGCTGTAGCTTTTTGACGACTTATCTCTTCAATGTTTCATAATATTCAGTGTCAGCCCAGTTTCAAAGTTTTGATAATACTCATTTCAAATGTTAAGTAGATATCAATTTCAAAGGAGCTCATTTATTTCTGCTTTTACATCAGCTGTGTACAGGGCATGTTGTTCATCAGAAGTAAATGTTGACAGTGATGGAACCCAAATTAGACTGATAATGTGTATATTTCATCAATGCTAAACCAAATTTGTTGCCTTTGCCATCATTTTTTTCTGATTTTTATGTAGTCAAATGTAAATATCAAAGATATATTTTTTTAGTTTTCATGTTTCAGAGCATTTTGTAACTCCCTTTAGAGAAGCTATGCCAGTTGTCTTTAATCTTTAATGGTTTGGTCAATGTATTTGCTATCCACTGGAAATAAACTGATCCTGCAGTGTACAGTATGAAGAAAACTGAAGAAGAAAATTGCATTCTATAGAAGTCTAAAGTTTTTTGTGTCCTGATAAGTAAATTTGCTCTCATAGAGACACATTTTGTGTATTCATTTATTTCATTAATGTTCTTAAAAGACCTTAATAGTTATCTTACTCCCATCTACCACGCAACTTATGCAAATTTTCCTGTTGTCCTTGCTCACCTCAGCGCTTTCAGTATCAGGGGAGCACTTCAGAAAATTTTCAAAGAATATACATAATCACTTTTGTAAAGTTAGGCTGGCATGTCGAAGAAATATTATGATGAAATGTGTTCATAATCTTGCAATGAATTCCCAGGAGTGTCTGTATGGGATTTGGCAGTGTTAGTGAAAATTTAAATGAAAGAGAAAGTAAATGATGTAAAATGGAAAATACATCATTACATCATTTTTTCCTGAACTCTTATCTTTTTCTTAATGAGATCAGATAGAAATCAACTGTTTGTACAACGCTGATAAGGTGGAAGAGAATATGTAAACATGTCCAGGGTCTGTTAGGGACGTTCATTACTGATGACAACACAATATTAGGATTTCAGACCAGTTCTGAAAATGTTTTGATGTATATTTGTAGACTGGGCTTTTTAGATGGATAGTTGGCTATTGTAGCATTTTCAAACACTGGCTCCATTAGTTTATCCCTCTTTTGGAAATAAGTAAATAAGCACAGACTCCTGGAAGCTTTATTCATCTCCCACAGTAGCACTAAGTCCTGGACTACTATAGTATAGGCATGGGGCTATTAAGGAAATGCCATAAAACGTTGAGGAGACATCAGCAAAGCCTGTTATCTGACGCATGGTAGATGCTTATGCATGTTTCTAATATCTGAGTCATCTCTCATACATCACATTGTCTGTTGTGTCATATTCATCCTAGATTTGCACACTCTGCATTTTGAATTGAAAAAAAAACACCCTAGATATTTTGTCCTATTCACGAATTTCTCTGTATGCATGCAGTAGCTGCATTTCAGCCGTTCATAGAATACTGAACAGGATCTCTGACATTTCATTGTGGTACAACTTTGAACTACCGTAGTCAAAGGGGATTTTTCTTACATCGCAGCAGTTTGCCCATTGGCAGTCAAATATTCATAACTGACGGTTACACTGATGTGCCATGTATGCAACTTTTGTTCAGTTTCATCTTCTTTCATCATGAAACATTTCCATCCATTCTATGGTCCTTGAAGGTGTTTTATATAACACAAAAATTCCTGTGTGTCTTACACAGGTAATATCATGGTAAGTTTACTCAAGACGAAAGAATATCTTCATGTACATGTAGTTCAGAAAGCAAGCTGTTGAGTTGACCCCTCGCTGTGTTGGAAAATTCGCTCTGTAAAGGGATATGAAACTATCTGCGGTATATCAGTAATGGTATTCTAATTGGGTTGAAGCAAATGCCAACAAAAATACATTAGGGTGCTATGAAATATATTTTTATACTTAGTTTTTAAAAAGTTATAAAATTCCTTCTTCTTTGATCTTTAATAAAAATTGCTAAATAAATTTGATGTTTGCAAATCATCAAGGTAGCGTTTACCTGCATTTTGTGTTGGTATCATCCCCTGAATCAGTGTCTGAATCAGAAGACATTGATTCTCAACTTCCATGGAAATATTTTCCCACATCAATGCAGCTGAGCAGGTCACCTGTGATAGGAATTATATTCAGGAATTAATGGCAATTAAAGGCCTGGAAGGGCAGGAAATTAGAGAATTTCCGTAAGATGTGTGCTATTTACATTTAATTTAATCATAACTGCGTAGTCTAAGAATTACCCCTCCAGTAAAGATTGTAATCGAGAGCAATGACGCTCGTATTCTTTTCACATAGCTGGCTTGTCTTACCCATTGCTGGCAATGTGACTGTTCTGAAATATTGTATGTACTTTTTTAAGTTTGTACAGTCTCTATTGGACAATTTGAAACTGTAGTGTAAGATTTCCAATGTTCATACAAAAAGAAAAAATTGAATACAGTAGATGTTGCTTGTTGTTTGAACAATGACATACTGGTACGCACAGTTCGTCTCCTTCCCGTGTGTGCTTTCCCTACACAGAGATTTGTCATTCATTTGAATATGGGCCTGCCTTTGACATTTTGTTTCACCAATATGTTGATATGAAAGAAAAAATATTCTGTGTTTTTATTGTGGCTGTGGGCTTTAGTGTTCACTGAATGTGAAATATGGCCCCTTCAATCAAATGACGGCCTTTCAGAAGTGGAGAGTATAAATCAATGCATTTGCCAACTGAAAATTAATGGCACTCCTCGGTAGTCTGGTGAACATATGCTGGGCAAAACATGCACATTTACCAATTGAATGATGCTAGCTATGAATTTTTAAAAAAGCCTATTTCAAAGCTGTATTATAGAAAAGAATTCACAAAACTTGTCTCTCATCAGGAACACATGAAAACAATTGTTGTCAATGCATTCAATCCAAAAATGGTATTTTGTCCAATGAAATGTTACTGAAAAATTACTGCATTTAGGAACTAGCAATTAATATTGGTCCTCAACCATGTTTCTAACATATTGCCATATCACTCCTTCCTTAACTGCTTTTAAGTGGGGATAAGATGAGCATAAAAATTACTGGTTTGCAAACTGCTCTTTCTCAAAGTACAGTAGCTTTAACTTTATCCTTTTGAAGAAATTTCTTGCCAACAATAATGAAAACTTGATTATTTGCATGTTCTAAAATTCAACTTTATATTAAAGTCAAATTTCACAATACATTCCTCGTGAAGTTTCTCAACAGAAAAGGTATGTAGGTTTGATAAAGTTTGCAAAACTTTAAACAGTTGTGGTATACCGGGTATTATCAAGGTAGCATGTTCCTCAAAAGTGCAAGACTTATTTTTCTCATAATGAAACGTTCAACCATTCTCTTACCAAATCACAAAACACAGATAATGGTGCAAATAAGTTTGGTACTAGAGAAACAAATTACCTGACATTTACAAATTTTTGAAATTCAAAATGGCTGCCACCCCTGTGTTTATTCTAAGGGGAAAAATACAATTTGTGAAAAAATTTAGGATGGTGAAAAGTTTTCCTTACTCCAAAAGCATTAAAATTACCCCCCACAAGTGGCATATCAGAAAAGTATTGTAAAAATTTGAGAGTCCGAATATCTGTCCCTGAGAAGCATTTTACATTATAGAGTGATTTCATAATAACTGGTATGATGTACATGTGTAAAACAAAATAATAGTTTCAGCCTTTGTTTCTCTTTTGCCAGATGTCAAAGATGACATGGTTGGAATAAGCCTTTAAAATTTGACAACTGTTTTGACTTATTGAAAAGGAGATACTGTAGGTCAGTTTTTAGTCCCCGCAGATGCAGTCCAGCGGGTACTCATAGATTGGGTCCCGTCTGTCCGTCTGTCAGCAGCCGTTTCTCTGTCACCCCTGAGCCGATTTTCTTCAAACTGTGTGCAAGGATAAAGTACTGTTCCATACATACATGTATGCACGTCAATTTATTTCATGATACGATCCAAATATGGCCGCCTTGCAATTTTTAAATGTTTTTGAACCATAACTCAACTATCCCTGAACCGATTTCATTCAGTGAGGGTATACACAGATAAAGTACTATGGCATATACCCATGTATATGCATGTCAATTTATTTTGCGATATGATCCAATATGGCCACCAGGCGGCCATTTTCGTTCAAACTTGGCATACAGACATTGTATTGTAGTACCGGTATGCATGTGCATGTCAATTAATGGTGCGAGCAGGGACTGTGTCATCAGCGATGACTTGTTTATCATGTTGTTGGCTCACTCTTTCCAAATCATCTGAGATCACTTCCCAGTTCATTCATATAGATGGCCATAATGTTATAAATATACCGGTAAATGTGGCTTAGGGTATCTATAGTTCTGCTTTTTATCAATTTTCCATTTTGTGCATTTTGTACCGGTATTGTGAAAGATATATAGTCATGGCAACAATTCTAACAGCGATTGGGGCATGATTGCAAATTTTATGAACCTAAATTTACCTTAAAATGACAAAATGAAATGCACTTGACTTCAAACACCTGTAGTTCAAACCTTACAAATTATTGTAGAACCCTCCTGTAAATTTCCTGTATGTGATTACACAACACTTATGAAATTCTTTTAGTATTCAAATGCAAAAACATAACTTATTCTACACATGATTTTGATAAGGACCCATGTTAGCTAACATCTATTAGAAGTGTGGTTTGCATCCTCAAGAGGAGTGGGTTCATTATCTTTTGATTTCAGAAAGGGTTTCCTGCCATGTCAAGAATGACATTAAGAAAGTAGCTGTAATGTTTGATAACATTTCATTGACCCTTTGTTTGCCAAGTCGATTTTTGTTTGCTTTATAAGGTATAGTCTGGTCAATTTTGTTTCACTTTCTCAAAATTTTGATCAAAATCTGTAGCCACTGAAATGATTTCCATTTGGTCGAGAATTATTAAAAAAATTACTGAAAAATTCATAAAAATTGGTGACATGTTGTGCATTAAAATTTTTGGTTGGAAAAGTTACAGTACTCTGAGGGTTAATGTCGTACATTATCATACATTCTATCAGCTGTACCAACACAACACATTTTGTTGGTCATGCAATTCTAATGTTGACTGGTGAATTCTGGTATGGACTGAACTTCAGTTGGTAACTAATTGCATTGTTGTATACAACATACAGGCTGAGTTGACAGCTGAATTAAATACCTTTGACATGGATTTGGGAGTAGGAAAAGAAATCAAATTTTCAAAACAGAACAGTAATAATGGAATATATACACATCTCAGGTAACAGCTAATGGAGCTTTAATTTACAGCATGATATGTTATTTCAATTTGTGTACTGCACAGTGCATTTTGTCAGTTGTTAGTTTGAATTGTACTGTGTTGATAAACTTAACAGAGAACAAAATTAACTTCTTCACAAAAAAGTATCATTTTCACATATCAATAACCAGGGGTCGCAATTTACAGAAATACTGACCTGTATTAATTGGCAGATTGATAAAGTGTAAATTAGATGCAGTGAAAAGACGTATCAGTTAACCACAGGTTATATACAATTGTCAGTGAGTATAGTTGCTCCCATCAATCTTACATTTAATACACCAAAAGGGCTTTGATAAGATATTATTTTTGGCTGACATTCATGGGACTTCCCGGAAAGTAATTAAGGACAGAATGAAGGACAGCTGTATTATAGTAGAACGTTTCATTATTCAGGATGATGTGCTGTTCAGAGTAGTTTAATTACTTTACCTTAGGGATGTCACTGGCGACTCACTCTGCCTGTAAACATTGAAACTCTTTTCCTTTTTTCAAACTATTCATGGTTAAGTATTTGTGGGGACTTTTCAACAACATCTGTCCCGTCTATTTTGTAATGTAATCCATTTTGATAATTTTGTTAGAATGTTGGAAAAAAGACTGTTGATCATTACATGGTTTTCATACCCATCTTAATCCTGGTGGTGTATTTGTGTCGGTCATCTTCTTACATCTGCCGTACATTAAATGAGTATTGTTTTGCACCTGAAAGCATGATGTGATCAAGGCTGATCTGTAGCTTATCAGAAGATATCACATCATCAGTTTGAATAGTGGATTTACATGACCTGTTGAAAAAATTTCACTGATTGTGGTCTGAAACAAGGAAGTTACGGATAACTTTGTGGAGAGCTGCAGCAGCCACTGTGATCTTTCTCTGTTATGACTGGCAGATTGATAGCTGGATGTGCTCACTACTTGCAACAAATCTGACATCACTCTCACATACAGGTACATGTGTTATGACTCTCAGATTGATAGGCGGATGTGCTCACTACTTGCAACAAATCTAACATCACTCTCACATACCGGTACATGTGTTATGACTCTCAGATTGATAGCTGGATGTGCTCACTACTTGCAACAAATCTGACATCACTCTCACATATCAGTACATCATAGTCCATGTTTATCTTTCTTTGCATTTTTTTTTTTTGTAGTGTTGCCGCATTTACCAATTATCAATCAGTATTGAACAGCTGTGAGTGTACTTGTAAACTTCGCCTGGAAGAGAGTTGCAATTTGAAAATATTTTAGATATTTGTAATTAATTGTTAGATTTGAGTAGGTGACATACAATAATTAGCAGAGCAAGTTAGATATTTAGCAAAGTCACCTTTCCACGTCCCTAATATCAACAGCGTTCTCAGTTTCTTTCCGAACAATTCTACTGTAAACATCCCATCCTACACAACACCAACATGTCCATGTACCGTATACCTGTATGATGACATACATTATACTGCTACTTCATAAATATGAAGAGAACACAAAGAAGTTAAGTAAAGTTCCCCTATGAGAAATAAAATTTTTGTGTTTTTAAATAGCCATAGCCTAGAAGACATGCTAACTAAACTTTTTGAAAAAGAATATATTAATTTTCCAACGTTTCCTCTTTTGTTTGGGTCACAGCATACAGTTTTATTGTGGCAGAAGGGGAATGTTGATTATAAATTCAAAATTATCGAATTTCAGTATTGAAAATTACAGTAATTTTGTGCACAAACGATTCATATCTCTTTTCTTTATGAACTGCAATTAGTGTGATATTCACTGTGATCAGCGCCATTCTATTTAATATATTTGGATGCAAAGCCTTTTCAAATCAAGTCTGCTTTGGGTCTGTCTGCACATGGTGGAAAAAGTGATTGGGACAAAATTAGAAACATTGCATATAACCTTTGAAACAAATTGAGCACTTCAATATTCTTAATAGGTGAAATTGTACAATACAACCTCATAAAAAAAGTAATTGTGCACAACTGTAAAGTGTAAATGAGTACTGCAATGTCCATGCATGGTATTTGTGATTTTCAAAGAAGTCAACTTATTATCTCTATTCCTTCTCCAAGGGTTAACTAATGGAATTGTCCATGATTGCCTTCATTTCTATGCAGTCAAGCAATATCCTTGATATCTTCTTCTCCAACATCGGCGTTTCTCACAGAATGAGAACGGCTGAAAGTGAGAGACATTACCATCATCTATTTTTAGAACCATCACCTGAACAGGGTGTCTTGGCGGTGGCATTTACTCTAAGATGCTTAAGTTGTAGAGTTGTGCATGATGGATAATGCGTCTTTCAATGATCAGAGTGCGTCTAGCTCTATCAAATGTAAAGTCCTATCATCACGATGTAATATTCATTATCTTAAAACGCATCTTCAAATCGCTGTCGCCTAATCATGTTATATCTCTGACCCATTTCATTTCAAAATGCACCTTTCATGTATTTGTTGAAAGACAACAAAGTCTGTGCACTCAATAATGAACTTAGTAATTTTCTGTCAGTGAGATACACTGCAGTTTATTCCCATGGCAGCGGATGTATCTCAATGTCCCTGTCTGGAAAGACTTAGTTTTGCCATCAGGGGGGATGAGTTAGGATATGAATGAATGAATGAATGAATGAATGAATGAATGAATGAATGAATGAATGAAAGACACGATCTCGTTCAAATACCGCTCAACACAGTGAATGTTGGCTGTCTGGCATGATGACAGTGTCTGTAGTACTATACAATGCAATAGAACCCTGGGACTATATGTGAAACTGTATTTGTTATCTGCCACAGGGCAGCTAGACTGTTGTTTTTGCAACATCTTTTATTTATTTTTACTCTCATAACCTGTATTCATGATAAATTTGATCTTTTGTGATAATTCTTATTTTGATAGTTAAAGCAAGATTCAAAATTGACAGAGAACAAAAGTGTCTCCTGCAAATTCCTCGTTGAATTTGAACCCTGTATTGATAGCCACACCCTGACTTGAAATAGATACAGAGAGCCTCAAATGAACAATTCTGCTCGGAGTTATTGATATCCACATGCAGCAACTGGTTTTTAAATATCCAAAAACTTAGAAAATGTATCGGATAATAGTCAACATACAGGACAACTAGCAGAATTGTCTTTGACGTAACAATAATTTCGCTCTTGGACTGCATACATTAGTTTCATTTCATTGGCATGAACAAGCAATTTATATTTTTTGTTGTCCCTTGTCAAAAAAACTAATATTTTAAGTTTATCATTTGAGACATCTGTACAATGAGTTGGCTTCAAGGGTATATAATTGACTTCAAAGTGAACATGGGGTTTACATCAGTTATCACTCACATAAGACACATAAGAAAGCAAATAGTTAAATCTGTTGTCTATACATGAATAAAAGTGGTACACAAAAGTAAGCAGTGGTTTAAGATGACCCTTTGGTAATTGTGACTTTCCATTTATTTCTTGGACCTGGTAAATTATTTATTTACCTTCATACTTGAATGATAATGATTATTGGCCCTGTGTTGATATCATATAATCTTGTCATGTCAACTTGTTAATATAAAACTTATCACCAAACCAAAAATAAACTAGTTAATTTGTACATTATTGTCTTTATGTCTCAACAAATACTTATTTTTAATACAACATTCTCCAATTAAATTATTGGAGTGAGACAGAGGCAGAATGCCCTTTTTGAACTTTTGTGATATCAAGAAAACATGAAATACAGTACTTGCATTAAGGCACTCAGTGTGTAAAATGGCAACGGTACTTAACTGCAAAAGAGATAAAAGTACCTCTTTGCTGAATGCAAACAGATTATTTTTTGTGACCTCTAGACATTTTTCTTATTCCAAGTTGCTGTCCTATGACAAATAGATATTGCCAAAATGTAATGGAAAGCTGATTATCCTTATGGACATTAAAGTCACCGCCAAGTAAGATTTCATTGCAAAAGCTTGCATGAGGTCGGAACCGTATGTAACAGTGTATGTTCAGCCATGCATTGTGAGAGTTGAATACACTTGAATTTTTGAACTTGATTTTTCATATCAAACAAAATTCATGAAAAATAGGTCACAAAAAGAGTGACTTTGTCTCTTAAACATACAGTGCATTAATGCTGACAATTAACCCCATACATACTTTTTCACCAATTTGTCATTTATGTCATCATCCATTCATTTACATCCGCATTTGTAATTTTCTCAAATAACAACCTGAATTCAGAATACAATGCTGTTGAGAACAATATTTGTCTTTTCAATTATATTTTCCCTAGCACCACCCACTGCCATTATGAGCACCATGTACCGTTGTAATTCAAGCTACTTTCCTCTTTCAAGGAGCAAATATGAACCTTCTTGGCCGGTTGGCTTTCTAGTGTTATCATCAGTCATCGTTGTCACTGTGTGTGGATAACTAAAAGTACAAATGTTGACATTTTGTTTCACAGTTGTCATCCTCCAGATGGATGCAAATGTGGAACAACTACCATTGTACAGACCACTGTTTGTCATTGCTGTGTCACATGATGGCATGCAAATTAGTTCCATAGTTATGCCAGCACAACTTTATACAGAAATATGAAAAGTACGGTAATCTAGGATAGGTGTGTTAGGCCTGTTTTATTAAACTAAAGTACTTATATTTGATAAAAATTTCACAAACTTAATTTGAATAATTATGAAACTATGGTACGACAAATACACAAAACACTATTTTTACAAGAAGAAACAAAAGGTTAGAGTGAAACAATATAAAAACATGGTAATATTAACATGTTTATAAATTGGAAATATTGACATCTCAGGCTTGCTTCATCGAACAGGACAATGAATACATTATCATAAGTTTAGATGGAATGGATGAAATGTCACCTGAATGCTCTTGTAGATGTAAAGGGAAGACAGACTAACGAGACACGCATGAAGTATCTTTAGAAAATTGATCCAGTGTTTTAGTGCTTAAATCTGCCAACATTTTCTTGTGATTGTCCTCATCCATTGGCCAGCTAATGGTCTTAGAAGATGCAAACATAATGTGTAGCAGGAAAGGGCAGTGTGTTCCTTGTGTGGAATTTGTCATGCCATTTTCAGACGTGATAAGAATTACAGATGTCTGAAAGACCCGAAGCATAATTTCATAAGGTCTTGTAATTTTCAGCCATTTATTATATCATACAGTAAAGTATCACATAGGGACCTATTACTTACAACTGCAAGGTGAAGGTGTCAAAACACCATAAATCTTCTGACTTTACATGTAACTAAAGTGTTATGAACATTTTTACTGTCATGTAAAATAACTCCTGATTTGTATTCAGGCTGTTGTTTTCATATTTAATGTATCATCAGCGGATGGCAGCTACTTTTGGATATCATTTCAGTGTGTTTGTTCCATGCTGTGCCAAGTAAACTTCAATCATATGGATAAATCCATTTGCCAACACTAACATGATGTTTGTGAAGCCACCCTCAGTGAGAAGGTAAAAACCAGTCATTTCATGGTTTTCGAGGGTAGAACAACAAAGTGTACCTGATGAAATAGTTTACATTTTGTAAAGCATCGAAAATTTTTTCCAAGGACAATTTAAATCGTTCTGAACATAATAGAATCATACATTTGAAATAGCAATTCCTTCATGTTTTGAAAAGTTTAGTTGGGTTTCTCCACATCTCAAAACTTGAATATACTCAATAGATTATACTGCAGGAGCTACCACTGAGGATTGCTCACTTATTGCAACCTATATTACTATTACACAGCTGTGCACGTATGTACTGTCAGAGGAACCCAGGGAGTTACTCTGCAGCCCTGTACAGATAGAGTTCACAATTCTTCTGTCGACCAATTAATAATTTTTCATCTATATTCATATCGCGTCACAGTGTATCTATGAACAGCATTCACACTTCATTAAAGGGCCTAATATAATTTGGAATTCTCCGTGTGATGTCAACTCTCATGTGCCAAGTGTTAGTCTCCATAGCAACCTGCTGTGTCTTATCAGCAGTGCGCCAAGGATGTCAGTTACAGACTTGCAGCAAAATGGTCAAAGATATGATGTGAATATTCGCCAGGTGCCATGAACATGGTGCCTGGGGTCCTGTCTGACAATCCTTCTGTAACCTGAATGATTTTATCTCAGATCCAAGCTGAGTAAGCAGCATCTGAGGCATAACCCTGTCTCAAGATACAGACAGCAGAGATGATGACCCGATAAGCAAAGCATCAAAAATGTTTTGTAATACTTTTAATCAGGTGTCATGTCCAGAAGACTTGAATGTTAATCAGCTACTTCACAGTTCACGGAACATTCACCTCAAAAAAAAAAATTTTCTCCAGGTTTCTTTCACAAAGGGTTAATGTCCCCTCATCTGGAAAATCTGTAGGTGTTGGGGATTTGGTTCTGATTCAAAGGGAACCACAATAAATAATTCAAATGAAAGTCATGAAGTGTTTTCAACGATTAGCAAATCAAGGTTATAGCATTGATCAAATATCAAATGTAGAAGAAAATTTTTTCTGGCTTACACTTTTCCATCTTGTAAATTTTAACATATTAGAAGCTTGCACAAATCATTCACCCATAATTCTTGTGAAAAAAAAAGTGAAATACGATTTTGTAATCTGTAAGCAACCTTAATAAGTAAATAGTCTTTTAGCTGAAGCACATGTTTCTAATTCTACAGATTGGAAGCTAGTTTTGTCATTTACTGTGGCTAAAGGTAGAGGATTAACTATGTGATGTTACATCATATAGGCAGTAATTTGGTTGCAGAATGCCAATATCAATACTACCATATGTGTATATCAACATTTTAATATCACATTGTAGAGGGGGACATGGCGTATGTTTATGTTCATTTCAGGAGGACTTTGTAAACGTTGGGGATTAGCACAATCACATACTTTGGAAAAGCATTGTAAAACTTAACAATAGGTAAACGAATTATATTTAAAACATATCAAGGACTCAATTATACTCAAGAAATTCTGTTTTGCCAAATACTTTCAATTCATTTCCACATAAGGCAAAGCATTTGTTGAAAAATGTATCCTATGCATGTTCCCATGCTTTATTTACATGAGTCTCAGTCAGATATCAGAAAAAACTACAGAATCAGTGGCTGCATGGTTGTTCATTCCTTGACATTGTCATTGAATTTTGCCAAAATGGTCAATTTTGTATAATTGTACCGGTGCCAGTTTATGGCACATATAGAATGATTAAAAGGTCTCCTTTATCAAATCCCAACACCCTAACAGTAACATGCTACTGTCATCATACTGTTGAGTTTACATCACTTTGTTTATTCCATATGCAAGGGTTTTGTATGGGAAGATTACAGTGCATGGTGATTTTTTTGAAGAAACGCTATTAGTATGTGCTCTCTATTACAAATTCATAAATCACAGTTTCTCTTGTGGACATATTTGTTTTGATATTCAAGTGCTTTTTACAAGTCTCATTCATGGGTTTCTGATCCACTGCAGCATCTGTTAATATCTTGTTACAGACATGAATCTTGTAATGAGAATGTCGTAGCTTACAAATTTTTATTCTACATGCCTCACAAGGGGTAAATGTGTTCACTCTTACCTAAGTCTGACATCACTTCAATTATAATGCAGATATATATCTTGTTCACATTGGCAACCCAACTGAAATTTGGGCCGACGCAAAATAACTGTCCTTTTGGGATTAAATTTGGTCCATGTCCACACTGTACCGGTACCAGAATTAGGGCCGACGTAACTTTACCTTCCTTTGTGACCTCTGACCTGTCAAAGTTCAAAATGGCGCATTTGAATATGGCACGCTGTTTCTACTGTTCATGATTTTCCTGTGTTTTTACGCACAAGAAGGGCAAATATGACTACCACTCACCCTTTTAATCATCGGAGAGATCTTCACCATTTATTGGATGAGCATATGGTATATATAAGACCGCGGTGGAGAAATAACCAGTGCGCGGCATTTTTGACATGCCTCTCTGCCAGACTCTGGTCTATTACGTGCACTGTGGAATCAAATGACATGGTCTCGTTTGCGGAACAAAGATTGGTGGGAAGTTCAGCGTACATGGGATGATATTAAAATGTAAAGACTGGATTGAAAGCTTTCGATAGGTGTAAACTTTAGTTTCAAACGTCGTTTGTTTTGTGCGAATAGGGTGACTAGTTCAACTTCGATCCATAGCGGAGGCCTGGTCAACTGGGACCAGGGCCGACGTAACGTGTCCACACTGGCGATTTGCGTCGGACCAAATTTTGCGTCGGCCCTGAACCCCCCCTTCTAACCGGGACCAAACTGAGTCGGCCCAGGGCCGACTCAGCGTGTCCACATTGGTTTTTTACGTCGGCCCCGGCCCTGGTTGGGACCTGGGCCGACGCAAAGTCGTCAATCTGAACGTACCAATATTTGAAAAGTTAAATTTGCATTGTCAGTGAACTTAAAAAATAATAATAAAAACGAAATTGCAAAAAGATGAAATTATCAACATTGTTTGTAATGATTTATGGAGAAAACTATTGTCATGTTAGTGCTCAAGCATGTTACTTTGACAATATATTAAATTTCCCGAGTGTATAATCTTAAAATAATCAAACAGCTTTATATCTATATATATATATGTATATAGACACAGTGGAATTTAGCTGTTGTAATATTGCAAAACAGTGCAACGAACACTATTAAATCTGAATATGTTGCAATGATAAAAGCAAATAATTCCCAGTATATGCAATAAAACATTTTTTCTATATACATATTTTCCTTATTCATAACGTACTAATCCTTCATATTCAAGTGAAATGTTTTCAATATAGTCATTCAATCATGGGGTTGATACAGTAACATCTGTCACAGTGATAGACGAATATGTCTTTAATGTATACGAGGTTTTGCAGATTTGGGTTAACGTCACCTCAGTAGTTCAGCCGGAAGTGTTTTGGTAATAGGTTTTGCAAATGGCCAAAATATAACATTTGATGGACTTGATGAATTTCCAGCAGTTTTTGGTACTCATGCTGTTGTGAACAACTGAAAAGAAAGTGTATATTTGTGTCTTGATGGAAGAATAGAACCATGATTGCAGTGAATATTGCTAAGATCAGCTTCATTCGAATCTCTTAAATTGTAAAATTTTCATCAAGGAAATGATCATGATTAGTTGTGCAGCTACTTGTACTAAACTACTGTATGCATACACCTGATCCCCAGTGAAACGTCATAAAAGCCATAGCTACTGGTTGGTTTTCTTTGTGTGACAGATTTTTTACTCTTGTTCAATCACTCCAGAGCATTACTTATGCCCAGTGTTAATTGGTTTCTTTTAATTTCTCTTGTAACCTTTTGATGCTGCTCAGAAAGTACAAGTGTAGCAAAACTGATACAACCTTATAAAGTGTTATTTGATATTTGTATTTGTAAGTTAAATGTAGATGTTTTTCCCATAGTAACTGCTAGTTTTCCAGACTACCGTATATATTTAGAGTCACCCCATTTACATCTCTGTTGCCTGTCACTTTTTATGTATTTTTCAGTATTTTCCTTTTTGTGACATACTTTTTCTAGTTTTATCTCCAAATTATGGTGGAATGGTGCCCACAACCTATATGTATGTATTGTTAAATGTTATTGTTGATAGCTGTATGTCTGCCAGTCTGTGTGTGTACAGTGCCCTTTCTCATTGTTGAGAACCAAATTCTAAGGTATTAATAACATTACATATCATACAGTGTGTTGTGCTGGCATGGCTGATATTTGAAACTTCAGGGAAAAATGTCAGACCATATTTTTGTTTTTATGCAACAAAGTATGTGAAAGTATTCCCACCCATTATGGCTTTTGTTCCTGCATATCTATCCCACAATATATATTTGCATTATTTTCTCCAGCTCTCTTTCACAAGGGGAAATGTCCCCTTCAGCTTGAAAATTTTGGAGAAACTTGCTCTGATAGAGAAGGTGCATAATAAATAATGCAAATTTAAGTTAAGTTTTTATGAGGTATCATAATAAGGTTATTGAGTACCAGTAGACGGAATCTCAAATTCAAGACAGCCTACAGTTTCTTGCTCATATCCATCCTGTAAATGTTTAATATATTTGAAGCCTACTTATCATTGACACTTCATTGATATGTATGTACATTCAAACACAGTTTTCTATTCTGCAGGTATTTTTAAATGGGTTAAATCAACAGTGTGATGTTACATCATTGTAGAGGGAGACGTGGCCAGCATTTATGTTTTTTTAGGGGGATTTTTCACATTTGTACATTCAGGAGTAAACACTGTATACACACTGTTTAGCATCTATCAAAATGCACCTACCAGGTGTAGTTACTTGTAATAGCGTACATTTGATGCAATTATTTCTTCTCCTATACACTTTATCACAAGGTGATACATGTACAGTATGCCCATACTGTGTGGTCATTTGTTAAAACAAAAATCTGGGCATTTCAACATTGCTTTAGATGTTGAATTTGCTTGTTTTTGTGATACTCTGAAAATGTCAAATAAAAAAAGTGGCTCGAAATGTGGAACTCCTGTATATGACTTGTACATTGTACTTATCATACAGTGTGCAATTAATATGAAAATTATCATCAATAATTGAATGGTAATGGGAAATGTTAGAACCGCAGGTGTTTACACTGAAACTAATGTTGTCCAATTGGTAGTTGACTTCACTGGGGACAGAAAAATACTTATGCTATCAAAAACCAAGGAAACAGGAGCAGCTGGTACTAGGTATTGTATGTCAAAAATCTACATATCACATGCATGTATAGGAAATGTTCTACATTGATCACTTTCATCAACAATTAACGTTTTTCATCTTGCTTTCAAACTCACTCCATAGTGTCCAGTAATGAAAAAATTACATTGCTGCAATCAATGAATCTTGATATATATAATGATTATTCACAATTACATAATAATCAAATTTACTTTCTATATGTTTTCATTAAGTTAAAAATTTTGATATTGATAGTTTATCCTGTCATAGTCTGGTTTATATAGCTATCTGTATTCAGATTGAAACCCCAATAGTGTAATATCCCGGTATAGAAAAGTTGCAACCCTAAGACAGCAGGGATTTTGCGTTACAATTTTCCTTTCTTGATTGCCAAGCACTGAAGGTATGTTTTTAATTATCAGCTAAATGTGAAAGTAAATTACAGTAGCTCTTGAATGTTCAAGAATTATCACTAAGTCCTATTGCTTCACTGAAAAGTCTATCAAACAAATGTTATATCCAGCATCTTCCCTCACAAGAAACACAATTGTGAACCATCTACAACATTTGGTGAATAGATGAAGGTCTACACAATGGCTCTGGATGTGAAAGAAAATGTTGCCAAATCAGCTGTCTATCCATGGCACCCATATTGGATCGCACTGTAAAACGAATTGATGTGCACTGACCAACAGCAAATACCCTCTGTGGAGTAGGATGCACCCTCTCTTTTCGGAACACCTAATGCCCTATGATTTCTACAGCTTTGACATATTTTGGTCAAGGTTTAAGGTATTTAGCTCGAAATCGTATGCAATGAAATAAAATTACTTTCCAAAAATAAAGTGCTATTAACAGTAAAAATGGTGTAACATATTTATATACACCAACTTTTTTACCTGAGATGAGATTTATGTGATCAGAAGCAACAATGCATTTAACCTGTTTCACGGCCTTAGTAAAAGACTGATTGAAGAAAGTACGTGAATAGACTTGAAAATCACAATAGAGATGAGCTAAGCCTTATACAATTTAATTAGTTATTTGATTTGTACATTGAGGAAATTCAAATATTGTTGACAAATTTTGAATATTAGATTGGCATGCTCTTCGAATGTGTCGGAGACGATAATTAGATCGAACTCTGAAAGTGTACTGGTAACTTCAATCAATATCTATTTGTATTACAGTCGTACAGGGTAAGGCTTATGGCCTAACAGTTGTAAACTTAAAGACAAAGATGCGAGATGAATACCACATTCCTTTCAAATGTAATTTGAACATGTACATGTAAAAATCACAGAAGAGAGTGTGTGGTGAACGTAGTTTGACATGTAAAAATTATAACTTGATGCTATGAATGAGCAGTAGTATTTGAAATCCTGCAATCACATTGGCTTGGTACATTCAAGCAGGGTGTATTTGACATACTGTTAATTGCCTTTATTTAATGAGAGCAGTATTTTACAACATACATGTATACTGTAACTGAATTTGTATCAAGTGTGAACAAAGGTAAAAACTGTCTCCTTTTTCTGATACCGGTATGTGAAAAAAGAGTATGTATATACACATATTAAAGTTATCTTCTGAAATCAATATGTGACACTGGAGCAGAAATCACTCACACAGAAATACAATTTGAGATTCCCATTTGAAAAGGTTTTCATTTTAAAAATGTGAATTGCCTTTGCAAGTTGTTTTGACCAATTAAGTGTCATGTGATGTGTGAAACTCATCCTGTCCAGACAATAGATTCATCAATGCCACAAGTAACAAGTAGGTGAGATTATCTGATTATAACACTCAGTGATAGGAGAATTTACTCTAGTGAAATTACTGCTGACCCTTTGATTTTCATATTCATATTGCCATAGCCTTGCCTCATTGACAGAACATGACAAGTACAGCTAAAGATGGACAGAGCGTCAATACTGTTGTCATGTTAACGTTGTCTGATGGAAAATTTAGAACTCAAAGTTTCCATGCCATTCATGTAAAGGAGTCTAATAAACTTGACTCTTTCAATTGAATAAATGCACATTTGAACAAGCCAGTTCATGTTAAAGGTCAAAGTCCGTATCAAAAATTACTTAAGAGTCATTAGATTGAATTGCATCTTTCACTTGCAATATCAAAAGGTCATCATCTATTCTCAAAATGCAAAGTTGTCAAAGACCCTGTGCATACCGGCATCAGTGAATGCATGAGTGAAAATATATAGTACTTTTACTTCATCTATCAACATCACATAATTATAAAGCTCCAAATCATAGTCTTATGAAGTGACTGTCCAATTCTTGTAGGAGATTTTGTTTATTTAAAGATGTGTAACAGGGTCATTGACTCATGGAAAAATATAAAATTTACACAGTGTTCATGTACAGTTTATAAGCTACTGTAGACTATAGTCTATAGAAGCTATTGGGATGGGTATCCATCTGGCGTCAGTCTGTATGTATGTATGTATGTATATATGTATGTATGTATGTTTGTGAGGCGTCCATCCATTCAAATATCTTGAGAACCGCAGTACTTACCGATTTGATATTTGTTTTGTAGATGAAAAATATGATTATGAGAAACAATTTTTTTTTTATTTTTTGATATTGTTGAAAATATGCAAATTAGTGCCAAAAAAGGCACTTTTGGTAAAAAATCTTCTTCATAACCGCTGGTCAGACAGCTTTGTTATTTGGTATACAGGTCCAAAGGGATAACCCAACTTAGATTTGTTCAAATTGTGATGAAATATGTAAATCTGTATTTTTAAGGAATTTTTTTGCCATTTTTGGTCAAAACTTTATTTCATCAAAACTGCTCATCTGACAGCTTTGATATTTGGTATACAGGTTCCTACAGATGAACTAAATATGATTATTGAATATATGATGAAATCTGATATTTTGTATTTTGGGTGCAATTTTTGCCATTTTTGGTCAAAATATTTGTTTCTCAAAAGTTACTCATCTGATAGCTTTGATATTTGATATACAGGTTCCTAGGCTTTATCTTAATGTTGTATATTGAAATTATGATGAAATATTCAGTTTTGTATTTTTGCAGCTAATTTTGCCATTTTTGATCAGGCCTTCCTGAAATGAGCTATTAAAGATATCAACCTTCTTCATCAATACATGTGTCACAAAAAGTTACTCTCTACATAACACGGCAGAGCTCTGTCGATTGTTGGGTCGCTTGTTTTTTCAAAACCGCTGGTCAGACAGCTTTATGAATATTTAGTTTACAGGTCCCTAGGATGACCTTAGTGAGATAATTTCATACAGTCAGGAAATACTTAATTTTGTATCCATGTCTATAGTATCTTCAGGGACTTTGGCCCTATGTTTATTGCACTGTGACACATAGCCGGTATGAGTGTTAATTTTGCCAACACATTGACAGTACTGTTTTGTTTATCATGCAAGTTCAGTCAATTATTTAATATTTTCCATCTTGTGGCATAGTGGGAAAAGATAATATCTGTAGCATAGTTAATATTTACGAATTATTTATCCATAAAAAAAGTTAATAAAAAATATTTGATATTGGCATGATGTTTTTGCTTCTGTAGGACAAAGTGTTCTAAAAGTTTGATCATTTAAGTCCTCAGAAACATTATACGATAAATCTTTAAATAACATTTTTACTCTGTACAGATTGAAAACATTTTCATATTTTATGCAGAAAGTTAATGAGAGATGGAATTTCTGTCAAACGAATTTTGTGATTGGTGTTATTCCTGTTCAGATCAGGGGATGAGTAGATATGCTAGGCATACCATATGGTTTTCAATTGAGGAAGATCTTGTATTGAGAGTTACACAGAAATACCAGTTCCAATTTTAGATACAGACTGCCTCTAAAAATGCTCCTGTCATATTGGATATAAGGCTCGTACGTGATGTCAGATGTGTTTGAAGATATTGGTAAACAAGGCTAGAGATCCAACTCCAGTGTAAAGCCCAGCAATCTTTAAAAACAGCTGACAGACCAAGTTATATATACCATAGAAAACGGTTTTAAAAAATTCAGTGTTTTTTTATGGAGATTGCTAATCAACAATGCACACTGGCACAAAAATGATGGCGTCCATTCACAATAATAGAGTTATGATATTTGAAACTGAAGATATCATTACAGTTCAAATATTTAATATATTGCTTCAAAACTCTGCATGTTATTTTTGTTCAGTAAGAGGAAAACATTTCTGCAGTATAAAGATTTACATACCAGTATATGTCAGGCAGTCCTTCGGTCAACAGAAGTAAGTGAATCAACCAACTCACGTACAAAGGAAGATGGATTAGGAAAGTGTCTGTGTCATTTTATTTATACAGTTATTGAATATTATTGCTGGTATTACTACTAGAGTATTATCGATAGTGTTTTCATGAATTTTTGCAAAATGGCAACTTTCAATGAGTTGAAGTTAAGAATGTTCCTCAGTACAGAATTTTGACTGGTACCCATACTGTGTTATTGTGTTATTCTTGGCCATTTTTCAACATTGAACTTTGCTTTTGCCCACCTAGAATTACTCAGTATTTCAAAGGAACATCCCATCTTCAAAATGTTTAAATTTGAATATGATCACCATATGGAGCCATGGAAAAACTTGTGTCAAGAAAACATGTTACTTCATTTGAGCAATGGCTGAAAAAATCCAATAAAATTAGCTTTGAATACACAATACAAGGTACGCTATAATGTGGTCACTGACATATGTATCATCTAGGAATCATGTTGAATATTTCATGATCACCTGCTCAAAGCACACCATTGAAATATTCATGGTGGGGAAGTGCAAATACTGTGTCTTGGGACACGGACTAATACGTATCAAGTTGTCAGTACAGTCCTTTCCAACATGTCATCTCACTTTGATTTGTCAAAATGTGCTTTTCTTCCTATTTCATGTCATTGAAATGTCCCAGTTGCCTCAGATTTTGAAAAAAAAAGTTTTTGGTTGGAGAGAGACAGCTCAGCGTAGAAATGATTTATCATCCATATTTCATCACCACCTGAAAAAATATGCTGAAAATAGGTTGTTTTAATAATAACGAGGTTCTTGATCTCCCAGGAGAGAGTACGATGATTTGAACCAAATCTGTATTATTCATGTCATCATATTGTTTGATGAGTTGGACGAATGGCATTCCATCTGTGGCATGTGCAAATCCTGTCATAGATGATTGGTATTATTTTTGACGTCGTCATCATCATCATCATCATCATCAACATCATCGGTTGGTGCTTGTAAAGAATTTCATGTCATCTGTTGATGTAATTGCTTCATTATGGCATGTGTGTTATCACTATAGTTCCAAAGTGAATTTGCATTTGATGAGAATGCATCACTGGGAAAAACAAACATGAAAATTTAGGTCACAAGACAATATATGGCATTCGATAAACGATCTCACCATGGTGAACATGCATGAAGTTTGTCAATGCTGACAAATCCAAAATGTCTCAAGATGTTAATTGTCATAAAAGGCTACCAGATTTTACCTTTATGCCTTAAATTTATAAAAATCACATTTTTAATTTTAATTTTGTATTGTAAAACATAATTGGACATTATAATATACCATTTAACTTTGATGTTAGCTTGTGTCATCATTTTTATGGTTATTATAAAGGTAGCATTTCCTATGTCGTAAAGGTATTTGTTATTCCCATTAAATAAAGATTTGAACTAGAAGGTGAAAGCAAAAAAAAAAGAGGAAAGGTGACATTCGGTTTATCATAAAAGTGAAGTGGTGCGTAAAATTATGTCAATATCCACTTGTTTGAAGTAAGATGTAATACTGGCGTATGGTGAAAATGTAGACCCTGCATTGTGTTATGTTCGCTTTACTGTGCCTTTTTTTGAGAACATTTGGCAAATGAGCCTGGAACTGTATTGATTACCTGTGTGTGTGTGTGTGTGTGTGTGTGTGTGTGTGTGTGTGTGTAGAGTGTTCAATATTCTCGTTAATTTGTGTCAGGGTTTATTGAATCCACAAGAACCACTCCTGACCTTTATTTTAATCTTCTTAAAATGTTTATGCATGTGACATCATCTGTTCAGTTTCTGTTCAGTTTCAGCACTATATGGAAAGTCCATGGGATATGTCAGCAATTGATTTCATTTCTGGATCTTTTGCTTTGTCATCCATTGAATAATTTAGTTATTTTGAATTTTATCTTCTTTAGTAATCATATTACAAAAATAATTTTATTTTCTTGACTGAAAATGTTGCTATGTTGAAAATGCTGCTCATGTTTTGAGTGCAAAGGTAAATGTTATCATAATGATGCAAAGTAATGTAAAATTGTCATCTTCCTCATAAATGATTTTGCTTGTCAGCACATTCAAGTCCAACTCCATCAAATAAACTACGGTATGTTCTAGTACGGCAAGGTTGTTTAGAGTTCTATGTAATATCATTTAAACTGCAGTCCATTCTGTACTAGTCCAACTTTGGACTTAAAAAAATGTATATTTTCAAAATTAGACCTAGAAATCCACCAGCACCTGGATAAAAACATGTCCTTTCTCTACAAGAGTGTCTGTCAGATGGTTATATTACAAACATTATTTGACTTATCCAATGATCAGAGTCTGAGTATTGCGTTCCCACATAAAGTCATATTTGCCATTTACGGCAGCAGCAATTTGAAATTCTGTAATATCCACAGATTCAATGCAATATGACATTAGCTGTAAGGGCATGGCTCCATGTCATCATGGTGTTGTATCATACGGTAGATTACATGATAAAAGGTGTCTAGTGTCTAAATACATTTCTCACTGACACTTCAGCCTGTAACCTCAAACATTTTCCTATCTACCATATACCTGCAGGCAAAACTTCCTAAATATAGCACCTTTTCCCACCAAATACTTACTATACCGGTATATTTTCAATTGCTCTAAAGTTTTTCAATACCAGGCGTTTTTATTAAAATGATCAATTTCATGACATAATTGTTGCTATAGCAATATGTTCAAAGTAAGTTTCATTACAATTATTGTATTTTTGAGTTGCATGATCATCAAATGTCAGCTAAGGCTTTAAGTATGCTATTTGACCATCTCTGTTGATGATTATACCGTTATGCCTCACAGAGAACATGATTTTCTGGTATACTGGTGTCGTTCAGCTAACACAAACATCAAAGCCTCATAAAAGTGATGCCATCTCATGTCATTAGATTAATTTCAGCTTGTGTTCTGGTGGTCATTCATTTGAAACTTTTCTTGTAAGCAAGGGGTGTCGTCAAGCTGTTACCTCAGATGTACCCATTTTATACATAATTGAGCCACGTTTCATTTCTGAGAATTTCTGTTGTTTATGTTAGATAACATATCTTGGGTTCCATGCACACACATCCAATGTTAAACTTCCTCAATTATGATATTCTTATATGCATTAGTGTATTTATGACAGTTGTTTCAGTGTGCAAATCAACACGTAATGAGTCATCACCATTATAGAATATTCATTGGCCTAAAATTGTAAACAAAGTATACACACAAAGTGTGCATAGCAGACACCGAAGTGACAAGGTAGAGTGAAATCAGCAGTAAAATAGATTTCAGTAAAAAGTTAGAAGTAAGGTAAACTAGATTTGATCTTGAAGAAAAGAAAGACAGCCGAGGGCAGGGTATATGAGGAAGGAAGACTACCAAATTGAAACCTGCATGTTCCTTCATAGAGAAGTGGTGAACACATCAATGCACAGACATAGCACTGTAATGAATGGTGTACCTTGGATTTTGTTTTATGCAAAAACTTTCAGCTGAGTTCCCATGGGGAAATAAGCAAATAACATCTTAATGCTGTGACAGACATACATGATGACTCTCTGTTGTTTATCATGGCATTTCATTTGCCAAGATATCAATCATACCAGTAGATGGTGAATGGCCTCAAAGTGGCTGCTAATACTGCTTTCAGTGAAAAAACAATTCGTAAATAATTGTACTTCCTGATTGCAATGGATGTCTCTGGTTATTTAACTTTCTGGAGTGTGTACGGTACTTCCAATGAGGCTATCGGTAATGTTCCTCTACAACAGTTGATGTATCTCTGGCTTTCCTTCCCCCTTCCTCTTCTGCCTCCTTGCTATCTCTCATTTCTTTAAAAAAATATGTAAAAACTGTCATCTTGATGGATTATTATTCATTATGACAATTATCAATTTTATTGCATCCATTGTTATCCTACAAGTCAATATTTTCATTGCAACTTTGCCTCAATTATCTGGAAGTAATGAGCACATTGCAACAATAATGAAATAAATTACATCCTCGTTTACTTTGATAAAATTGATTTGCCTGTCGTCCTTTTGCCTTAGTTGTGTCTGAAGTAGCAATACAAAGGTCAACTGGAAAATCATATTTAATATCGGTATCAATGAATGAATGAGGTTCTGTTAGAAAAGAGAACCCTGACATGTGTAACAGCTTGATTATACTTGTAGCTGCTGATTGTAATGTCCATTGGACGCAGCTTTGTGCAAGGATTTGCACGGGAATTTTCAAAAGCTACCAGACATCGTTATTCTGTTGTAGAACAAATAACAGAAACATTTCCATCTTATGACCCCAGTTCTGCATACATCAGTCTGATTACAGCATTGAAAACAATGGGATTGCATAATAATGTAGTAGCAAAAAGGGATAAATTGTCTATTGTCGATTGACGCAAAGTATTTCCCCATACAGTGTCATTGTCTATATACCCTCCATTGTCTCTTTACCCTCAACCCTGGAGGCAAATATGGGGAGACTTTTCTTAATGATGACTTGGAAATTTAGAATATCATGCCTACTGCATACCGTAACATTATGCATATTCAATGCAATAGGCCTATCTTTCTTCTGTTTGGTATGTACATTGTCCAAGAAATCACATGTGACCTATGGACCTGTGTTTCCTCTAATTTGTAATGAGATTGATGTGATTTCACAGGCAAGATCAAAATCAATGTATTTTCTATCAGATTTTGATGCAGGAATTTTCATTACCAATGAAATTCAAAATGATACAAGGATATTGATGTTTTTTAATCATTTTATGATTAATGACTTTGGCAGATTCTACTGTACAGTAAGCATACACAATAAAGAACCAACAACTATCTCCTGTAAAAGCTGTTAGAGCAAATGGATATTGTAAATTGCAGCAAAGCTTTGGGAAACAGCTGCTTCCTTACAATATTCAAATACATCACTGAGATGAATGGTCAGCCTACATACAATCTGCTAATGTTGTGCTTTGTTAACTTCACATTGCATATACGCTTTCAATATTTTGCTTGCCAGATAATGATGTACAGCCTGAAATATTTGATTTCCTTTCGTTTCTTTCAGCATGTGAAATGAGTGTACACAAGCGATGTCGGAAGTTGGTTCCAAATCTTTGTGGATCTGATCATACCGAACGAAGAGGAAGAATATCTTTGAAGGCCCACTTCACAAATAATAAACTCCTGGTTGAAAGTAGGTTACCTCCTCTTTGGCCTCATGGTGGCGCTCTTGCCTATCCTCTGTAGATATATGTCATTTAAGTAATGCTTAGGCTGTGTGATGGCCCGTTGAAAATTCTGCATTCATTTTATTGTCATGTCAAATAAATTGTCAGATAATTGATGGTTTAATCCGATGAATGTGAACTTCGTTGCCATGGTTATTTACACAGAACAATTGATCCCGCGGCCAGGTCATCTACTGACAGCAATTGAATTTGGAAAAAAGCGTCATGAAAATAGACGTCACAAAATAATATGCTATTATATCAGTGTCGAAAACAATGGGAAAAGATGTTCAATTAATATCCATGATCACATTTCAGTCTCTGGTCAATGTGTTGAAAATATTCAAATATACAGGCTGCTTTTCTCTGTCATAATGCAAGTTATCCATGTATTGTAATTGATGACAGTTGATAGGGAAAATGGGAAAGTGTACCATATGTAGCTTTGAATTGGTTATGAATGAGATGAATAGCAGAACCCTTTATTGTTTACACGAATAAGCTCAAACAGTTTTATTTTTGCAGAGTGTTTATAAGCTTGGTACACATCATTGTTTGTTAATGCATTTGGTAATAGTTTCATAAAAAATAAAACATCTGAGCTCTGTTCCTGCAAATGTATATAATAGTGAATTGAGACGATATGACAAAATTGGTATTAATCTTGATGGTTGTAGCAGGGGTTTTATGAAAAATTCTTTGCCAATTCAGGGGTTAATCTTTCAAATAGAGCTGTTAGAGAACACATTAATAATAGCCATACTTGGCAGAATTCACATTGATATGTCATTTTTACACCTACATGAAACGCTCAAAGTCATAGTTGACGTTCTTAGTTCTTAAAGTGACATTGATTTTCTTGCTAAGTACCGGTAGATGCATTTTGACATGTCGTGCAGTATTGGAAAATGATTCCATATCCTTCTATTAACCACAGTTGTCAACATTTCAGCAAATAAGGTCATGACCTCGTAACAGGGTCACGACCTCATCCAGGGTCCCAACCAGATAGTTGTTTGCTGTCTTAACAAACTGACATTAATAATTTCAGCCAGCAATGGAATACAAGAGTAAAACCATGTACAGCTAGAAGTACAACTGTTTGATTTGCTCTACTGGTCACCATGTCATCTAGGGTACATCCTGACCATTTAAAAGGTTGTATGTAGAACATGATGGGGTCAAAGTTCATTGAAACAGCATTTCCTGCATAAAGTCAGTCCTCTCACAGTGTATGATCTGTGAAGTGGGTTTTCCAAAACAGTCTATGAACTAGAACTTCAAAAAACTCTTATTAAAAAGTAAATGTCTGATAATATGCAAACTTTTTTGTTTATGATTTATACTTTTCCAGTAAAGATACACTTAATACTAGGGCATGAAGTCACTGCATATTAAGTCACAGTATTTACCTTGTATTCTGTCTGTAGTGCAAAACCCAGAGTCAGACATTTCTACCAGCAGTTTGACAAGAAATTGACCTAGCTTTAGAGTAAGATGTCATTTTCACTCCAGTCTTTGGGTAAAATAAGTTGTTTCTCCTCTAAAATGATAAAAATGGTCTTTGAATGAGCTACATGAAAAGTTTCTGATATGAAGTAGCAATTATAGCAGAGTTTTGGTCCAGAATGTCTATAAAGGCCAATATGAAGTGATGTGCCCAGAGACAAGCAATTATCACCCAGTTTCTGACATATGTAGTCAGCTATCTGTCACCTGTACAAGTATGGTAGTACTTATCTATAATAATGCAGTATTTCAAGCCTTTTTAGCCGACAGCAAACTTCAAACTACACTGTGAGTTTTGTTCCTAATTAAAGATGACATATTATGTATTATCACACTCAGAAGATGCAAATTTATTTTGAGCAATGTGACATCTTTAAGTATGCACTAATAGGTATAATTAGTAAACTTAGTCATTTTCCCATGTAGACATAAATTAAAGGATCCATTGGTTTGACTGCTGTTAGAGATTGCTGGTAGTCGGTTTACAGGTACTTTATGCAGTCTCCTTATGTATTTTGTCTGCTCAAGGCATGTGGTTTTTTTCATTTCAATCAAAAGAGTAGTTTCTAATTTTTTTCATTCCATAAGAAATCATTGTTGGCTTTCTGATGCCTAAGGCAACCTGTTATTTAAAACAGTTAAGGAGATCACTGTAGGGAAATTGACCAATTTGCTTGCACTGCTATGGTTGTAGTCAGTGATGTTGAAGCGGCTAATTGGTCAAATTATCCAATTCAATTCATGAGCAATACTGGCAAGTGCAATTGCAGCTTCAACTCAGAACTAACACTGTACATTTTGATACTGCTGTAAACAAACTACCGTATACCATTGCAATCTATGGAATACGCCGTGCCTTTGTACCATCTTTACATACTGCCATAAACAAACTACATTGTATATCATCGCAACCCAATACCCAGTGCCTACGTATTGTCCTTACATACTGTTGTAAATGAACTATACCATTGCAACCCTACATATAGTACCCAATGTCTACGTACTGTCCGTACATACTGCTATAAATGAACTATACCATTGCAACCCTATGTACGGTATAGTACCCAATGTCTACAACTCTACTGTTCCTGACATGATTTGCACCATCTATCACGAAAGCATAGACAGTAATCAATATAGCTATTCTAAAAGAAGTCTCTCAGTGCTAAAATTATCAGAGGTTGTCCAGTGCCAAACATCACAGGACTGGACATACCAAGGCTTCTCTGTGCATCATACCCCGGTATACAGGTATAGATGTGTTTAAAACTATACAACACAATATGACCCATGCAATGCCTCTTCTGTAGTGTTTATAAGTACATGTCCATAGCACAGCTATAGGATCATGCAAAGCTACATATTTTTCATAGTAAAATTACCAATTTTTCATAGTAAAATTACCATCATCTTTCATGCAATACTCAGATACATTGCTTGAAAGCTTCATTTGCTGTGACTGTTTTCCAGGATTTTTGTTGTGTTTGTAAATGCAGTTTCTACTGTTCCACTCCTTGAAGGGACAAAGTCGACCATTTTTCATGAATTTTGTTTGATGCAAGATACTTCTTATATTGTTTGACATGTTGAAAGATACTGAATAAATAGGTGACCATGCATATATTCAACCCCAGTTTTTAGACAAATTAAATGAAACTATCGCGAAAATGAATCAGTGGTCATGAGCATTAATTCATTTTCAAGATGGTTTCATGTATCGCATCTAAAACCAGGGTCGAATATATGCATGGTCACCCATTCATTCAGTATCTTCAACATGTCAAACAAAATAGTATCTCGTATCAAACAAAATTCATGAAAAATGCTTGACTTTGTCCCTTTAAAGCTCGCTGAGAAATTCAGCAGTGTTCAACATGGCAACGTAGACTGTATATGTATGTGTGTTGTTGACAGCAGAATTTTAGTCCTGACTTTA
Organism: Ptychodera flava; assembly: GCF_041260155.1. Taxonomy (NCBI): domain Eukaryota; kingdom Metazoa; phylum Hemichordata; class Enteropneusta; family Ptychoderidae; genus Ptychodera; species Ptychodera flava. The sequence continues at coordinate 3,211,526 of NC_091942.1, read as the reverse complement.
AGTTATTTGTCAACAGTAACAGTGATTATTATACATCTACCATCAAGAACAATAGAATTTTGCATGCGCTAAAAAAACCCTATGGAACGCCTGTTCCGTACGGCTAATCAAGGTGCCCCTACCCCTGTGGCTGTATCTGCATTTCACTGTTGGACGGTTTCTCAATGTCTCGTGCTCTGTAGTGCGCAGGCCAGCAGAAGCAGTGTTAGAAACTACCGCCCATCCTCCCGTCTGAGACGGGTAACTTTTCAGTCGGACGGGAGGAAAATTGTACTTCCATGTCCATGTGTCGGGCTCTCGATAGTAGCCCATATACCCAGTAATCTCATCGATCAGCTGCTTATAGATGTTGTGTAAAATAAAGGAAATGTAGTATACCAATACGTCCGACTTCGACATGCTTATGCTACTGAAACTGTGCAACTTTGTGACGCCGGAAGTCCGAACGCAATGCAAGCGAGACATGTAAACACGGGTAAACAGGAAGTTGCTCATACTAGTAAATCTCACACTAAGCGAGATTTGCGCAATAGCAGATACACAGTCATTTGTAGCAGGACAGGGGCTGGACTCTGATTATGAATCAGACTTTTCTGATCTCCTGGAAAGTGATGTTTGTAGGGACACTGACTTGATGTAATCTGTGCTTGACTCATGTCAGTACTGATTTCATCAAGGAGACCATGCACAGATCCATGATGAAATGTCCAATACTCGGTTATCAACAAAATGTATCAGAGTGTTATCAGCATTGTTATTGTAGAAATTTTGTATTCAAGTCCGGATTAGAATTCATTTCAAACAGTGGAATTCAGAACAGTTTGTTTGTAAGATCACAGTTAATACTCATGTTGAAAATAAAGTTGTTTACAGTTTGAAGTACATAATGGTTTTGTGTTTTTGAATGAATGGATTTGTCAAAAATTCAGGACAGGCAACTTTCTGGCAGGACAGGCAAGTTTTGAAAGTTACCAGTCCTGATGTCTGGCAAATATTTTGGCCAGTTTCCAACACTGGCAGAAGCGCGTAACGGTCAATACTCGGACGATATGATGCCCCAGTCACAATGAAAGATGTATAAGAGGTGATCACAAAATTACCTCAAAGGATGCACTCAGACAATGGCACAGCGTATCGCCAGACACAAATGTCCTCGTGCATCCTTTGCTGTATTTTCGTAATAACCTGACAATATTACCGGTATACACAATATGGTTAGTTGTCAAGACTCGTGCTTTGCATTTCAACACAAGAGGGAGAAAAATAAGACAGTGTGTTTGTCTCGTAAAACAAAAATAATGAAAATATTATCTGTTCCTGTAAAGTTTTTGTAGCAAATTGGTAGCAAATTATTTCAGAGTCTTAGCTGTGTAGGAATATTCCTCTCCAAATACAGTCAAATTTCAAAGTTTTTGGCCAGGATAACTTAGATACGTAGGTTGGCCAGGATAACTTAGATACGTAGGTTGGCCAGGATAACTGAGATACGCAGGTTCAACATTTAGCTAAGGCAAATGTTTTTTTTACAGTATCATAATCACTTTTTCAAAGTTGTTTGAACAAGGAATACACATTTGAAGCTGTCCTAATAGAATAAATTTTGTTTCTAAACAATAATCATTCACTTAATTGCGGTCATCATACCAATTCATTATGTTCATTAAATTTCTTTTTAAGAAAACACCACATAGATATCGATGATGACAATTTCTTTGAGGTTTCCTTTGACTAAATTGGTTTCTTTATAATAACAGAGATTGTTTGATCAGGTCATACTTGATGTTAAATTAAGCTGATGATAACCAGGTCATTATGGTTGCAAACAGTTGATGCTCAAAGGAAATTAAAGAAATTGAGAATGCAGAAAATCACCTTAGTGTACATTGACAGCCTGACATACATAAGGTGTATTAGTTTGCTTTCAAGGGACATAAAAATTTGATACTGGATTTTCCTGTTGTCATTGATGTTGGAAGTCACAATTTGCATCACAATGAACATTGCTTCACGCTCTGGTGTTGTGTTCTTGTCCTTCATATAACCTGAGCATTTCGATCGTGGAGATTAAGCAATCGGAACGATGGCCTTCCGGAGCAAACGAGCTAATTCAGCATGGAATGATTGGTTGTTATCCGTCTAATTGAGATGATGGTGCAGAGCAGTTGTAGTTCAGAACAGTGGCAATATGAGCTGGTACGCAGGTGTATCACAAGCCAATTTGTCATTTGCAATTCACATTCATATGCCACAGAGTGTCTCTTTATTCCCCTTAAAGTGTCCCCATGTGTTACACTTGTTGTGCTGCTGGTACAATTGCATTCCAATGATGCACGCTGCGATGTAGTGACCTCAAAATTCAGGCAATCCAATCAAGTCTGAACAATATCAGATGCAGCAGCTTTTTCCAGATTCCCTATTTTGCTAGTTTATATGCTTGTCACTCATCTGATGTTTCCCCAATGTCTGCCCAGGTTATGCCCCTTTGTAACTTAAAATGACTTTCTCTGCTCTGCACATAAATTTTATCACCCACACAAGTGCAGGCAAGAACATTACACATTGAGTTGGAGTCAGAGATATGGCTTCGACCAGTTCAGTGAAATACAAGATCACCCCAGGGGGACTATAAAATGAGTCCATTCGAACAAAATTAATATAACCAAAATGAAAATGAAAAACAAAGAGCCAGCCAATCAGAAAACATGTTACACAGATATTGTACTTAATGTCCATACTGTATCTACAATTGACTGATCTCAGAAACAGCCCCTCAAGCAAGCGTCTCCTTGATTGAGATGTTTGTGCCATTACGAGAGGAGATTCTGAGACAACAGAATCAGTGTAGCGTGTTCTGAATTCAGAAGATTCAAGAACACAAGTGGATACCTGAACCATGCACGTCTGCATCTCAAGTCTATCCGTACTGCTCAATGGACTATTTAAGAGGCAAGCTTATGGACAAAACAGGGAATCTGCCTGAGAATGCATCATTGAAAATAAAAAGAATGTGTTGAAGAGAGAGCAAATTGATTGCCAGGGTTCATTCCTTGTCAAAATGAAACAGAAAAAGCTCATTAGTTTGCTTTGTGAAACATTTGAGATAATGAGTTCATGCTCCTTTTTAGCTACTATAGACTATAGTCTATAGAAGCTATTGGGATGGGTATTTGTCCGGCGTCCGTCGTCAGTCTGTATGTATGTATGTATGTATGTATGTATGTATGTATGTATGTATGTATGTCCGTTTGTGAGGCGTCCGTCCACTCAAATATCTTGAGAACCGCAGTACTTACTGATTTGATATTTGTTGTGTAGATTAAAAATATGATTTTGAGAAACTAATTTTTTTAATTTTTTGATATTGTTGGAAATAGGCAAATTAATGCCAAAAAAAGGTGTTTTTGGTAAAAAATCTTCTTCTTCATAACTGCTGGTCAGAGAGCTTTGTTATTTGGTATACAGGTCCCTAGGGATAACCCAACTTAGATTTGTTCAAATTGTGATGAAATATGCAAACATGTATTTTTAAGGAATTGTTTTGTCATTTTTGGTCAAAGTTTGACTTACATTGTATGTTATTCTTGTACTGTATAAACCCTATCAATTCACCCAGAAAAAAATAATATGATTTTAAATAATTGAATTAATTAGGAAATCATCAAAGCCAAATAATGTTAGTGTGGAATTATCAGAAAGTTCAACTTTTTTTGACAGTTCATAGTGAATTGAGGATTAAAACATGTAAAGGCAACTTTCCTGAATCCCAACTTTGATATATTCTGAACCACCATTTATGTTATCTAAAAGAAATTGTTCATAATAGTTTGTCATGATAGGGTGGTCAAATAAATAGAGATAGAGAAAGTTCTAATTTCCGTTTATGGTTGACTTGGTAAGGATAAAATAAGATTACTTTTTGAGGAAAAAAATAGTGGTCAATTAAAAGAGTGGTCAAAGTGATAGGGTTTTCATGGTAAAGCTGGGCTGTAAGATTTCTCCTGTGCTATTTATAGCAATTATGCAATCTGTGTAAACAGCCCAATGAAAGTGTAACATGATTCCTTATAATGCTTTTGATGACCTTGAACTTCTTAAGTTTCAAACATTTGTCTCTTCAGTGTGCTTTCTCTGAGTAGGTACAGTCTCAACTTATTCAACAGAACGTACTTACAATGTTAATTTGAAAGTTAAAATGTGCTTGGTTAATAGGATGAAAATACTAATATTAAAAGATAACCAGCTCAAGATTCTTTATAACCTGACAGATATGCTGTTTTTTATGACGTAAATCTTGATTTAAGCAAGTCTTGTTTACTTTAATTAGAATGTAATTAACTCTCGTTTATTTGCTATTATACACTAATATAGTCTGATGAAATATGCAATATCTGTATTTTTACGGAATTTTTTTCCATTTTTGGTCAGGCAATCCTGAAATGAGCTATCAAAAATATCCACCTTCTTCATCAATACATGTGTCACAAAAGGTTATTCTCTACATAACACAGCAGAGCTCTGTCAACTGTTGAGTCGCTTGTTTTTTCAAAACCGCTGGTCAGACAGCTTTAATATTTGGTTTACATGTCCGTAGGATGACCTTAGTGAGATAATTTCATACAGTCATGAAATACTTAATTTTGTATCCATGTCTATAGCAGCTTCAGGGACTTTGGCCCTATGTTTAAAAGGTGTTGACAGGCTAGCTTTGAAGCGTCGTCAAGTTGAGTAACAATGAACTCAGAATTGAATTATTTTGGACTGAAAGTAAGTAACAATGTGTTTATCAGCAATTGTGATGTTTATTAGTTCCTTTCATGATTATCGTACAAACAAGAGAAAGATTTATGTACACTGTAGTGTATGTGAGCATGATATTGCACAACAACCAAAATTTTGAATTCTCAGTGGAAACGCCATGAATTACATGAAGAAGATACACAATTTGTGTATTTCTGTTGGGTGCACACGTGGCCAGTTGAGCGTACTGTACTCCTATCACTGAAAAGCAATTTGATGGGGCCTGCATATTGAGCATTGTACAAAATAATGATACCCATCAAGTAACCTCTCACATGTTAAAAAGTGAAAGAGAGACTGGAAATTGAAAGATCCTGCCCAGCTAATAGAGACATCCTGCCCGGATCCAGCATGGCAAATGAAGAGATCCTGCATGGATCCCTAGCATAGCAAATAGAGAAATCCTGCCCGGATCCAGCATGGCAAATGGAGAGATCCTGCCCGGATCCAGCATGGCAAATGGAGAGATCCTGCCCGGATCCAGCATGGCAAATGGAGAGATCCTGCCCGGATCCAGCATGGCAAATGGAGAGATCCTGCCCGGATCCAGCATGGCAAATGGAGAGATCCTGCCCAGGAAATTGAGAGACATTGGAGCAACTTATCTTGAAATCAAAATTACCGTTCATCTCAAGCAAGCTGTCCTGCTGTTATGCTTTTTTACCTCTATATAGCGACCCAGTTCTGAGCTGGTAGCTAACAGTTGCGCCATTCTTGGTTATGATAAACATTTCATTCAAGTTTGGAAAACATAGTTGGTTGAGTTAGAACTAGGGATGTGGTATTAAAATATTATGCTGCTACCTGTAAAGATTCCATCGAAATACCAAGTCCAACAGTGAATAATGTTTGAACTCAATCAGGATTTACTAGCTTACTACTTGCCTAAAGTTGTACAAAATCTGAGGATGGAAATTAATTCATATTTTTTTGTTATATTTACCATTCATTTTTTGTGTGACTTCTAAGGGCTTAGTATTGTTCCCAAGGTTACAGATATATGTATGTTTCATAATGTCATGTACTGTTGGCCAAGTCTAGCTATTATCAAGTATATAGATTATCATTTTGTACTTTATGGTTTCATTTGTACGCCAAAGTCAAGTTTTGCCACCTTTATAAAATATAACCCAGATAATTTTTTTCAAATTTTTCCTAAATTTTGACCAAAAATTCGAGCCAATGGAAAGTATTGTCCATTTGATCCAAAATTGTCAAAAAAAATTACAAAAAATTCATTGAAATTTTGCACAAAAATTTTGCTGAGAAAATTTACATCACTGAAAGGGTTAAAGTTTTTTATATGCTGTAAACTTGTCCGTGTTTATGAGAAAATGAAAGTGTCAGTTGAAAGTTTCTATCAAGTACAGTAGATGGATGCAAGTGTGGGCTGTAAGTTATACTTATCCACAATCATTTCAGGTAGAAAAGGTAGAACACGCCTCGGGGACAGAAATTCGGGCCTTCAAATTTTATCAATTTTCTTCTGACCTACCACTTATGGGGGTTCATTTTTAAGTTCTTGGCGAAAGAAAAGTTTTCACCATCTTAGTTTTTCGAAAATCGAAAACTTTATTTTTTCCCATAGAGTTCAACAGGGATGGCGGCCATTTTGAATTTCAGATATCGGGAAATCGCAAGTTATTTGTCTCTCTAGTACCAAAGTTTGTAAGGTGACCCCTGATTTTTATTCTTGCTTTGATAAGAGCATGGTTGAAAGTTTAACCGAGGAAATTTTGAGCAAACGTTCAAGTCTTTCACTTTCGAGGTGCATATTACGTTAAACAGCTGTCAGTGAATGATTGGTATGCTTTCACTAATTATACAGGAAGTCCTATCTACTCATATCAATCTCTCCTTACATGCTAGAATATACAGTGACAGAAAAATAAGATTATAAACATTGGGAAGTATGTGTGTTGAAATATTGCCAGATTACCATAAATCACCATGACAACTCTATCACAAAAAGTCCACAGAGTCTATTCCAAATTAAGTTTGTTACTTTATGAAATCTGGAAACATTGTAAGCAACAGACAATGTTTGTTTCCTCAAAGTTAATCAATCCAAAATGTTAGTTAACTTTTTTTGAAGATTGTACATCACTTTCATTCTCTCAGCACAATTGATGTCTTCTATGGACTCATTAATTTATACATTGCACAAAGTACCATGATTTCAAAAAATCTTCAGTGTTGTACAAATGACTCTATCCATTCTGCAGAGGTTCTTCTCATCATGTTGAACTTAAAACAGAAATGTTACTATGTATATATATATGTTGGAGTTTAAATCAGTGACAACAATCTAAGATGGTGAAATTTGTGCCTTCCAAAATGTTGACATCAAATTCACAGGGGGAACCAGATTGCAGAAACTTAACATTCATCTGATCAAAATGTCAGTGATTTTATCAATGATTCCTTAGGCCTTCCAATGACTGCCTTCCAAATAATACCAATTTCAGTTTGATTATCAGAATGTTGATATAACTGAAAAATATACAAATCAAAAGCTACAAATAAAGTTTTTGAATAATTCTTTGAAATGCCGGTATATTTACTGTTACAAGATCATTAAAGGATTTATTGTTGAGTGTTCTCAAGAAAGGATGTGTCAAAGTATTCTAAATAGATATAGGTATAGTCTGGATAAATTATGCATATAATGTATTTAGAGAATTTCTAATACTCTACTTGCATCATCAACATGAAATGCTTTATTGATGATGTTAATTGTTGTGAATTTCTCAAGGTCCACTACATTGTTGCTCTTAAGCTTATACAATTTTCTCCAACTTTTTGGAAAAAAATTATTATTTTGCCGCGTGAAAGGTTAAAAATTTGATCACATTAATGTGTGATAGCAACAGGCTTTCCACACCATGAAATGTTGTCTTTGCCTTAGGGCTTTATGTGTTTTCAAAGCAAACAATATGCCTAATAGTTAAAGTATATTTACAATAGATCACAACTTTGAAACACATCCATCTTCACTTTGCTTTCACAACATAATCAGTCAGAAAAATTTACAGCTTGTTCTGAACAAATCGATCACATAAGCCCCCTGCTCTTGAAATTAAATTGGAATTTCAATCAATTGCTGTCTTAGATTCAAGGGCTTTGTCAACAGGTTATGCCTTTACAGTCAATTATATTCATTTTGCGTCAAAATTTTCACTTGATAAGCACTGCCCTTTAGATTACTTCTTGGAGTTATCTTTCAATGATTTCTCACAGCAGAAAGGGCGACCGACACTTCCTCATTAGAATTCATTGACGTTGTTTCTGTGCTGTGTTAGATCTCATTTCAGTTTTCAGCTATGCTTTCAGCTGAAACATTATCTCTTCCTTCATGCTGTTCGCCATTATGAAGTCGCCCGTGAAGTCTTGTTTTCACTTCTTTTTTCATTAGCCTCTTCATTTTTTTCACATAAAGCAAAAGCAATAACACTTCCCCCTTCACGATTGGAGGCGGAATGGAGCTTGCCAGTTTGCAATGCTTTATGTGCTATTCGAAGCTATATCAGTATTTCATGGCAATTGATGCTCCCAGATATAACTCATTTCTCCTCTAGAAAATCTAGTTTTCAAATTGAATCCCCAGACAATTCTATCTAAGTGAGTAGATTTTGAAGTGGGATTTACCATCCCTGCTGCTGACAGGGTGCCCCGTCAAGTCCCAAAATGTGGCTATCATTGAGGACTAAAAGCAAGACCTAGGTGATATACTGGCTGATATATCACCATGGAAACAAGCTTGCTAAGGTATGCAGTTGCATGCTTGATAAATGCTCACTTCAAATCAGGCATAAACCTGTTCTGAGTCGGAAACAAGTACTGACTTTTATTGAGTAGAACATTGTGATCAGGACAATCATATGATGGCATTTACTGACAGGATCAAAAGCTGAGTGAGTTTCATACTCCGCCATCTTTTCACACATCCAAACAAACATTCATCGGTATTCATCGTTGATTTTTTCTCTCTCTGTAAAAGCAATATCTTGGGATGAGGTTTCATTTTCATTTGGATACCACATTTAAAGCAATCCAAGTCATGTGTGGTTACATCATTTGACTTATCACGTACTGCTGCCTATTTCAGTGGAATCTGCAATTCTTGAATTGAGTTTTCCATTATTCATTGATTTGATCAAATATTTCCCCACAATGTCATTGTGAATATCGGCAATTTCATATCCTTATGGGACTGAAACATTTTGTGACGTGTTTTTGCAGAGTTTGAAGTTTAGCTTTCCTTTTCCATTGTATGAGTGCTCTGCAAGGTTATCACATTTCCGTACATTGATTTACAATTTTTTTTGCAAATGTTTCATAGAAATGGCAGACTTTTGGCCAAGTAATAAAGATTATCAGATGAATTTATGAATTTCATTTGGTTTGGCCAAGCAAGGCACTTTTCAAATTGTGAAAAGATTTTCTTTGTACTGTCTGCTTCTGTTTCACAGGTTGTGAAAATATGGTGAAAAAATTTTCTTCTTTGAAGACCTAATCCTTCTGTAATATTATTAGAATTGTAGACTTTACATCATTGAATTACAGAAACATAGCATCGGTGATGTGATGTGACATGATGTAACATGGCATGACGTGGCGTGACGTGACGTGACGTGTACTTGTGGTTTATCAGACATAGCCACATCATACACAAAGAATGGCAGTAACAGAAATCATGTTTATCTTTCCGATGTATGAGCATTCTTACTCCTACATTTTCTATAATTTTGTAATTGTTTCTAACATTACAAATATGGTAGAGTTTTTTCACAGAGCTGCATAAATTATTTCTGTCCATTCTTAGTGGTTTATTGATTATTTAGTTGTAGTGTTCCACAGAGCTGTACATTGAGAAAACATAAAAAATGTTCATTCATGGAGTTAAGCAGATGGGATTTGTAGTTTATGTTGTCCAAGTTATTTGAAACAAGGGTGGAAGAAGTAAAAGATGAACTAAGAGACATGTAAAGAAAGCTACTGCACTCTGATTCATGTCACAAAATGAAGCATTATCATCCAAAACGATGCATTGCCTAGCCTAGCGATCATTTGTACATAGAAATATCCAGCGTCTACTGACAGAATCTCCAAGACCACTTTTGTGTAAAAAATGTTTACATTCATCATCAACTTCAAAGATCACCAAATTGCTAATATTGATTGACATATCAAATCTTCTTTGATGATAGAATGCGACAAAAATACTTCCGTGTATTTTCATTGTTCAATGAAGACTAAACAGTGGTGAAGTTGTGAAGGCATCTGTCACCATGGTGACCCTGCAGTACCCTCAGAAAAGTTCACCAGTGAGCGTGCCCACTCACAGCGACTGGTTGCCCCTGGCAACTACAGTGCTTTCCCCGAACATAGCCTCACAGCTGAGCTTTCATTTGCACTAACCTCGCAACTGCATCTGGTGAACAAAGATTTTTCACTCCCCTGGAAATCACGTTTTTTGAAGGAGATTAACTGCATTTACTATTCAAATCCAAAGAAAAGCTACTGTTGTCAGGGACAGACCAACCATTCAACAGACAGGTCTCAAAGTCTGGAACAGATGTCAGTGAAATCCTCATCACCGACTCGCTTTTACTTCTGAAACCATAGTTACTGGACTTGTATTTTGAAAAGATACAACAAACCAATTTCTAAAAGAGAAAGTTGGCATTTCGACCAGTTCAAGTTAATTTGTTCTTCTTGACAAGAAAGTTAATTTGAAAGTAAATTCAAACACTTTTTAATGAGCTGATTAGTCACGGCTGTTAGATGAATGAAATTCTGTACTTTTTAATTAGTATTGTGAGGAGGATGGTAGTGATAATGAGGATAAGGATGATGATGATAATGAAGATGGATGATGATGGTGATGAATAGGAGTATCACAATTAAATACAATTGTGGTTGTTTTAATAAATTTGCACATTTGTTCCGCTTTCCCTGCAGTCAGAGATGCCAGGAATTTAATTCCTATGGATCCCAACGGTCTGTCGGATCCCTACGTGAAGATCAAACTAACTCCTGATCCAGACAGCAAAACCAAAAAGAAGACAAAGACAATCAAGGCAACCTTAAATCCTACTTGGAACGAATCTTTTACCTTGTAAGTTTTCCACATAATAGTAATTCAATTCTTTAGTGATCTTGTAACATTCAAAGTGTTTACGCAATAGATGTAATCCCACTATTACTCTTGATGATCGGTCTTAAAGCTTTACGAAGAGAGTCTCTCTGCAGGGTTTAACTGCCCTCCTGGCCTTGGTGAATTTTGTTGAATAATGTACTTTCTGTCCATGTCATCTCCAAAACCATCACAATATCAAGTTTATAATACATGTAACTAACAACAGAAAGTGCACTTTTTCATATTTCAAAGAGGAACATTCATTCTCAGACTGTGTATTTTCACCATTGATGAATTTAACCATTTCAAATTTTTCAGAATGGGTCATTACCCTTTCTCCACCAAATGTTGGTTTAAGTTTTTTGTCCTCTACAGCAAATATGGACCCCTCCACTTCATAGTGGGGGTGGATGGGTAGATTTACCCTCCAGTGTGTCCTAACAATACAGCTCTCTTTTTGAAAATATCTACATTTAACTTTGCAAACTTAACAAAATATAAAGAATGAACTTTTCCAGCGGTAACTTTAACTACATTAAAAATTGTTGAATACTTTCAAAATGAGCACACTACCATAATTACCATGCTATATTTTGTGGGGTAACAATATTTCTTTAATTTACATGCAGTCAAGTTAGTCCAATTTTAGAGTTCATTGAACGCTAAGTTTGATGTTTTCACGTTGTAAAATACAAGTAGCTTAGAAATTTTAGCTCAGAAAATTGAGAAGGCTGAACTTATCAACAATTGGTTTCTATTTTGCTCGGCACGATATCTCCTAAACTGGAACCATCATTTATCTAGAATAATCTTTGATATTATCTAATGGAATTTCAAACAATTCTTCTAAGTTTTGAGTACATAATGATTTGCAATGACTCTTGGCTCGGCTTCCATGTCATCCATCAAATTTCTCAATGACAATTTATCAATTTGGATGTTTGTCTTGTAATTATATTTAATGGTGGCATTTCAGGAGTATACTTTTCATGAAATCTGCAAACACTGTAATGGCTCTCTACTGTCACATGTAATTAATCTTCAGAGCTTTTGGAAGCCGATTGTGAGATTTATGGAAATTCAAATTTGCAGTAATAGCAAACAGCATAATGAAATATTTATCTGGTGCTCAGATTTTGAACTTTTTATTGTTTACTTATTCTTTATAGTATAATAGATGAAGAAGACAAGAACAGACGTTTGTCTCTGGAAGTGTGGGATTGGGACCGAACATCCCGGAATGATTTCATGGGTGCTTTGTCATTTGGTGTATCTGAATTGATCAAAACTCCCGTCGATGGCTGGTTTAAATTACTGACACAAGATGAGGGGGAATTTTACAATGTTCCAATCACAGAAGAAGGAGAAGAAGGCAAAGTTAATGTCACTGAACTCAGAAATAAATTTGAGGTAAGCCTCCTCCCCTTTTATTTTCCCTCTTTCAGGTCTATTTCTAACATGATCTTCTTTAAGTCACCGTAGCAAAAGTTTGGACTGTAATAAATCCCTTCATTTCTTCAAGTTTTGCCTTTATATATATAACTCCCCTGAACAATCTAAAATTTTATTTTGATCATGATTTTATTCACAATTATTTTGAAAGCAAATTATTTTATTAGACATGCATTGTCAGTTGGATTAACATTGACTCTTCCCCAAAGTCAGATTATTTGATTTTTAACCCAATATCAAGAAGAGGTCCATGAAACTCTTCGTTTAATGATTCTGTAACTCAGTCTGACAATGGACATAAATTATTGCTTCAAATCTTTAAGGAAACAACCACAACCACAATTTAAAACACAAAGGTTGAGTTGTTAATGAATGGAATGAATATGCAGTGAGTTATTTTCTGTGAAGATTTGAGTTTCGTTTAAGTTTTCATTTATTATTTCAAGGACAAGGATTTCAAGGTCAATTACAAATAAATTCACCAGCCATAACAGAATGTGTAATTTCTTCCAAGTTTTGCTTCAATTGGTTGACATCATTAACCCTTTCAGGCCTAAACCCCTATGTATAGGGGTAGTTCTGGTAAGTTACCAGAAAGTCAGGCCTGAAATATCACCATGATATTTTTTTTGTTTGAAAGTTGTCATGAGCCAAGGCACTTTACATGCTCATATGTGAGTGATGTAAAATTTCATTTGTTTGATGATGTTGCCACATCTTGTTGTTAGCTTTATTATCGCATGGTTACATGTATGTACAGTACAGTGCACATGGATAAAACTACATATCTGTGTATCAACTGTTCACTTGAAATGTATGAATTCTTCAAACTGCCAATGTGCCATTGAAGATGTAGATTCCATATTGCATTGTATATTTCAGTATCTTGTAAATTGTTTCTACCTATATTGCACGTATAAGTGTATCCTGCAAATTTTACCGGACAGAGGGACACACAGAATCTCCTCAGGTGATCAGGGGTAAAGATCCATGTTCACAAGAAGCCTACATTGCTGGTATCAATGTTTTACAGAGATCATTGAATTGCCTGTGTCAATGATCCATACAGTGTAGTGTCACTCAGCTGTGAAATGAAAGGTTCACTTGCACTCTGATAGCAACTCTACTGAAATTCAAAAACCTGTCTAGACGATGATCTCCAGGCATTCTGCATCAGAATCAGAATCAGATACTTGTTTTACAGTATGAAGGCATATATAATACATTGCAGTGTGTCTTTCATAAAACCATCCACTTTGAATATATGCATCATCCATGTCAGATACAATAAAAATTCAAATGAATATGAGTGCTAAAAAATGGAAAACTAATTATTGTTTCTCATCCTTGCACAAGATAAATCTGGATAAGCCCTGTCATTCTTTATTCTTACATTTGCCAGGAAAAAATGAAATACAAAAACAGATAATACAGTACTATCCAAGACAGAAAACATTGATATCTGAAGGATCACGTGTTTACACTTTACAGTTCTGAACAGTGAAATTATTGTGATCACCTTATTGCTTGTCAGAATTACCACTGCACATGAACATTTATGATGTGTTTATTTTCATGCAGGTATGATTTATTTGAGCTCAAAAAATTAAAAAAGTGATCACTGCATCATTTTTATGAGACACTTAGATGAACAAACATATTTTTTGGCCCGTTGGATTATACAGTTTTTGGTCTTAAATTTTTATAGTGAAGACTTAATTTTAGTTTGCCTTCTTTCATCTTTACAGAACCAGGCCAACGTTAGTGCAAAAGCTTTTGAAAACAGGCAGGCGCAGAGAACAACTCTGAGTAAGACAGACATCATGAGGGCCAGTGATTTCAATTTCCTCATGGTCCTAGGGAAAGGCAGCTTTGGCAAGGTAATTGTATTCCTCTACAGCTTCCTACGATTGATCCAATGCCCTGAGGCATTTCAAAACATTAATCTTGAGTGTTTGGAAATAAAAAAAAGCTGTGCCACGACATCATTTCAACAAACCATCATGACATTTAGTCTGCCAGGAAAAAACACCAGGGGTTTGAAATGTAGTCAGTAGCTTATCCAGTCATGAAGTGAAGCTGATTTTGCACTTTCAGTGTCAAAGGTTATCATAGGTCACATATGAAGCCAATTTTCATGTCACTGCACTTTTCCTGTCAGAAGGCCAACTATTTTACATGTACGCCAGCTTATGCCATTACCTGCACACAGTAGCGTACAAGCTCCCAGATGTTATCATGCATTCAGTTTGACCCCTGCAGTTATCAAATGCCATATTTGGTTTCATGCAAGACTGCTGTGATTCCAGTGATATCAAATGAATGAAGAGTTATACATGGCAGCATCTGTTTCCTCATACATTGTCTATGTTCTAGATTTACTGCTGATTTTGAACTCAATGGTTCAATGTTTTGCTAGTATCCTTGCATTTCTAACAAACACTCTGTACAGCAGAAATTTTTATGCCCTCGGGTCTGATACCATTGTAACACTTGCTGGCCAGGAACTGAAACTTATGATGTTTTCTTGCAACATTTTGTTCCGTTTATCAACAAAACTTTTTTAATAAGTCTTTCTTATCAATATCAGCCAGCCACCAGAGCTACAATACTTGTATTTGTGCAAATTTTCATTATTGGCAGTGAATTAAAGTCTAAACACAAGTTTGGATTCAGTTTCATTCTCATGATAGGTATCAGTAAGTGCACATTGTTTTGAGTCAAATGTCTTCTTCAAACATCTTCTTGACAATATCGAAAGAGCATTTTTGTCAAAATTAAAACCATAGTATCAATTTTACAAAAAATATCAAAATGTATACATAGAAAAGTAAAATTTGTACATATTCTAACTGTGTAACAATGCTATTATCATCAGGTCATATTTTATTAGCTCCGCTGTCAGCGACGCGGAGCTTATCAAATAGGTTGATTTTCCGTCGTCGTCCGTCGTCGTCCGTCGTCCGTCGTCCGTCGTCCGTCGTCGTCGTCGTCGTCGTCGTCCGTCAACAATTGCCTTCTCCTCTGAAACCGCAAGTCCAATTGCTTTGAAATTTTATATGCGGTTCACTTGGGGTGACCTCACTTAAGTTTGTTCAAATCGTGGTGAAATTTGCATATTTGTATTTTTGGGGCATTTTTTGGTGTTTTTGGTAAAAAATCTTCTTTTCTCAAACCGCTTGTCCGATTGCTTTGAAATTTAATATGCAGTTTACTTATGGTGACTTCAGTCAGATTTCTTCAAATCGTGGTGAAATTTGCATATTTGTATTTTTAAGGCAATTTTTTGTCATTTTTGGTAAAAAAATCTTTAAAAATCTTCTTCTTCAAAACTACCGGTCAGATAGCTTTGAAATTTGGTACATATGTCCCTAGGGATGATCTATTTAAGATTTGTTCAAATTGTGAAGAAATATGCAAATTTGCATTTTTAAGGCAATTTTTGCCATTTTTGGTCAAAAAATGTATTTCTCAAAAAGTACTGGTCTGATAGTTTTGAAATTTGGTATACAGGTTTCTATAGATGCACTTAGTAATATATATTGAATTTCTGATGAAATCTGTAATTTTGTATTTTTGGGCAATTTTTGCCGTTTTTGGTCAAAAAATGTGTATTGCCAAAACTACTCATCTGATAGCTTTGAAATTTGGTATAGAGGTTCCTACACATGAACTAAATGATATGTATTGAAATTATGATGAAATCTGCAATTTTGTATTTTTGGGGCAATTTTTGCCAATTTTGGTCAAAAAATGTGTATTTCCAAAAGTACTCATCTGATAGCTTTGCAATTTAGTATACAGGTTCCTACAGATCACCTTAATGATATTTGTAGAAATTATGATGAAATCTGCGATTTTGTAATTTTGGGGCAATTTTTGCTATTTTTGGTCAAAAAACGTGTTTCTCAAAAGTACTGGTCTGATAGCTTTGAAATTTGGTATACAGGTTCCTACAGATGAGCTAAGTAATATATATTTAATTTCTCCTGAAATCTGTAATTTTGTATTTTTGGGGCAATTTTTGCAATTTTAGGTCAAAAAATGTGTATTTCAACAACTGCTCATCTGATAGCTTTGAAATTTGGTATACAGGTTTCCATAGATGAACTACATGATATTTATTGAAATAATGATGAAATCTGCAATTTTGAATTTTGTGGCAATTTTTCCCATTTTTGGTCAAAATATGTGTTTCTCAAAAAGTACTGGTCTAACAGCTTTGAAATTTGGTATACAGGTTTCTATAGATGAACTCAATTTGATCTTTTGAAATTATGATGAAATCTGCAATTTTTATTTTGGGGGGGCAATTGTTGCCATTTTTGGTCAGAAAATTTTATTCTCAAAACACTACTCATCAGATAGCTTTGGTTGACATGTTCCTAGGGATGATCCGATGTGATATATTCAAAGTATGATGAAATCTTCAATTGTGTATTTTTGCAGCTTATTTTAGCCACTTTTTTCTGGCCACTGCATTGAGCTATCAAAGATTTCCTCCTTCTTCATCAACATGTGTCAAAAATAGTTATTCTCTACATAAACACAGCGGAGCTATATCGGCCGCTAGGTCGCTTGTTTATTTATTTATTTATTTATTTATTTATTTATTTATTTATTTATTTATTTCAGGTTATGTTGGCAGAACGCAAGGGTACGGATGAACTATATGCCATCAAAGTCCTAAAGAAAGATGTGATAATTCAAGATGATGATGTTGAGTGTACCATGGTAGAGAAACGTGTGCTGGCCTTGTCTTCAAAACCACCATTCCTAGTTCAGCTGCATTCATGTTTCCAGACTATGGTGAGTACTGCCACCTCAGCTTTGGCATCCAAGTTCATATTGATTGTTCTATCAGTTCAATACTATGTACTGAGTGTTTCAACAACAGCAGACAGGCCTTGAAATAATTTGTCTGCATGTCTGAACAGAGGCACTTCCATATGGGGAGCATATAGGCTAGCTACCAAGGGGTATGGAACGCCGTAGCTGTCATAAATGCATTTTAAGCACATTATATTTTCCAATTTCAGAACATGATTCGCATTTTCATAATATGCTAAGCATTACTCCCACGTCACTACGCTTTGAGATGAACATTTTGACATTTACAATAACGTTATTGGCATTCAATAAATCATGTTAGGCATTTGCAATACGTTTGTACGCATCCAGTTAATCATGCTAGGCATTACTCTTACGGTATTAAGCATTGAGATGGTCATGTAAGGCATTTGCAATGACATTATTCGCATTCAGTTAATCATGTTAAGCATTTGCAAAAACATCATTCGCATTTAGTTGATTATGTTTGGCATTTTAAGCAACATCATTTGCATTTAGTTAATCATGATAGGCATTCACAATAGCTTTGTAGGCATTCAGTTATTTATATTGGCATTTTCATAAATGTTACAGAAAATTTAGTTGACTGTTAAATGCATTCAGTTTGTTATTTTAGGCATTTCAAACACTGATATGACCATTTTTAAAAATATGACCATTTTTTAAAAATTGTAAGCATTTTTATTACTGTTATATCCTTGTGACTGATTTTTTGAGGCATTTATTTGGTCATTTTACGAACATTTAACAATTTGATAGGCTTTTAATTAATTATTTTACCACTTTACAAACGTTGGAGTCATGTAAGTAATGATTTTTAGAATCAGCGAGATTTTTAAGGCGTTTCATCTATTATGACAGGTATTTGTAATAATGTAAAAAGTTACCATAGACACTTCGCCATTTATCTTAGGCATTAGCAATACAGGCCTTGGCAATAGCTTTGCATACAAGTATGACATCATGGTTGGTATTTTTAACATTCCGTTGAAGTATCTTTTTTCAAGGAGGGATGACCTCTAACCTCAAATGATTCTATTTTCCGAGTGACCTCTGAACCCAAATGAGTCATTCGCGAAAAATGATCAGATCAACTAACAAAAACGTATGAAATATCTTCTTTTAGGCTTTCACATGGTTGACACTTTATTTTGTGACAGGAATCACCACATGTAAGTCACATGAAAAGAATATAAATGATTTTCCAACAATGCATTGCTTTCACAGCAAGTGTAAGCTCACTGTACTGACCTAGAACTGAACTGATACTAATATCTATTCAAAATGAAGACGATGGCGGAGATTCTTGCCTCTCATAACCTTGGGGACGTAATTGATACTTTTGAGGGACATCTTGTGGTATCTCGATCTCGATCTTGTGGTATACAAAGGTCAACGACATAACAGTGAGAAAATACTGGACATAAGAACACACACGAAAACCACAGATACGTTTCAATTCCTACATAGAACATCATGCCATCCAAAATCTACCTTTAAAGGCCTGATCAAAGGCGAAACACTAAGGTACATCAGAACGTGCAACAATGAGAATGACTTTAGTGCTAAAGTCAATTCATTCAATGCAAGATTAGTTGAACGTGGCAACAAACAGGATGAAATCTCTAGAATTTACATCACAAACAAAGTTCGCCACCAGAATTACGAAATTACAACACCAGCGAACAAAAACAGAACGAAAACACTTGTGTTCACAACAAGACATAGCCCATACATAAAGACACAAGCTATCAAACTAGCTCTGTGTGAAAACTGGGATCACATAGAAAAGGACGAAACATTAAGGAATTTATTTCCTAAACAACCGATCATCGCTTACAAAGAAATACGAACATGAGCGACACACTGATTAAGGCTAAAAACCATTGCATTAGAAACAAGTCAATGAACGAACGAACACATTACGATCCAAACATATTAAAGCATTCTGGCTTCACTGCTAGAAGCACAGGAGATCAACGATATCGACATGACATAAAACAAAAAAGATATGCACATATCTCAGGCGACTGAGGGAGAGACCGCTCTGGTTTCGAAACGTGGGGATAAAAAAAGAGTCACCGCTGTCAAGGACACATCTGACTGCGCCCACGTCTCGCCATGGCTTATTTTTAAATTAACGACTCGTTTGTTAATTTCCACACTAACAGCCAAAACACAACTCAGACACTAAACACACCAAAGCACATACAAGACGAGATGGCTGATGTGTGAAGCCACTTTCCCTTTATTACACGGCGGCGTCACCTTCACTTTCCCTGTGTTTCTGCTTGAATATACGCCTGGCATAACTGTTTAAGACGTAGCTCGAGACCCATTGTGCCGACTCCCAGTCGCATGAGTTGGCCCTCTCTCATAGATAGAACAAGCGTTGGATCGATTCGCTCAGCTTCAAAATTCGAAGCCAAAGTACTGAGAGACATTTGTTCGAGGATTCGTTTCATGGCCATGGCGAAAGGTTCGAGCTCAATGCGTACAATATCATGCGAATGCCCGTTGGAGACGATAGCAGTAAAAGTGGGTTAAAAGTGCGCGGAATTCGCGGGAGCGCTCTGTTGATTCGGACCTATTGCGCAGACTCGGAGTTGAGAACAGCGCCCTCACAAATGGGCTCTACAATGATGAAAATGCCTAAGACGATGAGCTGAATGACTTTGACTGTATTGTGCAAGCCTACTATTGACATGGTAATGAGTTGATCAATCTAACATAACAGAACAGCGCCCGCACAGTACTATAACAGTATTGCAAATGCCGAAAGTGAACAATCGAGTGCCTTCAACAATCACCTTAATTGTCTATAACATTGTTTGAAATGCCTAACACGATCATTTAAATGTCAGTAATGTTATTGCGAATGCCTAAAATGATAATTTCAATGCCTATAACATTGTTTGAAATGCCTTACTCGATCAGTTGAATGTCAGTAATGTTATTGCAAATGCCTAAAATGATAATCTCAATGCCTATAACATTGTTTGAAATGCCTTACACGATCAGTTGAATGTCAGTAATGTTATTGCAAATGCCTAAAATGATTATTTCAATACCTATAACATTGTTTGAAATGCCTTACACGATCAGTTGAATGTCAGTAATGTTATTGCAAATGCCTAAAATGATAATCTCAATGCCTATAACATTGTTTGAAATGCCTTACACGATCAGTTGAATGTCAGTAATGTTATTGCAAATGCCTAAAATGATAATTTCAATACCGATAACATTGTTTGAAATGCCTTACACGATCAGTTGAATGTCAGTAATGTTATTGCAAATGCCTAAAATGATAATCTCAATGCAGAGTGACGTGAGAGTAATGCCTAACATGTTCTAAAAATGCGAAACAAGTTCTGAAAATGGGAAAGAGAATATGTTTAAAATGCATTTATGATAGCTACGGCGTTCCATATAGGCTAGCTACCAAGGGGCTTCCATATTGGGAGTATAATTATAAAGGCTAGCTACCTAAGGGGCTTCCATATGGGGAGTATATAGGCTAGCTACCTAAGGGGCTTCCATATGGGAAGTATATTGGCTATAGCTACCTAAGGGGCTTCCATATATGGAGTATATAGGCTAGCCACAGGGGCTTCCATATGGGGAGTATATTGGCTAGCTACCTAAGGGGCTTCCATATGGGGAGTATATAGGCTAGCTACCTAAGGGGCTTCCATATGGGAAGTATATTGGCTATAGCTACCTAAGGGGCTTCCATATATGGAGTATATAGCCTAAGCCACCTAAGTGGCTGATGTATTTCAATGCAAGATCACATTGTAGGACAAGTATTTTTCTGATCTGGACAGGTGAATTTTATTTTGGCCTGTCTAATGTCCAGACAAAGGATAAAAACAATCCTTTCAGACCGTGGCAGTGTGTTGAATTGCGACACGTTAGGCTGTTACAGTGTTGGTTAGAAGTATTGTTGGGGATATTTTGATTAATGAATCAATGGTAATTATGTACTGCTACTTGAAGTTACTGGTAACCAAAGTTTATCCCGTAGAGAGAACTAATTGTTCCTTCTTGTGATGTACAACATGCCTTGTATTACAATATATCGGCTACTCATCATCATCTGTCAAACACTGATTTAAATTCCAATAAATACCCTTAGGCACATCACTGATTTAGAATCCAGTAAATACCCTCGGGCTCCTAGACATCATCCCTGCACAAATATTTTATATCTATTTTATGTTTTTCTCCAGTTTGACAATATCATAAAAATCAAACCGTACCACTCATTGTGAGTGTCCTCAGTGCAGTGTAGAACGCATCCAGGTGAATTTTATTCATTTTGAAATATTCCTTCTCATCCTCCTAGCAGCTTATTATTCTTCTAACGTCATAACATCACAAGCCAGTGACAATCAAGAATAGAGGCCACGGCAATTTCAAAATTCCTGTAAAATACGTAAACAGAAGAATTGTAATGTATTGCTATAGCCTGAGGTGATATTTAAAATACAGGAAAACATTTGAGATGGAGACAGAGAGAGATGCTCCCAGTAATAACCTTGGAGATAGTGTCCATATATAGTCTAGAGTTTCTGGGTTAATAGACAACGTGTGCTTATGATGAGCCAGTGTGATGAAACACAGTGCACTAGTCATTCAAATGATAGACAAGCAAATTGCATCACCTAATGTTGCTGATACACCTGATGAAAGAGCCTAGCAGAGCCAGACAATAGCTTCATCAACAGTCTTCACATAGGCTGTTCACATTCATACCTCATATGCAGCGGGGACTTTTGAGAATTGCTAAGAGCACTCATCAGATGGCGTCTCAGCGATGAGTTTAACCTGTACTGAATGCTGCTCATCTGATCATGCTGGGCATAGCAATCACTTACCCCACCCACCAACACACACACACACACACACACACACATTTATCTCATTAAAATATTCCTACAGATAACCCAATTACCGTGGGTTTGCAATGTCAAATTTTCAACCTCAGTTTTTTTCCTGTCAATTTAATTGAGGTAATAGACATAG
This sequence comes from Ptychodera flava, assembly GCF_041260155.1. Taxonomy (NCBI): domain Eukaryota; kingdom Metazoa; phylum Hemichordata; class Enteropneusta; family Ptychoderidae; genus Ptychodera; species Ptychodera flava. Next base: position 3,189,253 of record NC_091942.1, on the reverse strand, counting down.
GCAAATCCTATTTTGCTAAAATGCATTCAAAGAAAACTTTCCAGCAGAGAGCCTTTCAAAAACATTAGTGTTGTTTTGGCAGATAGATACATGTATCAGTATTTCTTTCCCTGAAATCACCTACTGTGACACTCATAAACCTGTAAAATATTGTTTCACCGGAGGTGATCGATAAAAAGAACACAGCAAATTTACAAAATTGAAACTTTCACGAGAGGTGAGCAACCCTTCTTAGGTTGGTGAAGTTGTTTCTGTGATGCTGCTTTGTTTTGTTTTTTTAGCATTAATATCTGATCATACTGGTCGCTGATCAAAGCAGAATCAGTTACACATTAAGGTACTTTCTGTTTCAATGATAATACATGCATGTTAGATCGTGACATTTCCATGGCATTACCTTCATCCAAGTCTTTTCTCACATCTTTGCTACTTTTATATGGTGTATAGTACTTCGATAGGATAAGATTCCAAAAGTTTGACCAACATTCAAAGCAGTCCCCCTGTATGTTTGCCATCGTTACTCTCTTGGAACATCTTTCAGAACTATTAGGAACCATGGCAACTAAGACAGTTAATCTGTTTGAAATACCAGCGTATAACGGTGCATCATCCCTAATGGTGTATTTCTAAATTTGCTTACCTAGCAACAGTTCAGAGTATTAGACTATTGAATTTTGTTAAATGAATTTATTTTCAAATTTGGAAAATTTCAATCTGATCTCAATGTTACATCTTTTTTTTAATGTGCCAGCCAATGAAAAGATATGTGTAGCTTATTTTCAAATTTTTGTAATCTCAATTAAATGTTGAATCTGAAGTTTCAAAATATCAATATTACCTAGAATAGTCTTTATTATATGTAATGACATTTTGACACCAGTGTGTCATAGCTATTAGCCAATCCATGCATGTATCCAGCTGATGTACCGTAGATTAACTTTTATGATTTCCGGAACAATTATTGGATGGGGCAACTGTGGAAGTCTTAAAGTATTCAGCACTTATTATTCCATTTCGTTGTAGTTTTAAAAGCTTGTCAACTTTTATCCTTTGATCAAATTGAGAGAGAAAAAAATTGAGGATTTTTGACCATTTCCCTTCCTGGTAATAAAAGAATATGTCATCAACATCTGGTATAGTTTGAACAACAGTACGGTAATTGCTGCACCGTACATTCAATCCCGTCTAACTTTACTTTCCTTGACGACTCTTAGCTTTTTGTGTGATAAAAGACAATAATGTAACAAGTTTGAAAGTATCGTGACAGAATCATTGACTTGACAAAATAGTTTGACAATGGATGTTACCATAAAATTCCTAATTTAACATTGCAGCTTCTATTAGGAAATCTTTTTACAATGCCTTGGGGATCATTAAGTCAGAAAAACTACATCTGTCTTCTATTAGGCAAAAAAAAGAATTAATTGTGCTGTTCTGATAACATGGTTTTCAAAAGCAGGGTAGGTAGGTTGGCAGGAATTTTTTTATTTTGCAAAATTTTTTTAATTTTAAATGTGCATTTTCAGGGGGTTCAGGGCGGTCAAACGCTGGCCACAACATTTCCAGAAAAATGTATCATACATATAAAAAGAATAAAAACATAGAAGACTCTGACATCCTCGTTCAAGCAAAAATCAAATGCCAAGTAACAAATGTGGGAGTTTACAGGCTTTTCTTTCTTTTTTGCACTTCTGTGTTTACGTAGCTCTAACAAGTTTAGGGTCAGTAGGTAAAAAATAGGATAGGTCGGGTTATCGGAACAGCACAATTTTTTTGTTCAGCCATATGTAAATTTTTTTGTTGATATTTGCTCTCCACTCTGAAAAGAAGATAGAAAGAAGTGTTTTTTATCTGAAGTGTGAGCCAAACTTTCAGCTTTGCTTTGCTGAGATGCACTGAACACATGTCGTGGGTTTGCATTCACAAAATCAGCAGGCAATGCTTTGCCTAGCTTTGCTGAGATGCACTGAACACATGTCGTGGGTTAGGATTCACAAAATCAGCAGGCGATGCTGATTGATGTGTTTATACTGAAGTAAAGTGGAAAGGCAAAGAGAAGGAGTGGGAGGACCAAACCAGCATACAACGTGTTAATCCATCTTAATCTTACAAAGAGATAACCAGGGCAGCCTAGTGCGTCATGTGCATGTATTTTAATCCTGAGTAGACCTACGGTTGGGTTTTTTCCCTTTTTTTGAGGCAGTGGGTTGTTGTATGACGTGAAGAATTAGTTTATGCTGTCAGAAATAGAATGTCAGAGTTGATAGGATGATATTGATATTGTTATGTAGAGAATAATCAGATCCATCTTGTCTCAATTTAGTCTCTGTCTGTGTCTTCATCATTTCAGGATCGTTTGTATTTCGTCATGGAGTTTGTTAATGGAGGGGATCTAATGTACCAAATACAGCAAGTTGGAAAATTCAAGGAGCCACATGCTGTGTAAGTTGTTTCTGCATCAGACAATCTATGAAACTAACACGAGATATTATCAATTTCATCCTGCCATTTCCACCATCACTATAATAATCATTATCAATGTCGTATTGGTCATCATCAGTATTATCATGTAATTATTATCATCATCATCATCATCACAGTTATCATTATTATTATTATCACCACTATCATTATCATTATCATCATTATCACTGTTATCATTATTATTATTGTTATCACCACCATCATTATCATTATCATTATCATCATTACCACTGTCACCATATTCATCATCATAATCATCATTTAATTACTGTCAGTGCCATTGTCATAAGCATTCCCAATGCTTATAAATACAATGATCCACACAACATATGTTTTGAGACTGTGTTCATGATTTCATATTTCTTTGAGTCTATTGCCTACGTAACTTGCTGATATACTGAAGTTTTTAACATGACAGGACACTACAAGGAACGTCACGCAAGGAGAAAGCAATTTTTAGGAGATTGGAGTCCTTGAATATTCTTCTGATCATTTGGTGCCTGAGGGTGTTATTCCATTTATCCTTTATAATATGTCACGCATCAGGAAAATCTTGAGGCTATCGCGGAGAGAGCCATGACAAAATTAGTTGTGATATTTTCTACGATAAAACTTAATCTTGTAGTGAATATGTTCCTGTTGTCGTGACCACTAACGGCATTTTCCAAATTTCTGACAGTCCAGCTAAGTTGGAATTCTGGCATTTCCTTGTTGAAAACAAGGCAAGTTGTCATTTATGAATTCTGGATGGTTTTTATGGTGGCTGCAGTGCAGTGATAATGGTGTCTAGAAGATTTGCCTTTCATTGGTTTCTTTTTTATGTCCCGTAAAAGCATTACTTATTCATTGGAATTAACTTTGTTACTTCACCAGTTGATGAATCTACTAAATTAAATCTTTGCCAAATGTCAAATAGTAGTGCGGCTTATTGTTGCTTTGTTTTACCAGGAAATCGGTGAATTGAAATCTAAATGAATGAAGTTCTGAAAATAGAGATGGTAAAATTAAACCCTTTTGAAAAAAGTTCCCCTAGTAGCTGTCAAATTCTGAAATTTGTTAAGTCTTTGATATCTCTTTGTACCTTATACCATTCATTTCCCTGTAGACTTAACTAACTATGCTATTGAATTCCAGAAAGCTTTGACCGAGATTTGGAGGTAAAATGGTCAAACTAGAGGCCCAATCCCAGTAATAATACAGCCAGTAATTGCATTTCATCTCATGTTGTCACAGCATTGTGCAACTGTCAAAGGCGTTTAATGAGATTGAAACAAGTGATTGACAGTCCTGAATCAACTTCGCTTTCAAGAAGAACATCAATATTGCCAATATCCAAATATCATATAACTCTGACATTTTCCCGTGTACATTTAGCATTGTTGATGTGGTGCTGCAAAGTGCTATCAATGATATAAAGATCCATTGAGAATGACAGATCAACGTATCACTCTCCCGTTTTGAATAATTCGGTGACAAAAACTGTGTTGACATGGGAGAAACAGTAACCGCAGCTCTTGATCAATCTCATTTGTAAAGTTCATGTTCTTGGACTAGGAATACACAGGTGTGTTTGTCCATGGGTATTTTCTGTCAGTTGAAATCACCTTCTCAGGTTTCCATGTGGTTTTGAAGATCATCAGAAAAAAGACTATCCTTCAGTATGCCAGTGTTATGCCCCTGATTTCTGTGCCCCTAAGATTGTTATGAGATACCATTTGTACCAGTGCAGTAACTTCTGTTAAGATAATGTTGGAAACAAGATTACAAAGATATGAATGTGGTAAGATAAGAAAGATATAAATAGCAATAAGCAAAAATGATGCATTGGCACTTACATTATGATTTGTCCCAGACTGCAGATCTTAATCTACGGTCTTTGAAAGCACTTAGAAATGTCAGTATGTTGACTTGAAAATGTCAAAAGACAGAAACAGAGATAATGTGGTTCCTTCAGAACATGTGTTTGCTGAAGTTATGATCAGTAAATGTCAGGATTTCCTGGTCGTGTTCCGGTCTATTCAGATAGTCTTGGCAAAGCCAGACATGGGAATATTGGTAATGCATGCATGACACTAATGGCAGAGTCACTGTTATCACATTTTGAAAGGTCTGTGAACAGACCTAGCGAAGATGTTCTGCTTTTTTCATGTTTTATGTTCACGGTATGTTTGCCATCTGAGCCCGGTACTCATGAGCTGATGCTGAAAATCAGTTGAACCAACTATTCCCTTAGACTTTTAGGGGTTTTTAAAAAGTTTATAGACAATTTTTTTTCATATTTGGTAGGTGTAGCAGAATAAAGTTTCAATAGCCAACAGAACTGCATTTTCAAATCCACTCATCTTTGTTGAAGACCAGGATGTTGGTGATAGCATTGCTCTTATCATCATCAAGTTATGCACACCTTGTAAGATATGATGGTGTGCCATCTCTATTCTGAGATGGATGCCATAAAAATGCAAGACACTGATTATGAAAAATCACTGGCCAAAGTTTTATTATTATCTGACAAATCTGACAGTGTTCATATCTCAAGAAATATGGCACTCATGAAGACTTGATTATGTTGCATGCATTCCTTGGAATCTGAACGGCACTAGGTTATCATTGCTTGGAATCTAAACAGCTCTAGATTATCATTTCTTGGAATCTGAACAGCACTAGATTATCATTCCTTGGAATCTGAACAGCACTAGATTATCATTCCTTGGAATCTGAGATTATCATTCCTTGGAATCTGAACAGCACTAGATTATCATTCCTTGGAATCTGAACAGCACTAGATTATCATTCCTTGGAATCTGAACATCACTAGATTATCATCTTTGAAATCTGAACAGCACTAGATTATCATTTCTTGGAATCTGAACATCACTAGATTATCATTCCTTGGAATCTGAACAGCACTAGATTATCATTCCTTAGAATCTGAGATTATCATTCCTTGGAATCTGAACAGCACTAGATTATCATTCCTTGGAATCTGAACGGCACTAGCTTATCATTCCTTGGAATCTGAACAGCACTAGATGCAACACGTCTCCAGGCCATCCAACCATCAGTTTCAAAGGCACATGTTGCGTTCAACCTCTAGTGTACCAAAATTTTCCCCTGTGTGAGCGATGCATTATTGGAGTGATTTCCCTCAAGTGCACAGCAGTTTGTTCCTCGTCTATCGCAGACATTTAGCAAAACTGAGTCTATGGAAGACCGATGATACCAATCTCAGAAATGAGAGTTGACCAAACAGTTAGAATTCATCAGTCCTAACCAAGACAGATGGATGTCAATGACTTAATTACAGGAATCAAATATGGAGCAAAAGGAATACTCAGTTCCTGATAACTGTAATCAAAACCTTTGGCTATTTTTGATAATAATACTTATAACTTCCTGTTCTGCCTATATCATGCATATTACTGTTAAGCAGCTTCACAGTATGTCTGTCCTCTTTTATTTGAAATGTATAGCATTTGTATTGTGTTTCACAATTTATTGTCTTTTTGTGATGGAAATTTTGGAATTATATTATGTATCTATCAAAAGAAAAAAAAAACTCGAGGAGACCTCCCTAGAGCATGGACCAAAAATGGTATTAATCAGTCTGACAACCGTTTTTGTGTAAAACTAAAAATATAAAAGATGACAGTGGTCATCAGAGAAAATGAAACCACATGAAGATGGACAACAGGTTTCCTGCTGATTCATGTACAGTACTGGTAAATGCCTTGCATACGGTTTCAGACATCCATAACACTCGCAGCAATTTCCTGATGTAATAAATCCATCGCTCTTGTGTCTGCTTGCTGCCAGTGAAACACATCTGACCATATGTTGTACTTGCTGTGAAAAGAACTCATTATCCGCGTTGTATCAAATTTTTACAGCTAGCATTCATACCAGTCTTTGATAATATCCAGTACATTTTCTGATGTGATAATCCAAACCTGAGTGTTTTCCATATGACTTCACTACAGGGGACATTGTCCTCTCAGACTCCATAACACTGTGGGTCACCTTTAGGACATGGGTGTGATCATCTGTTCATGTAAAAATTCAGATAGATTAAATTGGTCTGTTGTACCGTATGTTTTTTTTATTAATTCTGCTTCATGAAAATTGTCAAAATTTTGTCTGTGTTCTCCTCAGTAATAATACTAATCAGATAATAATAATAATAATGATAATAATAATAATAATAATAATTTTATTGCACTACTATATCATTTGTGGATACAGTATGGTAAAATAATAATAATGAAAATAATAAACAATAATTTTAAAAAAAAGGTAATCATAAAAACTAATTATTTAAAAAATATGAGACAGGGAAGGAGGTAAAAGTTTCCTCCTCGACAAAAATATCTAAAAGATAAACTTTCAACCAACAACCAAAAACACAAACCATGAATTTAGATACATGTACAATCAATCAAATGCTGCGGTAAAATATGAAGATCAGTTGACAAGACAAGCAAAAAAAGTCAGTGAAACTTCCTAGAGCATTTGTTAGAGTCAATTACACATACTGAGATATGTAAAGGACTTTCTATAGTATTATCACTTGGCTTTGATCAGATTTGTATTTGCATGTAAGGTGATAGACGTTTGAATTACCAATGGCAGTGATGTCTTGCCATCTTATTTTCGAACATTGAATTTTGACTTGAATATCATGAAATGTGTTGTCTAAATCCAGCAATCTGATGGGCTAAAGGTGGGGTTTATATCCTTTCAAGTGGAAAACCTTGGCAATGAACAGTAACAAATGAACATAAACTGAGAATCTAAGCATTCCTAATTGTTGTCTGCATACAGTAGAATCAGCAAACTCTCACTGACTTCAAAATTCTAAGGGTCAAAACTCGCAGCCACGGGTCAGTTCTAATTTACTTGATACTTAAACAGCTCAGTAAACCAAGCAATGAAGAGTTTATCAAAGCAATGATACAGGGATGTACACCATCAACTATAGCATTGCCGTCAGTTTGCAGTTGAAATACTTCCACAAGTACATTCAACTCTCGGCTGATATGTTCCAGAAGATAAAATCCCAGAACTTGTATCCCTTTCATGACATTTCATTCGAAATTACACATTTATCCAACTGCTTTACGATTATTTTCCCACCAAATATGCTAATTTTCCCTTTGGAGGTCTTGTACTTACTGCCTTATACCCTTGCTTGCTTTTTATAACCTTGAAATCCAACAGTGTCCATTTGTATCACTTCATTTCTCGCTGGATATGTTTATTACATGTTTAAATGCAGTACTTGTAAAATATAACACCATTATATTACCATGCCCTACCCGTCGCATTTTGATTGGTCGAGCTGAACCATGTGACTGACCACAAATACACAGTAATGGTTTGTTTACATGCCCGTGAATATGAATAATAAGATACACAACTCAAAGTATCATAACTTTACAGCTTAAACGTAAATCATAATCAATCACAAAATAAAATGGAGCACTTGCAGATCAAGTTGAGATACTTTTTTCTGAAAACATCTTCGGATTTGCCAATTTTTTACAGCGCACGTGACAGTGCGTCGCGTAATGCTCAGTTTCTTGGGCCCAGTTGTCGTTCGCTCCTTTGAAGGTTTTCTTGGGTTTGCTGTTAATATAATGGAAATAACAGACTCCGCTCTGACCATTAACGTTTATTTGTGGGTGCGGGCTCGAGGAAAGCCAAATTAACAGGCTCGGCAAGCCTCGCCCGTTAATTTTTGGCTTTCCTCTCGCCCTTGCCCACAAATAAACGTTAATGGTCAGCGCGTCGCCCGTTATTTCTATAGTAAAATTGCGGCATTTCACATTATCTTTTCACTGTACCTTGGTTTATACACAACCTGCAACAGGCTTGATTATGACATCAAATGGCAAAGTGATTACAAGCTTAGAGTACATTCACTGGTAGTTATTACTATGGATATTCTGTATTAAGCAATTCAGCAACAAGCAGATTTAACGTTGTCTTTCACGCCAGTGCTCCAAGGGGTCATCAATAATAAAAGCTGACACACGACAAACGTAATTCTTGCGTTTAGGGGGGAGGGGTAAAAGCTCATTTCGTTTTGTGTGTGTCAAAATGGCATAAGGATTTTAATCTATTGTTTACGAAGTTCGACTTTGGAGCAAGAACGCAATACTACTGTTGTGTTCATCGAGAACAGAATGACCACAAAATACGGAGACAGAAAATACAACAAAAAGACATAAATGTGAAATAAAAACTTCTATGCTTTTTCAACGTGAAACATGTACGTGCAACATTTTCCTACGTGCGCAACACATTAAAATGTTCTGTGTCTTAAAAAGTGACACGCGTAAAGTGGAGGTCTATTAATTAATGTGTACTTCGGGTATTTTTTCATGGGTGTGCGGATCGGAGAGATGCCTGTGGGTTTGTCAGGAACGGCATTATAATACGAAATTGATTTCACATAAGAACTTTTGTTTTGAGGGGGGAGGGAGGGGGTTTCAAGTAAAACGAAGGAATTACGTTTCTTGTACGTTAGCTTTTATTATCGACGGACCCTAACTACCAGGTGTGATTTGACATCAGCTTAGAATGAAAGACTTAAAGCAGTGTGCATGAAACATCCCTTCACAATAAACCATTCAGTTTATTGTCAGCATATGAGTAGCTATAGTGATGCATTCTGTAGCTTTTTATCTGGCTTAGATTTGTAGTCGGCAAAACCGCATAAATAAGAGATCAGGGAAAATATTGACTTCACGGGATTGGTATCAAGGATGTACTGTAGAATCATGGGTAATCTGCTAAATGATTCACAATTGGGTTTGATACTACCAGCAAGTTAACAGTTAAGACCAAAAGGAAAATTGATGATGTCAGAGAAAAGGTTTTTCAAAACAGGGCGAGAAAATATGGTCAGTTTAAGGCTTCAAGACAGTTCAGACATGGTAATGACATACAATTCAGTCAAATGTGCATATTGGTCACATACGGGACCAAGGAAAAGTGACAACAGTTGTCACTTTTCGATATGGTCTTTCTATTTAGGGCAATTTTTGCCATTATTTTTGATGTTTGTAGTGTTCAATGAGGTGAATTTATGACAATTAACAGTTTAATAAAATTCAATATCACAAATCTATGGAAAATCATAGTAAATGCAGTCAAACTCTGAAACAATTATTGTGATGCAGATATAAATTTAGCTGCATAGAGTCATTTCTTGCAAGCTTTCAGTAGTAAGTATAATTTTTACAAAAGTTGGAGAGAGTCAGATATGCTGTCCATTATATACATGTAGCATATAATTATTGTTAGAATCTGGTTCAAAAACTGTGATTGTAACAGGTTTTGATTTTCAAAATGAGTGGCCACTGACCACGCAAGAGATGTGGCTGTTCTGTAGAGGGCCTTGTTAAAGAGGTGACTGCTCTGTAAGAGTGACAAACAATGAATGTACTAAGTCTTATAAATTGCACCGTACAAGACAAGTGGAAAACTCTACTTTCTAGTTAGCATCGTTTAAGCAATGATGCAGTGATTTCAAACTGTTCTATTCCTGAGCCGAGACAATAGAACGTAACACATCAAGTTTCCTGAGTTACATATACTTTCTCAGTTTGGTATGTGGTACATTTATTATAATAATGGACATGCAGTCAAGCTTGGTATGGTTTACTCGGGGAGATATCCACAGAAACAGCATGACTCAGAATTTTTTTCTGGCCAAGAAATGTCAAAAAATGAGATTGATGTGTTGGTAGTAGGGCTAAATGTAAAAGATAGCATCGAGGACTGGGTGATCATCCATTTTTCTTATCTGATTCAATAGGTTCTACGCTGCAGAGATTGCAGTTGGGCTGTTCTATCTCCATGGAAAGGGCATTGTCTATCGTGATTTGAAACTTGATAATGTCATGCTAGACTCCGACGGACACATCAAAATCGCCGACTTTGGAATGTGTAAAGAAAACATGTTTAACAGCTCTACAACACGAACGTTCTGTGGCACTCCAGATTACATTGCGCCGGAGGTAGGATCTCCCATTTGGATTTTTGTTTTTATCTTTGCCTAATGAGAACACTATTCAGTCGTAATGTTGCAGTTTGTTATGAATGTTGGTCATGTTGAGATTTGTGACATAGAAAATGGATATATAGCTAATTCGTATGCCACAGTTCAATTGTTATTTTACAAAAATAAATATTTGTCTGAAATTTTTGCCAAGACTGACGTGATACAAAAGGCTGAATTGGCATTTCATGTTTTGCTTGAAGCAACAACAATCACATCCCTTATGTTTAGGGATCAGACCACAAGTTGTAGCAATAAACTCATGTGCAAAATTTTTGTCTGAATCTCTTTTTGTAGCAGAAGCCAGTGTTGCACATGCAGTGATGTATTTTGCCTCGTGATTATCAAATGGACAATAGAATGAATATTAAAGGAGTATATTAGCTTTGTCACTAATGAAATTTGGTTTTTGAAGGTCATACTGTGATCTCTCTAAGATTTGCATTTCATAAGTTTTGACAGGTTTTAGCCATATGTATTTATTTATTCCAGTATGATAGCACAATCTGTGTGTCTAATTTACAATTTAGGTTGACATGACTAAACTAACATACAGTCTATAACAGAAAATCCATTGTTTCATCGTTTAAGGTATACTGTCACCTGTTCCAATTTTGCCACAGTTACCATGGAATGACAAAATCTTACCAATCACAGATTTTAAGCGGGTGGCCGCTTTTAAAAAACAGCACCCTCACATGGGCATTTTGAATACCAAGGAATGCCCCTTTAAATACCAAGGAATGCCCCTTTGACCATATATGGGCATATTTAGATTACAGGTGACTGTATAGCTTTAAATACTGAAGGCATCTGATATCCTAATATTCTATACTTCATCTTACATCTTGACACAACTTTGTCTGATTCCATTGGAAATAGAGTGTGCATATTATCAGTATTTTGTTGAAATTATGGTAAAACTTTCCAATCTTTTGGAATTTTTTAATTTTTCAAATTCTTCTTTTCAGTAATAACTCCTCTGGATACTTTACAGTTTCACAGTTTCATACCTAATTCATAATCATCTGAATTATGACAAAATCTGTAATTTTATATTTTCAGAGATAATTCGAACTGAGTCTCTCAATTTTGAACCTTGGCTGCTCATCACAAGTTTTTGAAATTATTCCACTGGTTCTTGGATTCTCCTAAATAAATACCAGATTACTGTCGTTGATGCTATTTGTCTCAAATATCAAAGCAATCCTGGATCAGCTGCTTGGCTACTTTACTTATTTCTCTATGAGGTTAGCCCAGTGTCTCAGTTCAGTATCAATTCTGTAATTTATTACATTGTAGATATTCCCAAATACATTAGAGTTAGCATGAAATGACGGTGATTCACAATTCCTGAATAGTACACCTTTTATCATCTTTATCTTCTTTGCTATGAAGTAGTCAGCTCACTGTCTTTATGAGATAGCAAACAAATCTAACAGGTTGGATATTTAAGTTAAACAGAATCAAGTCACTGTTACTGAGGGATGTATCACAATTATGGGGAAATAAGCCCTTCAAATCAGACTGAACATAAAATACCTTACATGGTCTCTAAGGGTAGGTGATCTGTCAGATGCAATGTCCGATAGGGCCTTTGTAACATCTCATGAGTACTCATTGTGTATACTTGAAAAAAGAAATCACCGAAGCATGTCAGTGTGGCAGCATTGCTGATGGATTCATCATATCTAAAATACTGTAAATGACAAAGAGTTCTGCCGTGGAGATGACTGTAATTGCCTCCAATATTCACAAAACACAGTAGGTTTTAAAGTGCTCAAAAGGCTGAAACAATAACAGACAAATAAATTTTTAGGGTAGCCATGTGAGATTTACACGTAGTTTAATAGAACACTAATGCGTGGAGTCTGCGGCATTGCCTTGTGAAATTTGTGTTTTGCTGACTTGGTGATGAAATTAAAGATTTTTGTGGAAAAATATTACAAGAACCTAAATTGGCAAATATTTCTTTTTGCTGCTTTTAATTTTGAGTAAGACTCATTAAATTTTTAAACTCAATCCATTCTAGTCAGGGCATGGATATCTTTGTACAACTTCCCAATCAATTTTAAGTCAGGGTTGGATGTACTTCGTGATGAAATGATTATCCTGAAAGCCATTCAGAAACTAGGTCAAATTATGCCCGGTGTAAGGTCATAGCAAGTTCATCTATCCGCCTACAGATATCAATATCTTGTCCCAGTTGGCCTTACTCCAAGGAAAGAGAAGCTTGCAAAGATTCCTTGGAAAAGTTATCAGGCCTCCCAAATGCTAAATATAGAACAGCTTTCTTATCAAAGATATTGCAGTCTCTAAAATACCACACACAATTCTACAATGCTGGCTCTACTATCAGTTGTACTGGTGCTGTAGTAAAATGTATACGATAGATATGGCTACCATTTACAACAGAGTGACTGCAGTTACTGCATGCTACAAATACATAGACAGTAATAGCAAAGCCCCTATTAGGCATTCTCAAGGCCACTACAAATTCATTGCTACAAATACTCACGTGCAAAAGATGATGCTACCCTTGATGATAAAGATATCACTTTTTCAACACTAAAGATACCACAGTCCCTGAGTAACGTTATAACAATCCCAAGGCTGAATTCTTGAAATCTGTATCATTCAAAAACATATCTTAATGTTTTTGTTGCAAGTAATAATAATAATAATAATAATAATCTTTATTACCCTTAATCATAATAATATTACAATTCAATGATGAATGTACATCTGAGTTGTGCTGTGATAAAGGGTAAATGGAAACGGAAAATAGCAAATGCTAGTCTAGTCCGTTCCCAAAGCCATTTGATGTTAAAGCAAGGAAACAAAGAAGAAAAAAGAAAACTGAAGTATATCGAGGGTAGTGTACATGAAAGTAGTGGGATTGCAAAGTAACCTAATTGTAACAAAGTAACTAAGTGAATAAAAGAACAACATAGACAGACTCCTGTCTCTAATACGCGGTATTCTCCCACAGCCGTCAGTCCCTGCCAGAGTATTATTAGGCATAATCGGGACGATGGTATCCATGATAGACATCGTCCCATGGGCTCGACTTCGTTTACGCCCAATTCAGCTGTACCTCCTGTCAATGTGGCGGCCAAATCGGCATGCCATAACATATCCGATCCCTGTCAGACCTGCCCTGCGTTACCACCTATTATGGTGGGAGGACACGGAGAATTTACAGCGGGGTGTTTCGCTGAAAACTGTCAGGCCCGACAAGTTCCTTTTTACAGATGCTTCTACCACAGGATGGGGTGCGCATCTGGACGACCTGTATGCAGCAGGTCAGTGGACAGTGGCCGAGGGCAGGAGGCACATAAACTGGTTGGAGCTACAAGCAGTTTTCTTAGCTCTTCAGCGCTTTGAAGCTTCAGTGGCCAACCAGAGTGTCCTCGTCAATACAGACAATTCCACGGTAGTTGCCTATATAAACAAAATGGGGGGGACGAGATCTCCCACCCTTTGTTTCCTGGCGTGGAATCTATTGATGTGGTGCAAAGATCACAATGTTCGTCTCCAAGCCCGGCATCTGCCGGGCAAACGAAACCACATAGCGGATGCCCCTATCGCGGAACCGCTTCGTGCAACCGACAGAGTGGGCACTACCTCAGACCATTGTGAACCAGATATTTGCAATTTGGGGAACCCCAATGTTAGACCTATTTGCAACATTCAGAAATCGCAAGCTCCCGCTCTTTGTGTCGCCGATACCGGATCACAGAGCAGTAGGAGTAGACGCCCTATCAATGTCTTGGGAGAACATAACAGCATACGCGTTTCCCCCTCTACCACTGCTTCCACTAGTACTCAAGAAGTTAGCAGAGGAGAGGACAATTATAACTCTAATAGCCCCATTGTGGCCGAAAAGGCCTTGGTTTCCGATGCTATTAGATCTGATAATAGATTTCCCTTTGAAACTGCCTCAAAGAGAAGATCTGCTATCCCAGGGGACACTCCTAACTCACCCGGAACCAAGCGTGTTCCACCTTCACGCGTTCAAGTTGTCGAGCAAGCCCTCATTGAGAGAGGGTTTTCTAAGGCAACTGCCGCCGTTATCGCCAGACCACAGCGAGCCAGTACTCTGGCAACCTATGAAGACAAATGGCGGAAGTTCTGTGATTGGTGTGGTGAAGTCATATAGATGTTGTAGCCCTTAATGCATGTCTTGGTGTAAACTATTTTACTTCCATTTGTGAACTTGAAAATAACCCACAGTAGTGTTTTATGAAAAATAAAATTGTCCATACCATCAGGGGCTATGTACTGTTCTCTCTAGAGTGTTTCTGACCACTTTCTTTACTCAGGATACACAAATCTTGCTGGCTATGTCCTGTTATTCTGGGAATGGCTTTGTGTTGATGAAAGCAGGTGATTGATGAGATATCTAAAAACCTTCATTTGTGCATCACTTCACAAGTTGTTTTTTACCCAAATGTAGATAGATAATTAATCTTTTTTCAGTCCTAGAGTGGCTTACATGATTCTATTGTAGATTCTTTAAACTGTGCATGTTCATGAAGTTGCATGTATCAAAAATGTAACAAGATTTGCCAAGTTATGGCTATGTATAAAAAATGTAACAAAATTTGCCAAGTTATGGCTATGTATCAAAAATGTAACAAGATTTGCCAATTTATGGCTATGTATCAAAAATGAAACAAGATTTGCCAAGTTATGGCAATGTATAAAAAATGTAACAAGGTTTGCCAAGTTATGGCTATGTATCAAAAATGTAACAAGATTTGCCAAGTTATGGCTTTGTATAAAAAATGTAACAAGATTTGCCAAGTTATGGCTATGTATCATAACTGAAACAAGATTTGCCAAGTTATGGCTATGTATCAAAAATGTAACAAGATTTGCCAAGTTATGGCTATGTATCAAAAATGTAACAAGATTTGCCAAGTTATGGCTATGTATCAAAAATGTAACAAGATTTGCCAAGTTATGGCTATGCAAAAAATATTTTGCAAGTCTAAGGTTAAATGAAATATTGTCACTGGCAATTCATTTCAGAAATAGTATTGAAATGAAGTATGCACAGATGAATCAAATGGAGATTGTAGCATTTCATAGTGTATTGGAATTAATGTTTAATTTTTTTGCTTACGTAGATAAAGTTTTAGAAAGTTTCTCTGCTTGATGATTCAAAACATTGCAGAAAGGTGAATGTCCAAGCTCTCTAATAATTTTCAGAGCCTAGCCATGTGATACATGCGATGAGTGCATTTGTCTGATCTATTCAGAGCATACTTACACACTGCTACTCTCCCATAGTCCAGACTGTGATCACATCAGATGGAAGTAAATTGGATGTTCTTTGTTTTGATGCAGATCGTAGCGTACCAACCCTACGGCAAATCAGTGGACTGGTGGGCCTATGGGGTTTTACTCTATGAAATGCTGGCTGGACAGGTAAGTGTTCCTCTGCAGGGGTCGATCGCTATGAATGCATGCAGTAAGTTTTCTGCCTAGTCTTTTATTGTGGACATGCACAAATTACAGACTGTAAAATTTACACAGAAACCTATTTTAAAAAGGTTTGCAAATGTGAAAGTAACTTTAACAAAGAAATATGCAGATACAGAAACAAAATTAGGTTTTCAAAACGTTGAAGTATTGCTAACCAAAAATAAAGAAGTTCCATATCAGTTATTTTGTAACAATAGTGAATATCAGTGCTTATAAAATTTGGACAGTTAATCCCTAGAAGATTGCCCTAACCCCATCCTGTGAAAGGGAAGAGGGTTAAGTATTCTGATACCTACATAGTATACCGGTAGATAATGGAAGGACATGCTTTTTCAGATTTGCCTGATGATTCAAGATGTTTTACGGTATGAATTTATTGTTTTGTAAACATTAAGAGACAACATACAGTACTACGAAGCTCAGAAAAGAAATGCTTTGGATGAAAAACCCAGCATCGCTGAAATTCCTTGATAGTCAATCCTGTTTCCTTTGTAGTTTCGATTTGTAAAAACAAGTCATAAAATCAGCTGAGGGCTCTCAGTGATTAAAAATAGTCTACTGAGGACCATTAAACTTGTTGAAAACAAGGTTTCATTGCCCCAGGCTTCATGAATATGCATTGGATTGATTCGAGTTCCACGGAAACAGGATAGGACAGCGCCCTCACAGCCACCCAAGAGGGATTAATGAAAACCCAGGTGGACAGAGGCTTTAAAGACAAGCCTAGGGACACCATCACTTGAAAATTGAAGTGTGAATGTTTAAATAGGAGAGGCCACTGCCCTGCAGGCAAGCATCAGTCAGACTGCCAACAGTTTCTGGCCTGCGCCTTGTGTACCATGCCTTAGTGGTTTACAAATACCGGTGTCAAGGAAAATTTATTTCAGCAGCAAAATGCTGTAGTCTTGGGCAGTACATGCCCTGGGCATTAGTCAGTGCATGTTACTTGCTGTGTCTGTAGCCATGCAGAACAGTGCATTCAGGTGTTGAAGTGTCAGTGATCAGTGACAATTTAAATACTGTACCAGTTTGTTTGCTAATCAAGTTTTAACATCTTGTTTTGTAATTTAGAAGTAAATGTATGTGACAGTGCAATACAACCTTCTAAACTCTTCGAAAAAAGGCAAAAGTATACATTGCACTCAGGCTTTGCTTGCAGTACTTTTGTATATTATATCGGATACATTGTTATTATTTTTCATACATGCATATGCATCTGTTTATTTCAACACATGAAGACTAGTACAACACATTGAGATGAAATATTTTCATCCATCCATTCTATAATAGTTTAAATGATTTCTTCACTTCATCATGGCATCTCTTTCAAATCTTGAAATGAAGTAGTTTGGATCACATGTGTACTGGAGTGTGACATTCGACTCTGGACTCCGTAAATTAAATGGTCACTGCTTTCTGGGCTGTGTTCATGCTTCATGTCCAGTTCACTTTGAGCAGTATGAATCATTTTTAACATAATGTCCGTAGGTTGTCATGTTATTGTGATGGGGTTGAGTGGATGTTGGACACTAAAAATTTTTCGTTAACGACAAAAAGTCAAAAACTGCTGAACAGACTGTGTTGATATTTGGTACAGATGTTTAGACCATGTTCAAGGTTCCGATTCCTCAAAATGGTGCCAAACGGATCAGCAGTTAGATATATATGGGAATTTGTTGACCCCCTTATTCAACTAATTGATTTTAGGGGTCTTCCATATGTGTATTTTTGGAAGGTACACCAATACTGCACTTTGGACTGTTTTATGAGTTATGGAACAGAAATAAGTGTGAGATGAATGCTAGAAACACGGAGGATGCACTGAATGGAAGTATCAGAGATTTCCATGCTCTTTTGGGCATCAAAAGCGATAAAAAAAAAAATATTTCATATTTTAGATTCTCACATTTGAGACGACCCTAGGCATTTGTCATATTATCTCATATCTGCTCACTTCAATCTTGAGTAAACATCCTTGAGTCAATATACAGACTTTGACATTCACATTCCAGAGATTAACCTGTTCATCCCCAGTTCCCTGTAAACAGGTCCAAGATCACCATTGACAACAACGGGTTTGGGTAAAACCATTGTGGTGAAAGGGTTAAGTCTCCAGGACATCACATGTTACAGTCTTTACTCCTAGACAATGAAGTTACAAGTTTTAGCACCAGCATCTGTCCTGAGCATCTGTCCGTGTATTCTCACAGGAAATTACGGGGAACAGAAAATTATTTGAGAAGTTTCTCTCCTCTAAATAGAAGCTATATTACAGTTAAAACCTGTCATGGATGGATTGCTCTTGAATGATCTGAAACACAGTTATTGCCCATAGCAACAAATCTATAGCAAGATTTATGTTAAGTTCATGAACTTACACAAGGAATTAGACAAAAAGATGACCATGACTTAATTTGCTGCCCTACTTAATCATCTTGCCCCCTTAAATTGACTAATATTTACAGACCTTTTTGTAAAAGGGTGGTAGGTACGATTGGCTTTACGTTTCCAACGCTGTGCTATGGACCGATTCCTGTGGTGGCCTTCTACCAACCTTTTAGCAGTTATTCAGTATATTCCTATCTTAGCTTCAATTATTACTTTCAACATTTATTTCATTCAGATTTCCTTAGCTTAGTGTATAATTTTGTAATTTTTATTACTGTAAACTTAGCTTTACTAACTTATTCTAACTTCATAATTCTTACACTACTGTTATACCTTATGGCCCAAAATTTTTCAAGAGATGCATACGTGATTTTCACTCAACAAACCATTTACAAATATGTCTTCTGCTTTTTTCTCCATATTTATATACATGTATCTTTTCTCATAAAAATGGGCTTAAAATTGCAATATGAAAAATAGTCTTTCAACTATATGTTGCTCATTGACTTCGTGGTCTGTCTAATTCACAGTGAGTGGGGTTGTTGATAAATGCCGATAATACTTGGCGGTCAGTATGTCCAAGTGCCATTATTTTTTCTTTGTTCATATTCCAAGCCTGCCATGGTACATCATATTTGTCGACTATTTTTACATCATATTTGACGCTGCAAAATGTGACATGTACTGTTGCTGTACATTCCAGAAACTAAATCATACTTAGTCAGCAACACATCAATATTCAACAAATCAATATTCAGGAGAAAATTTCTCGTTCTGGGACTCATTGACCACTTCTTGTTTCAGCCTGAAAGAGATTTAACGGGAAATACGTGACCTCACCCAGTGATTTCTAATGAGCATGGGTGACGTCAATGAAAACAAACGGCGAATGCAAACACTAGAACATACCTTGAGGGCGCCCTTACATTTGATGCAAGACTTCACAAAATGGAAACTTGCTCTATGAAGTTATCAGTGACGTCAGTGTAGTATTGACTTCACCTACATCAAATGCCACTGAAGATAAAGTGACCCTCAGAGATTTAAGTTCATATAGTTGTTTTATTAGCTCATATTTGGTTTTATATATAAATACCAAAAAAAGCTTATATGATGAGTCTAAGTGGTGTCTATGTCTGTATATTTGTGGGTATGTGCGGATGTATGTCTGTCACACTCAAAGGCTCCCATACCGCCAAAGCTACCGTCTCAGTATTTGGTGTACAGGTAGATGTAGGGGTTGAGATGTGAATTTGTTCAAATGAACACATCAGTGTCAAAAATGTAAGAAAAATCAAAATTCTTAAACAGGCTTGAAACAGGCTTACTCCACTGACTTTAGTCATTTCCTGTCATTGTCATTGAACTGTTACATATTAACAGACCTGCTCAAACCATAGACAGTAGAGGGGAGGAAGACCGTCTATGGTCAAACTAAGGCAGTAAGGGGGCTAGCTGCCTTTCTGCTATGCATGTTGCTAAAGTTGACCTCCACTACCTAAAGTTTCAGACCTTAATTGCTTTTGTCATTCTTGTTTTTCTAGTTTAAATATTTCTTGTTGTTTATCTGGTTGTACTGATCTGTTTTTTTCAGCCCCCATTTGATGGCGAAGATGAAGATGAGTTATTTCAATCTATCATGGAACACAATGTTAGTTATCCTAAATCTCTGACAAAAGAATCAGTTTCAATATGCAAAGGAGTAAGTACTTCATTGGATTTTCTGTTCCCGTAACAGTCAATTTGTCACTGGAGAGAATTAACTTTGACATAGAAAGTAGTCTTGTATTAATATGTTGTATGAGTATGACAGTTAGGCAGAATTTCAGTCCGTCCGTGGGGCGTGGTACGTGTTTTGATGAAATTCTATGTAACGGATTCACATGAAGCATTATTCTCAGTAAAAAGAGGCAGATATGTTTGTGAAATACATGTGGCTTCTAAGTTTGCTGATGAAATTCTATGTTTTTGCATCAGTTTCTGACCAAGCATCCTGCCAAGAGACTTGGATGTGCTCTGAACGGAGAACGAGATATCAAAGAACACCCGTTCTTCAGACGAATTGATTGGGAGAAGCTATCAGCCAGAGAAGTTCAGCCACCTTTCAAACCCAAAATTGTGAGTAAAACAGTCTGTATCCTGTCCCTAGCTGATTGTGTCTTGGTAGATTTTACTTTTATTTTATCACTTTCGATATGTGTTTCATATTGAGTATTCTTCGTCAATTGATTTATTTATACACGTCAATAATTGGCATTTTATTGTTGTAGCATCGTGATTTGCAACTATCGATTCTCATTGTCTCTTGCATGCGAACTAGATTGTTTTGTCAACATAGAAGCATGAATAGTTAATGATGCCTTGATAGCTTTTGATTACTTGTGTAATGGCTTGTCAGCATGAAATTGATGTATTTTCAATATTTATTCGCAGCACAGATAGTTGCCAAAGTTGCCTGTCAATCAATACTTGTATGTATACTTAACAGAGGATGGAATCTTTTGAAACTCACGAAAACCCACCTTGCTTTAGACTGTTCACTTTAATCATTGATATTAAACCTGCAGTTTGTTTTGCTGTACTTGTTTGTTTCTCTGTTTGAAATTTACCATCACAATGTATTATCATGCAATTTCTGTTCTCTGACAGAACTCTCCCAAAGACGCAGAAAATTTTGACACGGTTTTCACACGGGCACCCCCTACCCTCACCCCTACAGACAAGCTTGTTATAATGAACCTGGAACAGACGGAATTCTCTGGTTTTACCTACACCAATCCATATTTTACTAATTTCATTCATGAGGGTCAATCTTGAGGCATGACCCTAAGTCAGTGGCAACCTAGTCTGTGTGGCAAGTTTGTAGTTGCTTATTTTAGCATTATATTTTTAGATGTTTTTTCAGTATATCAACTAATTTCACTAAAACACCTTCATCCAAAGCACGATTATTAACAGATAAAAAGGACATAAGATGCTAACAACAATGCCCCAACCCTTTTCCCCTCCTATCCCCATTCCATAAAAAGCAAATCAATTCTGAAACCTTCTCTTTCATCTTTTCCTGTGTTAAGAACTTTCATGATATACACACTGCTTTGGTGCCTTAAATACAGGATTTTGTTCATATATAAAATTTTCCAGACATTGCTATGTTAAATCAAATCAAAGATTGTTTAAAAGGTATTCCATTAAGATGAGGAGGTATTAGACATTCTTCAATGAGAAAATGTTCAGAGTAAGGTTGAAATATAGTTACAGGATATTTTTTTCCATAATTGACAAAATTTATCACAGCCATATATAAATATTTTCAAAATCATGTATTGTCAATCAAAAATTCCGTCATCAAATATTTTATTTATTTCATCAATAGTAGCTTTGTCAGCAAGCACGAATGATCTTAAGTAGTGAAGGATGTAATATTTCTTTAAAATATCAAGTATCAAATATGTAGATAGTGACATTTGAAGCAATGGTTCTCTGAATCTTCTAGACACGCACTGGCATTAGGCTTGACTGAGAAAAATGCCAACTGCTATATTCTTTAAATGAGATATCTAGGGCTTAGATGAATTAAGTGTGTGACATCACCGAAGACATTGTGTTTCAATGAAGAACAAAAGGAATATTCTACATTTGATGGCCATTGATAATCTTGTTAATAGGTTGTACTGTTGATGCTGATGTGCTAATCCCAGTATTAAGGCACATAACAGATGCAGTGTGTATGTAAACTATGAACTTCTCTTTCCTGAACTATGTTGATGGTAATGAGGGGATCTCTATTCCTTGAAATCAGATCTATTCTGGTTGTTCTTGGTGATTTGGGAATCGGTGTGCACTAAAAACCCCATACTCAATGCTCGGACAAATTGCAATCTTGTGTCCTGTATATCTACCATTTTATCCATTCTCATATTGACATACTTTTATCAGCTTACCCATTAACAATTCCTCATATCATAATCATGTTATATCATTTCACTCGCATGCTAATCATACACTAACTCACGGAATGCAATCTTTCTGTCCTTTGCTAATTCACTCCTGTCTGTCTTCATACAACAAAACGTGTCCTAAGACCCTACCATTTGGCAGTCCCAGGTAGCTACCTGAAAAAGTTCAAAGCAATCCCATAAAAAGCAAATTACTTGATTTTATTCACAGGATAAAATTTCAGCACAGATGAAAAATAATACCCCCTAACACAAGACCATTGAATATTGAACCTGAACTCTAAAGTATAAAAATTCAAATCATTTGACAGGTTTATTTGCTGACAAATGCAATAGTGAGAAACAAAAGCAAACCACAAAGGATATTATTTTTGAATAAACAGTGAGGTATTTCATTGTTTCAAGTTCTGAAAGACGACGTTTTCTGGAGAATCATTCCAACCTCCAGACACTGTTTAATTTTACAAAATCTCAATACAAAAAATACAAAGTGAGTCTGCTTCACTGTAAATTATAAATACAATTGTTAAGATAGCAAGATGAACATTATTAATATAATAACAGTACAGGTTAAAAAAATCAGATTGTTCATTCTGCTTTAATCACCCGGTACATAATCCTGACATTGATGAAGTGAAATTATCTGTAATTAATCAAGGGTATGCATTCCCTTTTCCCTAAGACTAAAAGTTTAATGTTGTTAGCATTAAAGGAATAATTAGTGACTTTCAACTGGAAATGAAATTCATGTTCTGCACAAAGTTACCAAGATTCTTCAGAATTACCAGTACCAAAATTTTGACAATTGTTGCACAGCAGTGTTTCAGAGTAGGTAACATGTTGAAGTGGATAGAAACATCTTGTAACATTGAAAATACTTTGTTGCAATAATGGCAGTAAAGAAAAGACACACATAGCAATATGTTACAATTTATTTAATTTGTTACAATGGTCAAAAAAAAGCTACAATGTATGCAATAAGTTGAAAGTTTAACCCATAATGGAATTAATAATATCCTATGACTATTTGATACTACTAGATTTTTTGTAGTGCCAAACATTCTACTATAAACTACAACTAACAAATTGTTAATGTACATGTTTTATATTAATTACTGATAGTATATTCATATAGATACTAGAAGCATGATGTTAACAATTAGTTGAAATTGGTAAAAAAAAAGGATATACGGCACATGATAGAAATAACACCGATGATTATGTATTCTAAATGCTTTTTATATTTCTGCTTTTTGCATGTTTTGCTTACTCATGCATAACTACATTTATTACTTGTATAGTTTCAGCCACATTGGTTTATATTTTACAATCTTAAACTTTCAGTTCACCTTCTTGCATGAAAATTAGCTTTTTACTAATAGCTTATAAATTTTGCAATGTCTCTAGACCTGTCCTGCCAAAGGCCACATGAGGATGTGTGGTGAACGCCTTCACATTTTCACCAAACGATTTCACTTTTTGGCAACAAATAAAAAAGCACCATTAAAGATCATATAAAGTGCCTCTGAAATCTTTGTGTGTGCTTTGCTTTCCAAATGACATCAACAGATGATATGACAATATTTTATCAGCATTTGGAAAAGGCCTTGTCCTGTGAAATCCAATATCTTATTCATTACTTTTTCCTGATTTGGCGTCAACTAGACTGACTCTATCTTTATTTTAGTTTGCATGAAGATATACAGGAAGTTGGATTATTTGAGAACGTTTGTGAATTTGAAAAGCTTGAAGTTATGCATATTCTTTTAAAAGCAATGAAAATTTACAACTTTTGGCCCCTTGTCCGAAACTTAACTTTAAATTTACCATGAGAACTGAGGCTTATGTATTAAAATAGTTTCTACTTATTTCATGTTATTTGCTGTTGGTTTTGGAAAAGTTGGCCACAGATTGTCTTTGTTTTAGGATACCTTTGACGGCAAACACTACACACAATCACAGTCACTAGTATTAAAGGGTTTTTTCCAAATGTTGGTGAATGTTGCCATGGTAACATATTTGTTGTCTCAATGACTCACAATCATTTAATTTTCGAATAGTATCAGTCAGTGTTCAGGGTGAAGTTCATTACTGTGATATTCATTTTATGTGGACATTTCAGAAAGACATGAATATTCATATGTATATCTTTATAGTAAACTTTTTATTGTGTCACAAGAGTTGCTTTGTCCATTACTGCCATAGAAATCTCAGTCGGTGATAAATTAAACTGTTTGTTCTTTTTCAAAAAACAGCCTCTTTTTAGCTCCGCTGTCAGCGACGCGGAGCTTATCAAATAGGTTGATTTTCCGTCGTCGTCCGTCGTCGTCCGTCGTCCGTCGTCGTCGTCGTCGTCCGTCAACAATTGCCTTCTCCTCTGAAACCGCAAGTCCAATTGCTTTGAAATTTTAAATGCGGTTCACTTGGGGTGACCTCACTTAAGTTTGTTCAAATCGTGGTGAAATTTGCATATTTGTATTTTTGGGGCATTTTTTGGTGTTTTTGGTAAAAATATCTTCTTCTCTGAAACCGCTTGTCCGATTGCTTTGAAATTTACTATGCAGTTTACTTATGGTGACTTCAGTCAGATTTGTTCAAATCGTGGTGAAATTTGCATATTTGTATTTTTAAGGCAATTTTTGTCATTTTTGGTAAAAAAATCTTTAAAAATCTTCTTCTTCGAAACTACCGGTCAGATAGCTTTGAAATTTGGTACATATGTCCCAAGGGATGATCTATTTCAGATTTGTTCAAATTGTGAAGAAATATGCAAATTTGCATTTTTAAGGCAATTTTTGCCATTTTTGGTCAAAAAATGTATTTCTCAAAAAGTACTGGTCTGATAGTTTTGAAATTTGGTATACAGGTTTCTATAGATGCACTGAGTAATATATATAGAATTTCTGATGAAATCTGTAATTTTGTATTTTTGGGGCAATTTTTGCCATTTTTGGTCAAAAATGTGTATTGCCAAAACTACTCATCTGATAGCTTTGCAATTTAGTATACAGGTTCCTACAGATCACCTTAATGATATTTGTAGAAATTATGATGAAATCTGCGATTTTGTAATTTTGGGGCAATTTTTGCTATTTTTGGTCAAAAAACGTGTTTCTCAAAAAGTACTGGTCTGATAGTTTTGAAATTTAGTATACAGGTTCCTACAGATCACCTTAATGATATTTGTAGAAATTATGATGAAATCTGCGATTTTGTAATTTTGGGGCAATTTCTGCAATTTTAGGTCAAAAAATGTGTATTTCAAAAACTGCTCATCTGATAGCTTTGAAATTTGGTATACAGGTTTCCATAGATGAACTAAATGATATGTATTGAAATAATGATGAAATCTGCAATTTTGAATTTGGGGGCAATTTTTCCCATTTTTGGTCAAAATATGTGTTTCTCAAAAAGTACTGGTCTAACAGCTTTGAAATTTGGTATACAGGTGTCTATAGATGAACTCAATTTGATCTTTTGAAATTATGATGAAATCTGCAATTTTTATTTTGGGGGGCAATTGTTGCCATTTTTGGTCAGAAAATTTTATTCTCAAAACACTACTCATCAGATAGCTTTGGTTGACATGTTCCTAGGGATGATCCGATGTGATATATTCAAAGTATGATGAAATCTTCAATTGTGTATTTTTGCAGCTTATTTTAGCCACTTTTTTCTGGCCACTGCATTGAGCTATCAAAGATTTCCACCTTCTTCATCAACATGTGTCAAAAATAGTTATTCTCTACATAAACACAGCGGAGCTATATCGGCCGCTAGGTCGCTTGTATAACTATTCCAGACATCTATACTATAGTCACTCTTTACAAAATTTTGTAGAGTTTTATTTCATAGTATGTCATGGTACATCGGTACAAATATCTTTGATGAAGAACGTTTTTGCCTATTGAGGAAATATCTAATACACATTTTGTTTTCTTTCTTTTACAGAAAAATCCCCTTGATGTCAGTAACTTTGATAAGGAGTTCACAAAAGAAGCCCCAACCTTGACACCAACAGATAAATTATTCATTATGAACCTAGACCAGTCGGAATTTATGGGATTTTCATACACAAACCCTGAATACGTCATAAATGTTTAACCTTGATAGACTATCTAGGTAGATCAAAGTTCAGAGTTCAAAGGTAAAAGGTCACACTGTGACACTTCAATTTATTCATTGAAATATAACTTATAAGAATTGCAATTGTGTATAAAATATTTCTCCCTCTTAAAATAAATAAGCTTTCTGAACATTATGAAAAGTCCATAGGGAAAATTAAATAAAAATATTACAATCTCTATGTCTTCTGAAATGATCAACATTGTTCGACAATTTCTGAGGATATCACATATAAGTTTAGTCACAAGAAATTATCGTTAGGAGATTGTGAGCCAAGGCATGTATGCACCCCTTCTTTTTACATTTAATAATATTTTCTCCCGCTAGAGAATTGTTGTAAGCGTCAGGATGGCTGGGCTGTTCCTGACTAGGAATTTTTATGCATGGATTAATTTCTATGAATATTGTACATACACATCACATTTATGAACTACGATGGCTATTTCACTTCAAAATTCACAATTGCTAGATTTGTTATGTACATGCTGAGACTCAGAACCTTGTAGCAGGCCTAGAAAACTAATTGAAATGTCAGTGTTATGTGGTAGTGGTGCCTTGACTTTAAAAAGTCCTGAAAGAGGATTTGGTTTAGACAACTCATCTTACTTCAGAGAGTATGAAACTGAGATTTCATGTAACACTGCCAGTACTAGAAGTCATGCAGGGAACAGTTCTGTGATACAAAACTCTGCAAATGGATGCCAGCAACACTTTAGCATTTCACAGAGTTGCTGAGTCTTTGCCAGACAAGTCAAGGTTTTCTGTTCTGACAGAAATTTAAGTGGCCTGACATGACCTGAACCAATGGTGACCTGTTACAGTTTCAAGGTGATCAATTTTGCTTTAACAAGTTTTACTGAAGGTGCAATATTAGTCAGATTAGAGCCCATTTTATCCAGATTAGCTGATGGATAGTCAATCAAGATTACTCACACATCCAATCATTTAGACAACAATTCTGCCCGTATTTTTTGTAAGTGCTAAATCTGCAATCAAACAACTTTTAAATCTTTTTTTTAGAGTTACACTATTCACAGTTGAGACGACTCTCTAGCCAATCACGTAGCGGCTTTTATGGCCATGATTTAGACAACTGCTTGGTTCAATGCAAGAAGGTAATTGGTTTATTGTTTATAAATCTAGGTGACAATTAGAAAGACTTTTCATGATGTGGAAAAGCCTCAAAATGTCTCATGAAAAGTACTGTGTCCATTCGTTCAGCTACTATTCTATCTACCTTTGCAGCATCAGCTCTGTCTGTGGCATAGCAAATCTCACCTGGTATCCCTTACTACAGGGAAATACTTGAGGGGCGGGACAAGGGGTATTAAAGTAGATATGTGGCTAGGGTTCTTATAGTAAAATGCTGGGAATATCAATATTGAGGGTTTGAAAACAAGAATAAATTGCAACAATTATCAGTATTTCTCTGTTATTTCATAACTTTTTTGTCATATGAAATAAAAGTTAATAGATAGAAAAAACAAGGATTCGTAGTGTAATTATCACTGATAAAAGTTCAAAGTTCAAATACTCTCATAGAGAGAATTTCAAGTTGTATAATTTATTCAAGAAAAACTTATAAATAATTAAACTGTACATTTCTTGCCTCTATAATATTGTAATTTATTGCTGTTTGTGAACATAAAATGTGAAATCCGTACATAAATTATACATAGAGTCTTGCAATTTGCACAAATATTCACATAAACTCCTGAAGTAACCTCTCACCTTTGACCCAATAACTCACTGCGGCTGCCCATCTAGAACTTTTCAGTTATTCATTAGATTGAGCAAAACTAAAATGAATCACTCACCATTCTCAAGTTTTACAAATTTTTAAACGTCATTGTATGAAATCAACCTACTGAATGAACAATTCGCACAATTTTTTTTAAAAAGAGAGTTAGATGAGAGGAGTTTGTTGCTGTAGTGTCCATGTACTGGTACCACTCAGTGTATTTCTAAGCATTGTGAGTTAATGCATGCATCCAAACAGCAAATCATGATTGTGTGGAATATCATGGAATTTCTGTGCAATTTGAACATCTGACACTGATCATGATCAAGTCCATTTAGTCTCTAAAGAATCACGCCAATGGAGTCACAGTTGTAGATGGTGTGCCTGTCTCTGGTAATCATTAACAATCTTTGGTTTATTAACAAAATTAAATGAGCTGTAGTTAAAAATAAGCCAGATGAAGGTTATATATTGAGAAAAAAATTTGTCACCAAGCTACACTTACTTCAACATGCGTATGTATCACTTCTTGAAACATTTAATTGTGAATTTCGAAGACTGACAGTCTACTTATAAAATTGCCATATTTTTGCACTTCAAAAAAACTCAAATTTTAATAGCAAGTCACATTACACAATTAATGCACATAGTCAGACAGTTTTCAAGTAAGTCTTTTGAAATCAATTGCCTATCACCTTGTTGGAAAGGTAAAGTAAACAAGTCACAGTATGAACAAACATCACATTTGCACTGGACTAAAATAGGCACCTAGATACATTCAAATTGGGTCATATATGGTTTCAAAATCATCAAGATTGTATTATTACAATTTCAACCGAGAAACAAGCTGCGTTTTGGTACTCAACTCCATTCTTATCTACCCTAGTTTGCCAGATATTGAGATACAAGTTCCTCAAAGCATACATTTTGAATATTTTTTCATAGTTTGTAATTTTTAGTCGTACTTTAAACAGATTCACTTGATATTCTGTCCTTCCTGTTTTTTTATGTAATTTGAGTATTTCTGTAGGGCTGGGTTGATTTGAAAGATATGGTTTTTTTCTAAACATTTGAGTGAATACCCTATAAGCTCTCTTTGAAATTTGCAATGCAATCAATTTCTTACTTGTTCAGATACTTTCTCTATCAGGTTGGTGAAATAGACGTCGGTTGCAATTACAATTGTAACAGCCACAAGCTAACACTCCACAGTTCTGTTTATTTTTTATGTACCATAGCCAACTACTGTCACTCATATAGGCTTTACTGTTCGCAAACATTGCAAAACTCATCGCATCGATTTCAGTTTTGAATTTTGTATCAAACATGACAGTCATTTTGATTTTGTTAGTCGAGCTTTTAATACATTCTGCAACTTTGCCGAAGATTTGAAATTTTTAAAATTTCTGACAATTTTTATGGTGCATTTTAAAAATACAGAATGTTTTTTCTTGTCAAGAATATTTTATACACATTATAATCATTTCACCAATCTGATGGAACACACCTGTACTGTTTCTAGATTGCCTGACTATTCCAAGTGACTTTCTTGTCTATTGTCAGTATTGGATTGCAAAAATTCATAGCGCCCTCTTTGCAAGTTCTAGCTTCACATCGTCTCATTTTGAGACTTCACTCCACCGTATCCTGAAATATATAGCTATGCATGGCCATTGCTGGAACCCTTTTGACGCAAAACTTTGATGTGCCCAAGTTTTTGCTCATCAAGTATTAGACTCATTTAATCACTGTGCTATTCCAGGTGAGGAAACATCATACAAACTCAAAAACAAACAAATCATTTATACAAATGTGTCCAGGTTGGCCTGGGGTACACTAGTCAGATGCACTGCCAAATCTCTAATCTTTATAGCTTACCTCACTTCCACTGGCTGTAATTCAAAAAGGCTGTGAGATACAACAGATAGAGGAATAGATCTGAATCTACTTAGCCCATCTGAAAGTGACATCCCAGAAACATTTCATAAGATGCAGACTGCAGATTTAATTTTCAAACTTTGTTAGACCATGATTATAATGCTCACCATTCCACAATATGTTTGCACGACTTGTAGCTATTTGCATGGAGGGCATTATGACACTTAGACTGATAAACATCAGGTTGCCATGGAAGTATTCCAACTTCCAATCTATGCACTAATTTTCAACAATGTCATTTCTGTATTTTTTACAACTGAGCAGGATATCTTTCTTTTCAATCATGTGTACGTTACTTTCTAGCTTGTCATCTGTACTCTGCATACTAATGTATCATTTCAAGAAGATTTAATAATTTAAGTATGTCTGAACCATTCCTTTTTTTGCATTTATCAGAAGCAATTCTCAAGGTATCTCATGTTTGATGGTTTATTTTAGTCCGTAGATCTCACAGAGAATTATGGTTACATTCTATTTCTCTTTTACACCTTACATGGGCAAACCTTGAACTTGCTTATTCATATTCTCTATGTCCTTATATGGAAAATTGACATGTTTAGTTTACCATATAAGGAGATGTTGATGTAAAATTTTCTCTGCTCATAGCTTTCTTTATTTTGTTCTATCTGTGTCTACTATGATATGTATTTGAGAAATTCTTCAAAAAGGTAAAGTGTAAAAATATGTTTACTTATTCATTTTAAGCGAATGTTTGTACATATGTATGTTCACAATCTTTCAACTTCAGTGTTTACCGACATCGTAATAATGCTGAAGTGTGAAATATCTTATTCAAACCACAGTTGGATTACGATAACAGAACAACATCTTGACTCTTATTGATTCTAACATCACATAACTTATCCTACATTGCTCTGTCTTCAAAGTCTTGTAAATATTTTACATAATCACAGTAGGAGTACAAATACAATGATTAATTCATATGCCTGGTTTCTTTTGGCATTCAAGTTTTTAAAAGTTTTAACGATTATTTTCATTGCTGCTGGTTTAGGATACACCTTTCTTTAAAATTCACATTCTCACCCAATAAGAAGACACAAAAACCTTACTTTTGGACATTAATATTAAACCATAGGAGCCTGCCGTTATTTAGTAAGAATTGGGGGCCTCGAAGCTGACTGCAAACGTTGATGTAATGGAATGTGAAAGTTCCGGTAGGTTATGATGAGATCGTCAGCCGGCAGAGTGGAATCTTTCTTCTAATAATGTTTGGAGAAGACTTGATCTGTGGAGTTGATGTGGGGACATACAGGAACAGTATCCTCACAGTCAGTCAAGGTTTCCCCATGAGTGAATCAAAATTTTGTGTAAGTTATAAAGTGTGCAATTAAAACAAAGTCTTGAAATCCTTGGTAATCAAAGACCTTGAAAGAAAAGCTAGCAATATAATGAACCATACCAAGCGCATTTAAACACAAAATGTTGATCAAGGACAGTATGACGCTCAAAAAAAAAATTTTTCTTTCCATTGCTTGATTTTCAGATGGGAAAGTAAGTTTTATTCAATTTTACCACCTAGTGTATCTGTTGAATCCGTACTGTTACTTGTTATTTCATGATCAAACTTCTGGAATAAATAAACTTGGACATGATTCAAACGAAGAATATGGCTTGGTGTCAATCAGTTATTGTCAGTTCTTTGGAACATGGTGCCTGACAATGCTGTCGAAGAGCCCACAAGATCTTGTGGTTTAATTATTAACCGACTCCATGATGAAATCGCTAACTTCTTGAGACTCTCACTCAAGCCACTGTCCCTTTATCACCGTACTCAAGCCGACAGTACAACAAACGTTCCTGCAAGGAGGCGCTCTCAATTAACGTAAAATCGTGTCTCGCAGGAAATCCCAAAAATAAACGAGTGCACCGCATACCTATACTATTGAGGGCGCAGTATAAGAGGAGCTTGGTTAAGGTCAGCTCAGTGAGCTCCGATATATCTTGGATAGTTCAAATCTTTGCTTTGAGAACTAGACTTGCTTGATTATCTCCGCTGTAAAACAGTCCATCATCCCCGATACCGACTTTACAGAGGGAGACGTCTGATTCGAGGCCTGATCCTCATTTGTCACTTTTCGACTAATCCCGGAAATTCGTGCTGGCGCAGTCCCGCCATGGTGGATGGATGTGGTGCAGGACACAGTTACGCTACACGTCTGCGTTGAGATACTTGTTCATGTTGTTTGGTAATCGCACAGGGAGATCATTGTGATAGCATACTTAGTGAATGGTTAGATTTAACTATCCTGTCATCTGTATTTTGTGTGTGGTTAGGGTAAACTTTGTGAAAACTTTTACATGTTCATGAATTTTCATTTATACAACTTTTAAAATCATTTCGATTTTATCGATACGGTACTATGATTACCATGTTAAAGGGAAGTGGTCGTCGGAACTGCACATGTGCAACTTTCTTGTTTACAAACAATGTATTTCATGCACTATATATAGATGCATCATGTCAAAATAGCTGCAACATTTAAATTTTACGATGTACATTTAAACAAGCATGTTTTAGCTTTCATTAATTGCCAAGGTAGCTTGGATACAGTGTTTATATTGGTTGCAGGGGTCCCTAGCGATTTCTGAGCGCCGTTCCGACGACCAACACCCTTTAACTTTCAGAAATTTGAAAAACATTTCTAATTTTAATCAAAGTGTTATTTATGACTTTCGCGTGATGCAACAATACTTGGGGTGTCTGTAAATGTAGTAACTAGCCATAACGACCAGTAACGACCAGAAACGAGCAGTAACGAGCAATAACGACCCAGAACTAGACAGAACGAGCCAATAACGAGACATAACGAGCAAAAAAAATATGATCTGTCCATAAATTAATCTACAAGCGCAGTTCCCGCCAATCCTGGAACTCCCGCCCTCTACGGCATGTTTGGATATGATGTAGCCCGTTAGGAGAAACGAGCTGCAACATAGCAATTACGGCCAATAACGACAAGAAACAAGCAGTAACGAGCAATAATGAACAATAAGCGGCCAGAACAAGATAGATCGAGCCAAGAAGAAGCAGTAAAGCGCCAAAAAATATGATGTTTTCCTCTAATGGTTTACTCATGATAAGGGACAGAAAAGAAATTATAAGGTGAGAGGGCTGATATTTTTCAATGTGACGCTGAGGAAGGAAAAAAATAGTGAATAGTGAACTTCAAATGTGTTTCCATAAAAAACAGTGATGCACATCAATTTACATACTAAAAAACAAGCAGAGAACCTTTCAAAGACTACTTTTATCTTTTAAAAATAATCACATCATGTAACGTTTTATGTCAACTAATAAGAGATCACATGCCACCATAATAGAGATCACATGTCACAATAATAATTCTGTCAACTGCCTGCAGTGCATTTGTCTATTCAAAATTGAAAGGGGAAATGTCTGTAATGTTCACTGTCATCTACAGTTTGGCGTGTAATTTTACAGAGAATACAATAATGTCAAGAAACTTTATTACAGCCTAATACTAAGTATTTAACATAATAAACATATAAGTGCATGGATATAGCAAGTTTTGTAAGAGAAAAATTGTTTATAGTTTATTGCTGGATTACCATGTGAAGTGGAGTTATAGTTTTTGACTGAAATTCACATATCAAATTTTAAATCTCACATCTTCACTTTTAAACACCACATTCTAATTGACAAACGTTTACAAATGCCAAGATATAGTCAGTATTGTATCGCAAAAAGAGTTCATGCTTTTCTTATAGATTTGCCATATAGTAATTCAACAGTTTGAGTAAAATTAGAAAAAAATCAAATTTCATGCACACACGTGCACTTCTTACCATCCAAATTCAATAAAGTACATATATCAGTTATCAAACATATATAAATGTAGGGATGTCGCTTGTTTTGATGTTAAATTTATCAACAGTTTGCCCAACAGACTCCCGTGTATTGTAATTTTATTTTTAAAATGGAGCCCTCCCCTTATAATTTCTCTCCAGTCCCTTACCATAATCACCGTCAAGGGTCAGAGTTCAGGCAAGCGTGGTTTCATGAATGCAAAACGGATACAATGCATGCTTAAGTATATAAGCCCACCGGGAAGTGACTGTTCTATCTTTTTATATCAACAATACATAAATAAAAAT
Source organism: Ptychodera flava (assembly GCF_041260155.1). Classification (NCBI taxonomy): domain Eukaryota; kingdom Metazoa; phylum Hemichordata; class Enteropneusta; family Ptychoderidae; genus Ptychodera; species Ptychodera flava. The sequence goes on along the minus strand of NC_091942.1, from coordinate 3,154,926 downwards.
GAATTTTACTTGTTATTCGAAAACTGTTTATCGGGTTTCACTCATACGCCAGGTGTTTACTGAGCACTGCTGCAGATATAGCTGTGAAAATGCAGCGGTACTTGAGGCGTATATCAAACGTACTCGGGTCAAGGGTCATCGCCATAGTTCCTTGCAATGACCCTTGACCCGAGCGTCGATTACGTCACAAGTTCCGCTGCGATATCACAGCTATGCTGCAGAGGTTCTGAGATTGTACAGAGCATGTCAAAGAGGGCGGGATTTCAAGGACAGGTGGCAACTACGCTTGTATTTCAATTAATGGGCAGATCATTTTTATTTTGCTCTTTATTGCTCGTTATTGGCTCGTTCTTTCTATTTCTAGCTCATTATTGCTTACTCTATGAGCACTGTTACTGAGGTTTTTGGTAATACCAAATGTCATAGAGGGCGTGATTTCTTAGCTTGGCGGGAACTGCGCCTGTAGTTTAATTAAGGGACAGAACATATTTTTTTGGCTCGTTATGGCTCGTTATTTGTTCGTTCTGTCTAGTTCTGGGTCGTTATTGCTCGTTACTGCTCGTTTCTGGTCGTTACTGGTCGTTATGGCTAGTTACTACATTTACAGACACCCACAATACTTGTGCATTTTCTAGTGTACTGTTACTATGCAGGTACTGTTAAAATGAGTCATTGACACCTTTTTTCAATGATTGCATTCACGTCATCATTCACATTCAGGGTTTTTACTCAAATAGTGTCAACACACCTGTTCTTTTTTTAGTTGATAAACCATGTTTCGTCTGGTGTGGTCGTGGCAAATAATGTACCTGACATTTTAGCTCTTTGAACATGTTTTGGTGAGATCCACATATGTCAGGTAAGTGGGATTTAAACTCCGTTTTCAAGTTGGAAAGTAAACACAATCGGCGCGGAGCAGCTCAAAGAGTTCGTACTGTCCCGGGTAACTGGTCTCTGTCTGAATGACTTTGAGGCCTAAAAAAAAAAATTGTGTGTTTCCGGTAACCCGACCTACCCTAGTTCAAACCCCCCGACCCTAAACTTTTTTTTGGACCTTGAAAAAAAATCCCGCGAGATTGGCTGGGAAAAGTTTAAAATCACGCGTGATTTCATGACGTCATTAAACAACAATAGCGACTGCTTGTGCAAGCGTGTTTTCCGTAACATGTGAGAAATGCGATCACGTTCAAGAAAAAATATAAAAAGTGTGAGAGGCTCCCCACCTAACTATCCAAAATGTTTTTCTGTCGAGTTTGTGTTTAATTCGTTTCAAAAATGTGTTCCTATATTCTTATCCGATTTTTTGTGTTAATGAAAATGTTTGTTTCACCTCGGATATTTGTAGGGAAGTTTGTAGGGAAGTTTGGATTAGTGTGTACGGTAATGTTTTGTTTGTGTGGGGAAAGCTTATGGCGATTGTAAAAAGTGTGAAAGAGGCTCCCCACCTAACTATCCAAAATGTTTTTGTGTCGAGTTTGTGTTTGATTCGTTTCAAAAATGTGTTCCTACATTTTTATCCGATTTTTTTGTGTTAATGAAAATGTTTGTTTCGCCTCGGATATTTGTAGGGAAGTTTGGGTTGGTGTGTACGGTAATACTTTGTTTGTGTGGGGAAAGCTTATGGCGATTGTAAAAAGTGTGAAAGAGGCTCCCCACCTAACTATCCAAAATGTTTTTGTGTCGAGTTTGTGTTTGATTCGTTTCAAAAATGTGTTCCTACATTTTTATCCGATTTTTTGTGTTAATGAAAATGTTTGTTTCGCCTCGGATATTTGTAGGGAAGTTTGGGTTAGTGTGTACGGTAATACTTTGTTTGAGTGGGGAAAGCTTATGGCGAGACAGTGCCGGACCTATGGTGTTACAAAGTTGATGAGTGGCCCTTTGACGCTTGCGTTTCGAACCCGAGTGTAGTTTCTCATCAGTCGCAATGTAGATTCTTTCGTTAGTTTGTGTTTGTGAAAATTATTTTAATGTATTTTAGTGGTCTTGCTCTTCGAATAGCAAGGCAAAAATATCAATGTTTGGGTCTCGTTGTGAGTCCGTTTGGTGGTCTGGTTTGTTTGTTTTTGTTTCTTTACTTCTGTAAATTTTGTTTTGACTAGTGTGTCTTTTAGGTTTTTGTTTCTCTTGTAAGCAATGATTGGTGATTCTGGGAATAGATTCCTTAGTGTTGAGTCCTTCTCCAGTTCAGCCAAATGTTTCAAAAGACTTCCCTTAAGATCTTTGTTTTTATGTAAGGGCTGTATGTTGTACTGAAGATGAGTTTGTTTGTTGCTTCTTTACGTGTACTTGTACAGTTTGTTAGTGTATTACGAATACTGTGGTTTATTTTTTCTGTAATATTCGTGATTTCATTGTTTTTGTATTCTCTGTCGAGTAGTTTGTTTCTAAAGAAAGCGACTTTTTTAGTAAAGTCGTCATTGTTG